>NW_027167934.1:732500-1032500 GCF_040954835.1 Lepisosteus oculatus | reverse complement strand
ATTCTCTGGTGGTGTCCTGCAGGCCTCCTGTGGGCGTGCGTTGGTGGTATAGTGGTGAGCATAGCTGCCTTCCAAGCAGAAAAATGTTTTCAAATGCTGTCATGAGCCTTGGATTGTGACTAGCAAAGCGAAGCCTTTTGAAAGAGCTAAAGCACTGCAAAACGGAATTGAAAGAGAATCTTACAGGGGATTCTGAGCGGTGTCTGCAAACATGCAGTCCGATACGGGTGCTGAAAGCTTGAGCTACTCTCAATGTCATGCTGCCTTTCCCCGGAGTAAATCTGTTACATTGAAAGAATGCTTCTGGCAGGTTCAAAAAGGGACCCTTGTTAATTGGAGAAATCAATGATTTCGAATGAATTCTGTATGCGTTAAAAGACAGCTATACACAGAAAACATGCAGGACACTGCTCATGATGTTTCCCGAGCCGAAACACAGTGCGTTTTTCCAAGCCATCTGACAAAGCCCGCCCACTGAAAACTGCAGCAGATCGTGTAAAGACGTTCAACTTTGTAACTACTGCACGCACAGGAAGAACCAGGGAAAATCTGATCATGTTTCTCTATAACAACAATAAAAAAAAACATTATTTTACATATCACCTTTATGTGCAATAAAATTTATGCGCAAAGAAATTTAAAATAGTCTTCTTTAGGTGTGAGGGTAGGAGTGGATCACAGCAGGCATAATTGGCAAATTAGGAAAACAAAGAACTGGACAGGCGAGACATTTATCCAGAGAGCGAGTGATCAGAAAAAGGAACAGCTGTTACACCCAGGTTTTACGCTCTCTCTCTGTTGAATGAATGAAAGCATTTTATTAAAAACGCGTTTGCGTTTGTCTGGGTATTTACTTTGTAATCTGTGGTTTACATCTACTGTATTGTTTTGAGATGCCACTTTTAAAGGTGATATGTAAAATAAAGTTTTTTATTATTGTTATAGAGAAACATGATCAGATTTTCCCTGGTTCAGAAAAAAGACGATTAATCTTTTCACTTGTATGTCATCGGAAAATACAATCAGTTTCTGCTTTGTGTAAGGATGGTGTCAAAAAGTAATCTAAGTGGTGAGAAAGCTGTGCTCCTCAAAGCGCTTTACAGGATAAAAACAATAACAACAATAGTGGCTGGGCAAACGATTTTTTTCTATAGAAATACAAAATGAGATACTGTATAATGATGTGCATGAACAAAGTTATACTGCAATTTTCCTTAGATACGCGATTAAAAAAAATAAACATTTTTGAATCCCTGGTGGAACACATTCCATAAGAGTCAGCGCTTTTATACAGTATATCGCCTTTAAACACATATATTTAAACACGCGTTTACGATTTAAATCAAAACGCGATTCAAATCAATATAAATGTTTATTTTGTAACGCATAGGTGACTATTCATTGTTATTAAAAAGACTTAAATTCGATCATGTTGTGATATTTAGAAATATAAATTTGTTTGGTGCGAGTGAGGTTTTATTTAATCTCTGACCAAGGGAAACGTTTAATTTTTTCAAAGAAATGTTTGTTAAAAAATAAAGTCATAGTTCCATGGGATTCAATCACAGACCATGTGACATGGAAGTCAGGAACCTAACCCACAGCACCACCAGACAGTCGCATGCTGAGGGCTGAAAACTACAGAAACATTATCGACAATGTACAAATTTGATAAAGCTATAAAATAATGTAATTAGGCACAGAAGAAGTTTACAGCACAGTACAATAATAAATGCTGACCATGAGTTTAGAAGCATAAATTACCTTACACTAAATTTAAACACAAGCTGTCTTTAGCCCTCTAAGCTGGTTCATACAGAAATGTAGAGATCCAGGCTCAGAACACACAGCTTCATTAGCGAATACATATGCAGGACAAGTGGAGAAGACGTTTTACAGTGGATGGATTTTTAGAAACATCCCATCAGTGACATCACTGAAGTCAACTCCTAGGTAACTGTCGTGTGGATAGTTTCACAAGAATCAGACAAAGGTTTAAGCATCGCTTGTTCTAGATAAAACTGCAAAAAAAAAACAACAACCCATAATGTACTTCTTTGCGGCTCTGTTTGCCCAAATCATATATTCACAACGTGAAATTAGAAAATAATATTACGTAACCAAAATTCGCAATATGGAAACAGAACCTGTGTAATTGTTGACAGATTATGTACTTGTAACATTTTTACAAGACGAACTACAACATTTAAAAAATGACTTGTATGTACTTGATATCTCTAATCAATCCACTGCACTGCATTAAAACAAAACGAAAACTAAAACGCCCTGGGCATACCGTTTCGCGCTTCTGTAAATCAAGTTAAAAATATCTCAAGACCGATACTGGTCATAATGAAACCATCTTTCGTGTATGTTTTCTTTAAAGTACCGAGACCAGCCATATACTGTATATATACCATATACAGTAAGTACAGACGTTTAAAAAGCTCCACTCATGCCGACGATGCAGCATGAAGAAGCGCAACCTAACGTTTGACAGACAAAAGCCGGGCGCCGCGACGAGCAATATGAAATCAAACTGACAGCACACGGCGTTTCGCGCTGACTCAAAAGTGATCTCGACAGACGCTGTTCTCTGCATAACGCTGAAAGAGCTAAAGAGCGTTTCTGTTGAGACGTAACAAGCTCGTTTCTTTCTACCATGATGTCACCATGACCAAATCTGTCTTTAAACACCTTGCTCAGTCTCTGACGAGACTGTCAAAAATTGCTTTCGCCGATTGTATTGCAAACCGGCGGAAGCGGGGTATTGGGAAAAGTTTTCAACTAGCAATAATCGCGCCTCGGCTAAACCTCACAGGCTACGATACTGCCACTGCGCAAAGCTGACGGTTGCCAGGCAACCGCGGGGATCCTATGGCAATCGTTATCGATCGTCCCATGGCATGTCGTTGCGGTAACGCTTCATATTTGTCGTGTTCTTCTTCTTCTAGCTTGAGGTTTTGAAGAATTTCATGACAGACAAGGGCTCCGTTGGGAACAAAGGGCGTTGTGAGAAAACCGTTGCTTCTTTTTAGCAGCAGAAATACAACCCTTTAAATACAAGATGACAGAACAATGACGAAGGGCATGCCGGGAGGAACTCATGCACTACAGAGGAAAGGGGGCGGGCACGTACAGTTCACATTCAAGCCACAAGTACTCTTCTCGGATGTTGCACGAACAAATCCTAACGTCCTGAAAGCATTGCAGCATGTTTGTGTCCCACTTCTCGTGGCTGCAGGACGACTGACACGAACGGACAAACACAATCTGTGGCGTGTAGCGTGACATAGTCTTGCAGGCATCGTGCTGTCTCACTGCAATACTATACCGCTGGAGGAAACAGTCCATCTGGCCATGAAACTCATTTGAACGTCTAGCTACAGCAAATAACAATATCATGATTTATTCAGGATGTGTGGAATCAGCACGTCCCGGAGACAGCTTCCGAAATCGTGAGCATTCTCTGGTGGTGTCCTGCAGGCCTCCTGTGGGCGTGCGTTGGTGGTATAGTGGTGAGCATAGCTGCCTTCCAAGCAGAAAAATGTTTTCAAATGCTGTCATGAGCCTTGGATTGTGACTAGCAAAGCGAAGCCTTTTGAAAGAGCTAAAGCACTGCAAAACGGAATTGAAAGAGAATCTTACAGGGGATTCTGAGCGGTGTCTGCAAACATGCAGTCCGATACGGGTGCTGAAAGCTTGAGCTACTCTCAATGTCATGCTGCCTTTCCCCGGAGTAAATCTGTTACATTGAAAGAATGCTTCTGGCAGGTTCAAAAAGGGACCCTTGTTAATTGGAGAAATCAATGATTTCGAATGAATTCTGTATGCGTTAAAAGACAGCTATACACAGAAAACATGCAGGACACTGCTCATGATGTTTCCCGAGCCGAAACACAGTGCGTTTTTCCAAGCCATCTGACAAAGCCCGCCCACTGAAAACTGCAGCAGATCGTGTAAAGACGTTCAACTTTGTAACTACTGCACGCACAGGAAGAACCAGGGAAAATCTGATCATGTTTCTCTATAACAACAATAAAAAAAAACATTATTTTACATATCACCTTTATGTGCAATAAAATTTATGCGCAAAGAAATTTAAAATAGTCTTCTTTAGGTGTGAGGGTAGGAGTGGATCACAGCAGGCATAATTGGCAAATTAGGAAAACAAAGAACTGGACAGGCGAGACATTTATCCAGAGAGCGAGTGATCAGAAAAAGGAACAGCTGTTACACCCAGGTTTTACGCTCTCTCTCTGTTGAATGAATGAAAGCATTTTATTAAAAACGCGTTTGCGTTTGTCTGGGTATTTACTTTGTAATCTGTGGTTTACATCTACTGTATTGTTTTGAGATGCCACTTTTAAAGGTGATATGTAAAATAAAGTTTTTTATTATTGTTATAGAGAAACATGATCAGATTTTCCCTGGTTCAGAAAAAAGACGATTAATCTTTTCACTTGTATGTCATCGGAAAATACAATCAGTTTCTGCTTTGTGTAAGGATGGTGTCAAAAAGTAATCTAAGTGGTGAGAAAGCTGTGCTCCTCAAAGCGCTTTACAGGATAAAAACAATAACAACAATAGTGGCTGGGCAAACGATTTTTTTCTATAGAAATACAAAATGAGATACTGTATAATGATGTGCATGAACAAAGTTATACTGCAATTTTCCTTAGATACGCGATTAAAAAAAATAAACATTTTTGAATCCCTGGTGGAACACATTCCATAAGAGTCAGCGCTTTTATACAGTATATCGCCTTTAAACACATATATTTAAACACGCGTTTACGATTTAAATCAAAACGCGATTCAAATCAATATAAATGTTTATTTTGTAACGCATAGGTGACTATTCATTGTTATTAAAAAGACTTAAATTCGATCATGTTGTGATATTTAGAAATATAAATTTGTTTGGTGCGAGTGAGGTTTTATTTAATCTCTGACCAAGGGAAACGTTTAATTTTTTCAAAGAAATGTTTGTTAAAAAATAAAGTCATAGTTCCATGGGATTCAATCACAGACCATGTGACATGGAAGTCAGGAACCTAACCCACAGCACCACCAGACAGTCGCATGCTGAGGGCTGAAAACTACAGAAACATTATCGACAATGTACAAATTTGATAAAGCTATAAAATAATGTAATTAGGCACAGAAGAAGTTTACAGCACAGTACAATAATAAATGCTGACCATGAGTTTAGAAGCATAAATTACCTTACACTAAATTTAAACACAAGCTGTCTTTAGCCCTCTAAGCTGGTTCATACAGAAATGTAGAGATCCAGGCTCAGAACACACAGCTTCATTAGCGAATACATATGCAGGACAAGTGGAGAAGACGTTTTACAGTGGATGGATTTTTAGAAACATCCCATCAGTGACATCACTGAAGTCAACTCCTAGGTAACTGTCGTGTGGATAGTTTCACAAGAATCAGACAAAGGTTTAAGCATCGCTTGTTCTAGATAAAACTGCAAAAAAAAAACAACAACCCATAATGTACTTCTTTGCGGCTCTGTTTGCCCAAATCATATATTCACAACGTGAAATTAGAAAATAATATTACGTAACCAAAATTCGCAATATGGAAACAGAACCTGTGTAATTGTTGACAGATTATGTACTTGTAACATTTTTACAAGACGAACTACAACATTTAAAAAATGACTTGTATGTACTTGATATCTCTAATCAATCCACTGCACTGCATTAAAACAAAACGAAAACTAAAACGCCCTGGGCATACCGTTTCGCGCTTCTGTAAATCAAGTTAAAAATATCTCAAGACCGATACTGGTCATAATGAAACCATCTTTCGTGTATGTTTTCTTTAAAGTACCGAGACCAGCCATATACTGTATATATACCATATACAGTAAGTACAGACGTTTAAAAAGCTCCACTCATGCCGACGATGCAGCATGAAGAAGCGCAACCTAACGTTTGACAGACAAAAGCCGGGCGCCGCGACGAGCAATATGAAATCAAACTGACAGCACACGGCGTTTCGCGCTGACTCAAAAGTGATCTCGACAGACGCTGTTCTCTGCATAACGCTGAAAGAGCTAAAGAGCGTTTCTGTTGAGACGTAACAAGCTCGTTTCTTTCTACCATGATGTCACCATGACCAAATCTGTCTTTAAACACCTTGCTCAGTCTCTGACGAGACTGTCAAAAATTGCTTTCGCCGATTGTATTGCAAACCGGCGGAAGCGGGGTATTGGGAAAAGTTTTCAACTAGCAATAATCGCGCCTCGGCTAAACCTCACAGGCTACGATACTGCCACTGCGCAAAGCTGACGGTTGCCAGGCAACCGCGGGGATCCTATGGAAATCGTTATCGATCGTCCCATGGCATGTCGTTGCGGTAACGCTTCATATTTGTCGTGTTCTTCTTCTTCTAGCTTGAGGTTTTGAAGAATTTCATGACAGACAAGGGCTCCGTTGGGAACAAAGGG
Organism: Lepisosteus oculatus; assembly: GCF_040954835.1. Classification (NCBI taxonomy): domain Eukaryota; kingdom Metazoa; phylum Chordata; class Actinopteri; order Semionotiformes; family Lepisosteidae; genus Lepisosteus; species Lepisosteus oculatus. Next base: position 1,026,028 of record NW_027167934.1, on the reverse strand, counting down.
CGTTGTGAGAAAACCGTTGCTTCTTTTTAGCAGCAGAAATACAACCCTTTAAATACAAGATGACAGAACAATGACGAAGGGCATGCCGGGAGGAACTCATGCACTACAGAGGAAAGGGGGCGGGCACGTACAGTTCACATTCAAGCCACAAGTACTCTTCTCGGATGTTGCACGAACAAATCCTAACGTCCTGAAAGCATTGCAGCATGTTTGTGTCCCACTTCTCGTGGCTGCAGGACGACTGACACGAACGGACAAACACAATCTGTGGCGTGTAGCGTGACATAGTCTTGCAGGCATCGTGCTGTCTCACTGCAATACTATACCGCTGGAGGAAACAGTCCATCTGGCCATGAAACTCATTTGAACGTCTAGCTACAGCAAATAACAATATCATGATTTATTCAGGATGTGTGGAATCAGCACGTCCCGGAGACAGCTTCCGAAATCGTGAGCATTCTCTGGTGGTGTCCTGCAGGCCTCCTGTGGGCGTGCGTTGGTGGTATAGTGGTGAGCATAGCTGCCTTCCAAGCAGAAAAATGTTTTCAAATGCTGTCATGAGCCTTGGATTGTGACTAGCAAAGCGAAGCCTTTTGAAAGAGCTAAAGCACTGCAAAACGGAATTGAAAGAGAATCTTACAGGGGATTCTGAGCGGTGTCTGCAAACATGCAGTCCGATACGGGTGCTGAAAGCTTGAGCTACTCTCAATGTCATGCTGCCTTTCCCCGGAGTAAATCTGTTACATTGAAAGAATGCTTCTGGCAGGTTCAAAAAGGGACCCTTGTTAATTGGAGAAATCAATGATTTCGAATGAATTCTGTATGCGTTAAAAGACAGCTATACACAGAAAACATGCAGGACACTGCTCATGATGTTTCCCGAGCCGAAACACAGTGCGTTTTTCCAAGCCATCTGACAAAGCCCGCCCACTGAAAACTGCAGCAGATCGTGTAAAGACGTTCAACTTTGTAACTACTGCACGCACAGGAAGAACCAGGGAAAATCTGATCATGTTTCTCTATAACAACAATAAAAAAAAACATTATTTTACATATCACCTTTATGTGCAATAAAATTTATGCGCAAAGAAATTTAAAATAGTCTTCTTTAGGTGTGAGGGTAGGAGTGGATCACAGCAGGCATAATTGGCAAATTAGGAAAACAAAGAACTGGACAGGCGAGACATTTATCCAGAGAGCGAGTGATCAGAAAAAGGAACAGCTGTTACACCCAGGTTTTACGCTCTCTCTCTGTTGAATGAATGAAAGCATTTTATTAAAAACGCGTTTGCGTTTGTCTGGGTATTTACTTTGTAATCTGTGGTTTACATCTACTGTATTGTTTTGAGATGCCACTTTTAAAGGTGATATGTAAAATAAAGTTTTTTATTATTGTTATAGAGAAACATGATCAGATTTTCCCTGGTTCAGAAAAAAGACGATTAATCTTTTCACTTGTATGTCATCGGAAAATACAATCAGTTTCTGCTTTGTGTAAGGATGGTGTCAAAAAGTAATCTAAGTGGTGAGAAAGCTGTGCTCCTCAAAGCGCTTTACAGGATAAAAACAATAACAACAATAGTGGCTGGGCAAACGATTTTTTTCTATAGAAATACAAAATGAGATACTGTATAATGATGTGCATGAACAAAGTTATACTGCAATTTTCCTTAGATACGCGATTAAAAAAAATAAACATTTTTGAATCCCTGGTGGAACACATTCCATAAGAGTCAGCGCTTTTATACAGTATATCGCCTTTAAACACATATATTTAAACACGCGTTTACGATTTAAATCAAAACGCGATTCAAATCAATATAAATGTTTATTTTGTAACGCATAGGTGACTATTCATTGTTATTAAAAAGACTTAAATTCGATCATGTTGTGATATTTAGAAATATAAATTTGTTTGGTGCGAGTGAGGTTTTATTTAATCTCTGACCAAGGGAAACGTTTAATTTTTTCAAAGAAATGTTTGTTAAAAAATAAAGTCATAGTTCCATGGGATTCAATCACAGACCATGTGACATGGAAGTCAGGAACCTAACCCACAGCACCACCAGACAGTCGCATGCTGAGGGCTGAAAACTACAGAAACATTATCGACAATGTACAAATTTGATAAAGCTATAAAATAATGTAATTAGGCACAGAAGAAGTTTACAGCACAGTACAATAATAAATGCTGACCATGAGTTTAGAAGCATAAATTACCTTACACTCAATTTAAACACAAGCTGTCTTTAGCCCTCTAAGCTGGTTCATACAGAAATGTAGAGATCCAGGCTCAGAACACACAGCTTCATTAGCGAATACATATGCAGGACAAGTGGAGAAGACGTTTTACAGTGGATGGATTTTTAGAAACATCCCATCAGTGACATCACTGAAGTCAACTCCTAGGTAACTGTCGTGTGGATAGTTTCACAAGAATCAGACAAAGGTTTAAGCATCGCTTGTTCTAGATAAAACTGCAAAAAAAAAACAACAACCCATAATGTACTTCTTTGCGGCTCTGTTTGCCCAAATCATATATTCACAACGTGAAATTAGAAAATAATATTACGTAACCAAAATTCGCAATATGGAAACAGAACCTGTGTAATTGTTGACAGATTATGTACTTGTAACATTTTTACAAGACGAACTACAACATTTAAAAAATGACTTGTATGTACTTGATATCTCTAATCAATCCACTGCACTGCATTAAAACAAAACGAAAACTAAAACGCCCTGGGCATACCGTTTCGCGCTTCTGTAAATCAAGTTAAAAATATCTCAAGACCGATACTGGTCATAATGAAACCATCTTTCGTGTATGTTTTCTTTAAAGTACCGAGACCAGCCATATACTGTATATATACCATATACAGTAAGTACAGACGTTTAAAAAGCTCCACTCATGCCGACGATGCAGCATGAAGAAGCGCAACCTAACGTTTGACAGACAAAAGCCGGGCGCCGCGACGAGCAATATGAAATCAAACTGACAGCACACGGCGTTTCGCGCTGACTCAAAAGTGATCTCGACAGACGCTGTTCTCTGCATAACGCTGAAAGAGCTAAAGAGCGTTTCTGTTGAGACGTAACAAGCTCGTTTCTTTCTACCATGATGTCACCATGACCAAATCTGTCTTTAAACACCTTGCTCAGTCTCTGACGAGACTGTCAAAAATTGCTTTCGCCGATTGTATTGCAAACCGGCGGAAGCGGGGTATTGGGAAAAGTTTTCAACTAGCAATAATCGCGCCTCAGCTAAACCTCACAGGCTACGATACTGCCACTGCGCAAAGCTGACGGTTGCCAGGCAACCGCGGGGATCCTATGGAAATCGTTATCGATCATCCCATGGCATGTCGTTGCGGTAACGCTTCATATTTGTCGTGTTCTTCTTCTTCTAGCTTGAGGTTTTGAAGAATTTCATGACAGACAAGGGCTCCGTTGGGAACAAAGGGCGTTGTGAGAAAACCGTTGCTTCTTTTTAGCAGCAGAAATACAACCCTTTAAATACAAGATGACAGAACAATGACGAAGGGCATGCCGGGAGGAACTCATGCACTACAGAGGAAAGGGGGTGGGCACGTACAGTTCACATTCAAGCCACAAGTACTCTTCTCGGATGTTGCACAAACAAATCCTAACGTCCTGAAAGCATTGCAGCATGTTTGTGTCCCACTTCTCGTGGCTGCAGGACGACTGACACGAACGGACAAACACAATCTGTGGCGTGTAGCGTGACATAGTCTTGCAGGCATCGTGCTGTCTCACTGCAATACTATACCGCTGGAGGAAACAGTCCATCTGGCCATGAAACTCATTTGAACGTCTAGCTACAGCAAATAACAATATCATGATTTATTCAGGATGTGTGGAATCAGCACGTCCCGGAGACAGCTTCCGAAATCGTGAGCATTCTCTGGTGGTGTCCTGCAGGCCTCCTGTGGGCGTGCGTTGGTGGTATAGTGGTGAGCATAGCTGCCTTCCAAGCAGAAAAATGTTTTCAAATGCTGTCATGAGCCTTGGATTGTGACTAGCAAAGCGAAGCCTTTTGAAAGAGCTAAAGCACTGCAAAACGGAATTGAAAGAGAATCTTACAGGGGATTCTGAGCGGTGTCTGCAAACATGCAGTCCGATACGGGTGCTGAAAGCTTGAGCTACTCTCAATGTCATGCTGCCTTTCCCCGGAGTAAATCTGTTACATTGAAAGAATGCTTCTGGCAGGTTCAAAAAGGGACCCTTGTTAATTGGAGAAATCAATGATTTCGAATGAATTCTGTATGCGTTAAAAGACAGCTATACACAGAAAACATGCAGGACACTGCTCATGATGTTTCCCGAGCCGAAACACAGTGCGTTTTTCCAAGCCATCTGACAAAGCCCGCCCACTGAAAACTGCAGCAGATCGTGTAAAGACGTTCAACTTTGTAACTACTGCACGCACAGGAAGAACCAGGGAAAATCTGATCATGTTTCTCTATAACAACAATAAAAAAAACATTATTTTACATATCACCTTTATGTGCAATAAAATTTATGCGCAAAGAAATTTAAAATAGTCTTCTTTAGGTGTGAGGGTAGGAGTGGATCACAGCAGGCATAATTGGCAAATTAGGAAAACAAAGAACTGGACAGGCGAGACATTTATCCAGAGAGCGAGTGATCAGAAAAAGGAACAGCTGTTACACCCAGGTTTTACGCTCTCTCTCTCTGTTGAATGAATGAAAGCATTTTATTAAAAACGCGTTTGCGTTTGTCTGGGTATTTACTTTGTAATCTGTGGTTTACATCTACTGTATTGTTTTGAGATGCCACTTTTAAAGGTGATATGTAAAATAAAGTTTTTTATTATTGTTATAGAGAAACATGATCAGATTTTCCCTGGTTCAGAAAAAAGACGATTAAAATCTGTAATCTTTTCACTTGTATGTCATCGGAAAATACAATCAGTTTCTGCTTTGTGTAAGGATGGTGTCAAAAAGTAATCTAAGTGGTGAGAAAGCTGTGCTCCTCAAAGCGCTTTACAGGATAAAAACAATAACAACAATAGTGGCTGGGCAAACGATTTTTTTTTATAGAAATACAAAATGAGATACTGTATAATGATGTGCATGAACAAAGTTATACTGCAATTTTCCTTAGATACGCGATTAAAAAAAATAAAAAAATGTGAATCCCTGGCGGAACACATTCCATAAGAATCAGCGCTTTTATACAGTATGTCGCCTTTAAACACATATATTTAAACACGCGTTTACGATTTAAATCAAAACGTGATTCAAATCAATATAAATGTTTATTTTGTAACGCATAGGTGACTATTCATTGTTATTAAAAAGACTTAAATTCGATCATGTTGTGATATTTAGAAATATAAATTTGTTTGGTGCGAGTGAGGTTTTATTTAATCTCTGACCCAGGGAAACGTTTAATTTTTTCAAAGAAATGTTTGTTAAAAAATAAAGTCATAGTTCCATGGGATTCAATCACAGACCATGTGACATGGAAGTCAGGAACCTAACCCACAGCACCACCAGTCGCATGCTGAGGGCTGAAAACTACAGAAACATTATCGACAATGTACAAATTTGATAAAGCTATAAAATAATGTAATTAGGCACAGAAGAAGTTTACAGCACAGTACAATAATAAATGCTGACCATGAGTTTAGAAGCATAAATTACCTTACACTAAATTTAAACACAAGCTGTCTTTAGCCCTCTAACCTGGTTCATACAGAAATGTAGAGATCCAGGCTCAGAACACACAGCTTCATTAGCGAATACATATGCAGGACAAGTGGAGAAGACGTTTTACAGTGGATGGATTTTTAGAAACATCCCATCAGTGACATCACTGAAGTCAACTCCTAGGTAACTGTCGTGTGGATAGTTTCACAAGAATCAGACAAAGGTTTAAGCATCGCTTGTTCTAGATAAAACTGCAAAAAAAAAACAACAACCCATAATGTACTTCTTTGCGGCTCTGTTTGCCCAAATCATATATTCACAACGTGAAATTAGAAAATAATATTACGTAACCAAAATTCGCAATATGGAAACAGAACCTGTGTAATTGTTGACAGATTATGTACTTGTAACATTTTTACAAGACGAACTACAACATTTAAAAAATGACTTGTATGTACTTGATATCTCTAATCAATCCACTGCACTGCATTAAAACAAAACGAAAACTAAAACGCCCTGGGCATACCGTTTCGCGCTTCTGTAAATCAAGTTAAAAATATCTCAAGACCGATACTGGTCATAATGAAACCATCTTTCGTGTATGTTTTCTTTAAAGTACCGAGACCAGCCATATACTGTATATATACCATATACAGTAAGTACAGACGTTTAAAAAGCTCCACTCATGCCGACGATGCAGCATGAAGAAGCGCAACCTAACGTTTGACAGACAAAAGCCGGGCGCCGCGACGAGCAATATGAAATCAAACTGACAGCACACGGCGTTTCGCGCTGACTCAAAAGTGATCTCGACAGACGCTGTTCTCTGCATAACGCTGAAAGAGCTAAAGAGCGTTTCTGTTGAGACGTAACAAGCTCGTTTCTTTCTACCATGATGTCACCATGACCAAATCTGTCTTTAAACACCTTGCTCAGTCTCTGACGAGACTGTCAAAAATTGCTTTCGCCGATTGTATTGCAAACCGGCGGAAGCGGGGTATTGGGAAAAGTTTTCAACTAGCAATAATCGCGCCTCGGCTAAACCTCACAGGCTACGATACTGCCACTGCGCAAAGCTGACGGTTGCCAGGCAACCGCGGGGATCCTATGGAAATCGTTATCGATCGTCCCATGGCATGTCGTTGCGGTAACGCTTCATATTTGTCGTGTTCTTCTTCTTCTAGCTTGAGGTTTTGAAGAATTTCATGACAGACAAGGGCTCCGTTGGGAACAAAGGGCGTTGTGAGAAAACCGTTGCTTCTTTTTAGCAGCAGAAATACAACCCTTTAAATACAAGATGACAGAACAATGACGAAGGGCATGCCGGGAGGAACTCATGCACTACAGAGGAAAGGGGGCGGGCACGTACAGTTCACATTCAAGCCACAAGTACTCTTCTTGGATGTTGCACAAACAAATCCTAACGTCCTGAAAGCATTGCAGCATGTTTGTGTCCCACTTCTCGTGGCTGCAGGACGACTGACACGAACGGACAAACACAATCTGTGGCGTGTAGCGTGACATAGTCTTGCAGGCATCGTGCTGTCTCACTGCAATACTATACCGCTGGAGGAAACAGTCCATCTGGCCATGAAACTCATTTGAACGTCTAGCTACAGCAAATAACAATATCATGATTTATTCAGGATGTGTGGAATCAGCACGTCCCGGAGACAGCTTCCGAAATCGTGAGCATTCTCTGGTGGTGTCCTGCAGGCCTCCTGTGGGCGTGCGTTGGTGGTATAGTGGTGAGCATAGCTGCCTTCCAAGCAGAAAAATGTTTTCAAATGCTGTCATGAGCCTTGGATTGTGACTAGCAAAGCGAAGCCTTTTGAAAGAGCTAAAGCACTGCAAAACGGAATTGAAAGAGAATCTTACAGGGGATTCTGAGCGGTGTCTGCAAACATGCAGTCCGATACGGGTGCTGAAAGCTTGAGCTACTCTCAATGTCATGCTGCCTTTCCCCGGAGTAAATCTGTTACATTGAAAGAATGCTTCTGGCAGGTTCAAAAAGGGACCCTTGTTAATTGGAGAAATCAATGATTTCGAATGAATTCTGTATGCGTTAAAAGACAGCTATACACAGAAAACATGCAGGACACTGCTCATGATGTTTCCCGAGCCGAAACACAGTGCGTTTTTCCAAGCCATCTGACAAAGCCCGCCCACTGAAAACTGCAGCAGATCGTGTAAAGACGTTCAACTTTGTAACTACTGCACGCACAGGAAGAACCAGGGAAAATCTGATCATGTTTCTCTATAACAACAATAAAAAAAAACATTATTTTACATATCACCTTTATGTGCAATAAAATTTATGCGCAAAGAAATTTAAAATAGTCTTCTTTAGGTGTGAGGGTAGGAGTGGATCACAGCAGGCATAATTGGCAAATTAGGAAAACAAAGAACTGGACAGGCGAGACATTTATCCAGAGAGCGAGTGATCAGAAAAAGGAACAGCTGTTACACCCAGGTTTTACGCTCTCTCTCTGTTGAATGAATGAAAGCATTTTATTAAAAACGCGTTTGCGTTTGTCTGGGTATTTACTTTGTAATCTGTGGTTTACATCTACTGTATTGTTTTGAGATGCCACTTTTAAAGGTGATATGTAAAATAAAGTTTTTTATTATTGTTATAGAGAAACATGATCAGATTTTCCCTGGTTCAGAAAAAAGACGATTAATCTTTTCACTTGTATGTCATCGGAAAATACAATCGGTTTCTGCTTTGTGTAAGGATGGTGTCAAAAAGTAATCTAAGTGGTGAGAAAGCTGTGCTCCTCAAAGCGCTTTACAGGATAAAAACAATAACAACAATAGTGGCTGGGCAAACGATTTTTTTCTATAGAAATACAAAATGAGATACTGTATAATGATGTGCATGAACAAAGTTATACTGCAATTTTCCTTAGATACGCGATTAAAAAAAATAAACATTTTTGAATCCCTGGCGGAACACATTCCATAAGAGTCAGCGCTTTTATACAGTATATCGCCTTTAAACACATATATTTAAACACGCGTTTACGATTTAAATCAAAACGCGATTCAAATCAATATAAATGTTTATTTTGTAACGCATAGGTGACTATTCATTGTTATTAAAAAGACTTAAATTCGATCATGTTGTGATATTTAGAAATATAAATTTGTTTGGTGCGAGTGAGGTTTTATTTAATCTCTGACCCAGGGAAACGTTTAATTTTTTCAAAGAAATGTTTGTTAAAAAATAAAGTCATAGTTCCATGGGATTCAATCACAGACCATGTGACATGGAAGTCAGGAACCTAACCCACAGCACCACCAGTCGCATGCTGAGGGCTGAAAACTACAGAAACATTATCGACAATGTACAAATTTGATAAAGCTATAAAATAATGTAATTAGGCACAGAAGAAGTTTACAGCACAGTACAATAATAAATGCTGACCATGAGTTTAGAAGCATAAATTACCTTACACTAAATTTAAACACAAGCTGTCTTTAGCCCTCTAAGCTGGTTCATACAGAAATGTAGAGATCCAGGCTCAGAACACACAGCTTCATTAGCGAATACATATGCAGGACAAGTGGAGAAGACGTTTTACAGTGGATGGATTTTTAGAAACATCCCATCAGTGACATCACTGAAGTCAACTCCTAGGTAACTGTCGTGTGGATAGTTTCACAAGAATCAGACAAAGGTTTAAGCATCGCTTGTTCTAGATAAAACTGCAAAAAAAAAACAACAACCCATAATGTACTTCTTTGCGGCTCTGTTTGCCCAAATCATATATTCACAACGTGAAATTAGAAAATAATATTACGTAACCAAAATTCGCAATATGGAAACAGAACCTGTGTAATTGTTGACAGATTATGTACTTGTAACATTTTTACAAGACGAACTACAACATTTAAAAAATGACTTGTATGTACTTGATATCTCTAATCAATCCACTGCACTGCATTAAAACAAAACGAAAACTAAAACGCCCTGGGCATACCGTTTCGCGCTTCTGTAAATCAAGTTAAAAATATCTCAAGACCGATACTGGTCATAATGAAACCATCTTTCGTGTATGTTTTCTTTAAAGTACCGAGACCAGCCATATACTGTATATATACCATATACAGTAAGTACAGACGTTTAAAAAGCTCCACTCATGCCGACGATGCAGCATGAAGAAGCGCAACCTAACGTTTGACAGACAAAAGCCGGGCGCCGCGACGAGCAATATGAAATCAAACTGACAGCACACGGCGTTTCGCGCTGACTCAAAAGTGATCTCGACAGACGCTGTTCTCTGCATAACGCTGAAAGAGCTAAAGAGCGTTTCTGTTGAGACGTAACAAGCTCGTTTCTTTCTACCATGATGTCACCATGACCAAATCTGTCTTTAAACACCTTGCTCAGTCTCTGACGAGACTGTCAAAAATTGCTTTCGCCGATTGTATTGCAAACCGGCGGAAGCGGGGTATTGGGAAAAGTTTTCAACTAGCAATAATCGCGCCTCGGCTAAACCTCACAGGCTACGATACTGCCACTGCGCAAAGCTGACGGTTGCCAGGCAACCGCGGGGATCCTATGGAAATCGTTATCGATCGTCCCATGGCATGTCGTTGCGGTAACGCTTCATATTTGTCGTGTTCTTCTTCTTCTAGCTTGAGGTTTTGAAGAATTTCATGACAGACAAGGGCTCCGTTGGGAACAAAGGGCGTTGTGAGAAAACCGTTGCTTCTTTTTAGCAGCAGAAATACAACCCTTTAAATACAAGATGACAGAACAATGACGAAGGGCATGCCGGGAGGAACTCATGCACTACAGAGGAAAGGGGGCGGGCACGTACAGTTCACATTCAAGCCACAAGTACTCTTCTTGGATGTTGCACAAACAAATCCTAACGTCCTGAAAGCATTGCAGCATGTTTGTGTCCCACTTCTCGTGGCTGCAGGACGACTGACACGAACGGACAAACACAATCTGTGGCGTGTAGCGTGACATAGTCTTGCAGGCATCGTGCTGTCTCACTGCAATACTATACCGCTGGAGGAAACAGTCCATCTGGCCATGAAACTCATTTGAACGTCTAGCTACAGCAAATAACAATATCATGATTTATTCAGGATGTGTGGAATCAGCACGTCCCGGAGACAGCTTCCGAAATCGTGAGCATTCTCTGGTGGTGTCCTGCAGGCCTCCTGTGGGCGTGCGTTGGTGGTATAGTGGTGAGCATAGCTGCCTTCCAAGCAGAAAAATGTTTTCAAATGCTGTCATGAGCCTTGGATTGTGACTAGCAAAGCGAAGCCTTTTGAAAGAGCTAAAGCACTGCAAAACGGAATTGAAAGAGAATCTTACAGGGGATTCTGAGCGGTGTCTGCAAACATGCAGTCCGATACGGGTGCTGAAAGCTTGAGCTACTCTCAATGTCATGCTGCCTTTCCCCGGAGTAAATCTGTTACATTGAAAGAATGCTTCTGGCAGGTTCAAAAAGGGACCCTTGTTAATTGGAGAAATCAATGATTTCGAATGAATTCTGTATGCGTTAAAAGACAGCTATACACAGAAAACATGCAGGACACTGCTCATGATGTTTCCCGAGCCGAAACACAGTGCGTTTTTCCAAGCCATCTGACAAAGCCCGCCCACTGAAAACTGCAGCAGATCGTGTAAAGACGTTCAACTTTGTAACTACTGCACGCACAGGAAGAACCAGGGAAAATCTGATCATGTTTCTCTATAACAACAATAAAAAAAAACATTATTTTACATATCACCTTTATGTGCAATAAAATTTATGCGCAAAGAAATTTAAAATAGTCTTCTTTAGGTGTGAGGGTAGGAGTGGATCACAGCAGGCATAATTGGCAAATTAGGAAAACAAAGAACTGGACAGGCGAGACATTTATCCAGAGAGCGAGTGATCAGAAAAAGGAACAGCTGTTACACCCAGGTTTTACGCTCTCTCTCTCTGTTGAATGAATGAAAGCATTTTATTAAAAACGCGTTTGCGTTTGTCTGGGTATTTACTTTGTAATCTGTGGTTTACATCTACTGTATTGTTTTGAGATGCCACTTTTAAAGGTGATATGTAAAATAAAGTTTTTTATTATTGTTATAGAGAAACATGATCAGATTTTCCCTGGTTCAGAAAAAAGACGATTAAAATCTGTAATCTTTTCACTTGTATGTCATCGGAAAATACAATCAGTTTCTGCTTTGTGTAAGGATGGTGTCAAAAAGTAATCTAAGTGGTGAGAAAGCTGTGCTCCTCAAAGCGCTTTACAGGATAAAAACAATAACAACAATAGTGGCTGGGCAAACGATTTTTTTTTATAGAAATACAAAATGAGATACTGTATAATGATGTGCATGAACAAAGTTATACTGCAATTTTCCTTAGATACGCGATTAAAAAAAATAAAAAAATGTGAATCCCTGGCGGAACACATTCCATAAGAATCAGCGCTTTTATACAGTATGTCGCCTTTAAACACATATATTTAAACACGCGTTTACGATTTAAATCAAAACGTGATTTAAATCAATATAAATGTTTATTTTGTAACGCATAGGTGACTATTCATTGTTATTAAAAAGACTTAAATTCGATCATGTTGTGATATTTAGAAATATAAATTTGTTTGGTGTGAGTGAGGTTTTATTTAATCTCTGACCCAGGGAAACGTTTAATTTTTTCAAAGAAATGTTTGTTAAAAAATAAAGTCATAGTTCCATGGGATTCAATCACAGACCATGTGACATGGAAGTCAGGAACCTAACCCACAGCACCACCAGTCGCATGCTGAGGGCTGAAAACTACAGAAACATTATCGACAATGTACAAATTTGATAAAGCTATAAAATAATGTAATTAGGCACAGAAGAAGTTTACAGCACAGTACAATAATAAATGCTGACCATGAGTTTAGAAGCATAAATTACCTTACACTAAATTTAAACACAAGCTGTCTTTAGCCCTCTAAGCTGGTTCATACAGAAATGTAGAGATCCAGGCTCAGAACACACAGCTTCATTAGCGAATACATATGCAGGACAAGTGGAGAAGACGTTTTACAGTGGATGGATTTTTAGAAACATCCCATCAGTGACATCACTGAAGTCAACTCCTAGGTAACTGTCGTGTGGATAGTTTCACAAGAATCAGACAAAGGTTTAAGCATCGCTTGTTCTAGATAAAACTGCAAAAAAAAAACAACAACCCATAATGTACTTCTTTGCGGCTCTGTTTGCCCAAATCATATATTCACAACGTGAAATTAGAAAATAATATTACGTAACCAAAATTCGCAATATGGAAACAGAACCTGTGTAATTGTTGACAGATTATGTACTTGTAACATTTTTACAAGACGAACTACAACATTTAAAAAATGACTTGTATGTACTTGATATCTCTAATCAATCCACTGCACTGCATTAAAACAAAACGAAAACTAAAACGCCCTGGGCATACCGTTTCGCGCTTCTGTAAATCAAGTTAAAAATATCTCAAGACCGATACTGGTCATAATGAAACCATCTTTCGTGTATGTTTTCTTTAAAGTACCGAGACCAGCCATATACTGTATATAAACCATATACAGTAAGTACAGACGTTTAAAAAGCTCCACTCATGCCGACGATGCAGCATGAAGAAGCGCAACCTAACTTTGACAAACAAAAGCCGGGCGCCGCGACGAGCAATATGAAATCAAACTGACAGCACACGGCGTTTCGCGCTGACTCAAAAGTGATCTCGACAGACGCTGTTCTCTGCATAACGCTGAAAGAGCTAAAGAGCGTTTCTGTTGAGACGTAACAAGCTCGTTTCTTTCTACCATGATGTCACCATGACCAAATCTGTCTTTAAACACCTTGCTCAGTCTCTGACGAGACTGTCAAAAATTGCTTTCGCCGACTGTATTGCAAACCGGCGGAAGCGGGGTATTGGGAAAAGTTTTCAACTAGCAATAATCACGCCTCGGCTAAACCTCACAGGCTACGATACTGCCACTGCGCAAAGCTGACGGTTGCCAGGCAACCGCGGGGATCCTATGGAAATCGTTATCGATCGTCCCATGGCATGTCGTTGCGGTAACGCTTCATATTTGTCGTGTTCTTCTTCTTCTAGCTTGAGGTTTTGAAGAATTTCATGACAGACAAGGGCTCCGTTGGGAACAAAGGGCGTTGTGAGAAAACCGTTGCTTCTTTTTAGCAGCAGAAATACAACCCTTTAAATACAAGATGACAGAACAATGACGAAGGGCATGCCGGGAGGAACTCATGCACTACAGAGGAAAGGGGGCGGGCACGTACAGTTCACATTCAAGCCACAAGTACTCTTCTTGGATGTTGCACAAACAAATCCTAACGTCCTGAAAGCATTGCAGCATGTTTGTGTCCCACTTCCCGTGGCTGCAGGACGACTGACACGAACGGACAAACACAATCTGTGGCGTGTAGCGTGACATAGTCTTGCAGGCATCGTGCTGTCTCACTGCAATACTATACCGCTGGAGGAAACAGTCCATCTGGCCATGAAACTCATTTGAACGTCTAGCTACAGCAACTAAGAATATCATGATTTATTCAGGATGTGTGGAATCAGCACGTCCCGGAGACAGCTTCCGAAATCGTGAGCATTCTCTGGTGGTGTCCTGCAGGCCTCCTGTGGGCGTGCGTTGGTGGTATAGTGGTGAGCATAGCTGCCTTCCAAGCAGAAAAATGTTTTCAAATGCTGTCATGAGCCTTGGATTGTGACTAGCAAAGCGAAGCCTTTTGAAAGAGCTAAAGCACTGCAAAACGGAATTGAAAGAGAATCTTACAGGGGATTCTGAGCGGTGTCTGCAAACATGCAGTCCGATACGGGTGCTGAAAGCTTGAGCTACTCTCAATGTCATGCTGCCTTTCCCCGGAGTAAATCTGTTACATTGAAAGAATGCTTCTGGCAGGTTCAAAAAGGGACCCTTGTTAATTGGAGAAATCAATGATTTCGAATGAATTCTGTATGCGTTAAAAGACAGCTATACACAGAAAACATGCAGGACACTGCTCATGATGTTTCCCGAGCCGAAACACAGTGCGTTTTTCCAAGCCATCTGACAAAGCCCGCCCACTGAAAACTGCAGCAGATCGTGTAAAGACGTTCAACTTTGTAACTACTGCACGCACAGGAAGAACCAGGGAAAATCTGATCATGTTTCTCTATAACAACAATAAAAAAAAACATTATTTTACATATCACCTTTATGTGCAATAAAATTTATGCGCAAAGAAATTTAAAATAGTCTTCTTTAGGTGTGAGGGTAGGAGTGGATCACAGCAGGCATAATTGGCAAATTAGGAAAACAAAGAACTGGACAGGCGAGACATTTATCCAGAGAGCGAGTGATCAGAAAAAGGAACAGCTGTTACACCCAGGTTTTACGCTCTCTCTCTCTGTTGAATGAATGAAAGCATTTTATTAAAAACGCGTTTGCGTTTGTCTGGGTATTTACTTTGTAATCTGTGGTTTACATCTACTGTATTGTTTTGAGATGCCACTTTTAAAGGTGATATGTAAAATAAAGTTTTTTATTATTGTTATAGAGAAACATGATCAGATTTTCCCTGGTTCAGAAAAAAGACGATTAAAATCTGTAATCTTTTCACTTGTATGTCATCGGAAAATACAATCAGTTTCTGCTTTGTGTAAGGATGGTGTCAAAAAGTAATCTAAGTGGTGAGAAAGCTGTGCTCCTCAAAGCGCTTTACAGGATAAAAACAATAACAACAATAGTGGCTGGGCAAACGATTTTTTTTTATAGAAATACAAAATGAGATACTGTATAATGATGGCATTAACAAAGTTATACTGCAATTTTCCTTAGATACGCGATTAAAAAAAATAAACATTTTTGAATCCCTGGTGGAACACATTCCATAAGAGTCAGCGCTTTTATACAGTATATCGCCTTTAAACACATATATTTAAACACGCGTTTACGATTTAAATCAAAACGCGATTCAAATCAATATAAATGTTTATTTTGTAACGCATAGGTGACTATTCATTGTTATTAAAAAGACTTAAATTCGATCATGTTGTGATATTTAGAAATATAAATTTGTTTGGTGCGAGTGAGGTTTTATTTAATCTCTGACCCAGGGAAACGTTTAATTTTTTCAAAGAAATGTTTGTTAAAAAATAAAGTCATAGTTCCATGGGATTCAATCACAGACCATGTGACATGGAAGTCAGGAACCTAACCCACAGCACCACCAGTCGCATGCTGAGGGCTGAAAACTACAGAAACATTATCGACAATGTACAAATTTGATAAAGCTATAAAATAATGTAATTAGGCACAGAAGAAGTTTACAGCACAGTACAATAATAAATGCTGACCATGAGTTTAGAAGCATAAATTACCTTACACTAAATTTAAACACAAGCTGTCTTTAGCCCTCTAAGCTGGTTCATACAGAAATGTAGAGATCCAGGCTCAGAACACACAGCTTCATTAGCGAATACATATGCAGGACAAGTGGAGAAGACGTTTTACAGTGGATGGATTTTTAGAAACATCCCATCAGTGACATCACTGAAGTCAACTCCTAGGTAACTGTCGTGTGGATAGTTTCACAAGAATCAGACAAAGGTTTAAGCATCGCTTGTTCTAGATAAAACTGCAAAAAAAAAACAACAACCCATAATGTACTTCTTTGCGGCTCTGTTTGCCCAAATCATATATTCACAACGTGAAATTAGAAAATAATATTACGTAACCAAAATTCGCAATATGGAAACAGAACCTGTGTAATTGTTGACAGATTATATACTTGTAACATTTTTACAAGACGAACTACAACATTTAAAAAATGACTTGTATGTACTTGATATCTCTAATCAATCCACTGCACTGCATTAAAACAAAACGAAAACTAAAACGCCCTGGGCATACCGTTTCGCGCTTCTGTAAATCAAGTTAAAAATATCTCAAGACCGATACTGGTCATAATGAAACCATCTTTCGTGTATGTTTTCTTTAAAGTACCGAGACCAGCCATATACTGTATATATACCATATACAGTAAGTACAGACGTTTAAAAAGCTCCACTCATGCCGACGATGCAGCATGAAGAAGCGCAACCTAACGTTTGACAGACAAAAGCCGGGCGCCGCGACGAGCAATATGAAATCAAACTGACAGCACACGGCGTTTCGCGCTGACTCAAAAGTGATCTCGACAGACGCTGTTCTCTGCATAACGCTGAAAGAGCTAAAGAGCGTTTCTGTTGAGACGTAACAAGCTCGTTTCTTTCTACCATGATGTCACCATGACCAAATCTGTCTTTAAACACCTTGCTCAGTCTCTGACGAGACTGTCAAAAATTGCTTTCGCCGATTGTATTGCAAACCGGCGGAAGCGGGGTATTGGGAAAAGTTTTCAACTAGCAATAATCGCGCCTCGGCTAAACCTCACAGGCTACGATACTGCCACTGCGCAAAGCTGACGGTTGCCAGGCAACCGCGGGGATCCTATGGCAATCGTTATCGATCGTCCCATGGCATGTCGTTGCGGTAACGCTTCATATTTGTCGTGTTCTTCTTCTTCTAGCATGAGGTTTTGAAGAATTTCATGACAGACAAGGGCTCCGTTGGGAACAAAGGGCGTTGTGAGAAAACCGTTGCTTCTTTTTAGCAGCAGAAATACAACCCTTTAAATACAAGATGACAGAACAATGACGAAGGGCATGCCGGGAGGAACTCATGCACTACAGAGGAAAGGGGGTGGGCACGTACAGTTCACATTCAAGCCACAAGTACTCTTCTCGGATGTTGCACAAACAAATCCTAACGTCCTGAAAGCATTGCAGCATGTTTGTGTCCCACTTCTCGTGGCTGCAGGACGACTGACACGAACGGACAAACACAATCTGTGGCGTGTAGCGTGACATAGTCTTGCAGGCATCGTGCTGTCTCACTGCAATACTATACCGCTGGAGGAAACAGTCCATCTGGCCATGAAACTCATTTGAACGTCTAGCTACAGCAAATAACAATATCATGATTTATTCAGGATGTGTGGAATCAGCACGTCCCGGAGACAGCTTCCGAAATCGTGAGCATTCTCTGGTGGTGTCCTGCAGGCCTCCTGTGGGCGTGCGTTGGTGGTATAGTGGTGAGCATAGCTGCCTTCCAAGCAGAAAAATGTTTTCAAATGCTGTCATGAGCCTTGGATTGTGACTAGCAAAGCGAAGCCTTTTGAAAGAGCTAAAGCACTGCAAAACGGAATTGAAAGAGAATCTTACAGGGGATTCTGAGCGGTGTCTGCAAACATGCAGTCCGATACGGGTGCTGAAAGCTTGAGCTACTCTCAATGTCATGCTGCCTTTCCCCGGAGTAAATCTGTTACATTGAAAGAATGCTTCTGGCAGGTTCAAAAAGGGACCCTTGTTAATTGGAGAAATCAATGATTTCGAATGAATTCTGTATGCGTTAAAAGACAGCTATACACAGAAAACATGCAGGACACTGCTCATGATGTTTCCCGAGCCGAAACACAGTGCGTTTTTCCAAGCCATCTGACAAAGCCCGCCCACTGAAAACTGCAGCAGATCGTGTAAAGACGTTCAACTTTGTAACTACTGCACGCACAGGAAGAACCAGGGAAAATCTGATCATGTTTCTCTATAACAACAATAAAAAAAAACATTATTTTACATATCACCTTTATGTGCAATAAAATTTATGCGCAAAGAAATTTAAAATAGTCTTCTTTAGGTGTGAGGGTAGGAGTGGATCACAGCAGGCATAATTGGCAAATTAGGAAAACAAAGAACTGGACAGGCGAGACATTTATCCAGAGAGCGAGTGATCAGAAAAAGGAACAGCTGTTACACCCAGGTTTTACGCTCTCTCTCTGTTGAATGAATGAAAGCATTTTATTAAAAACGCGTTTGCGTTTGTCTGGGTATTTACTTTGTAATCTGTGGTTTACATCTACTGTATTGTTTTGAGATGCCACTTTTAAAGGTGATATGTAAAATAAAGTTTTTTATTATTGTTATAGAGAAACATGATCAGATTTTCCCTGGTTCAGAAAAAAGACGATTAATCTTTTCACTTGTATGTCATCGGAAAATACAATCAGTTTCTGCTTTGTGTAAGGATGGTGTCAAAAAGTAATCTAAGTGGTGAGAAAGCTGTGCTCCTCAAAGCGCTTTACAGGATAAAAACAATAACAACAATAGTGGCTGGGCAAACGATTTTTTTCTATAGAAATACAAAATGAGATACTGTATAATGATGTGCATGAACAAAGTTATACTGCAATTTTCCTTAGATACGCGATTAAAAAAAATAAACATTTTTGAATCCCTGGTGGAACACATTCCATAAGAGTCAGCGCTTTTATACAGTATATCGCCTTTAAACACATATATTTAAACACGCGTTTACGATTTAAATCAAAACGCGATTCAAATCAATATAAATGTTTATTTTGTAACGCATAGGTGACTATTCATTGTTATTAAAAAGACTTAAATTCGATCATGTTGTGATATTTAGAAATATAAATTTGTTTGGTGCGAGTGAGGTTTTATTTAATCTCTGACCAAGGGAAACGTTTAATTTTTTCAAAGAAATGTTTGTTAAAAAATAAAGTCATAGTTCCATGGGATTCAATCACAGACCATGTGACATGGAAGTCAGGAACCTAACCCACAGCACCACCAGACAGTCGCATGCTGAGGGCTGAAAACTACAGAAACATTATCGACAATGTACAAATTTGATAAAGCTATAAAATAATGTAATTAGGCACAGAAGAAGTTTACAGCACAGTACAATAATAAATGCTGACCATGAGTTTAGAAGCATAAATTACCTTACACTCAATTTAAACACAAGCTGTCTTTAGCCCTCTAAGCTGGTTCATACAGAAATGTAGAGATCCAGGCTCAGAACACACAGCTTCATTAGCGAATACATATGCAGGACAAGTGGAGAAGACGTTTTACAGTGGATGGATTTTTAGAAACATCCCATCAGAGACATCACTGAAGTCAACTCCTAGGTAACTGTCGTGTGGATAGTTTCACAAGAATCAGACAAAGGTTTAAGCATCGCTTGTTCTATCATATCATGATTTATTCAGGATGTGTGGAATCAGCACGTCCCGGAGACAGCTTCCGAAATCGTGAGCATTCTCTGGTGGTGTCCTGCAGGCCTCCTGTGGGCGTGCGTTGGTGGTATAGTGGTGAGCATAGCTGCCTTCCAAGCAGAAAAATGTTTTCAAATGCTGTCATGAGCCTTGGATTGTGACTAGCAAAGCGAAACCTTTTGAAAGAGCTAAAGCACTGCAAAACGGAATTGAAAGAGAATCTTACAGGGGATTCTGAGCGGTGTCTGCAAACATGCAGTCCGATACGGGTGCTGAAAGCTTGAGCTACTCTCAATGTCATGCTGCCTTTCCCCGGAGTAAATCTGTTACATTGAAAGAATGCTTCTGGCAGGTTCAAAAAGGGACCCTTGTTAATTGGAGAAATCAATGATTTCGAATGAATTCTGTATGTGTTAAAAGACAGCTATACACAGAAAACATGCAGGACACTGCTCATGATGTTTCCCGAGCCGAAACACAGTGCGTTTTTCCAAGCCATCTGACAAAGCCCGCCCACTGAAAACTGCAGCAGATCGTGTAAAGACGTTCAACTTTGTAACTACTGCACGCACAGGAAGAACCAGGGAAAATCTGATCATGTTTCTCTATAACAACAATAAAAAAAAACATTATTTTACATATCACCTTTATGTGCAATAAAATTTATGCGCAAAGAAATTTAAAATAGTCTTCTTTAGGTGTGAGGGTAGGAGTGGATCACAGCAGGCATAATTGGCAAATTAGGAAAACAAAGAACTGGACAGGCGAGACATTTATCCAGAGAGCAAGTGATCAGAAAAAGGAACAGCTGTTACACCCAGGTTTTACGCTCTCTCTCTGTTGAATGAATGAAAGCATTTTATTAAAAACGCGTTTGCGTTTGTCTGGGTATTTACTTTGTAATCTGTGCTTTACATCTACTGTATTGTTTTGAGATGCCACTTTTAAAGGTGATATGTAAAATAAAGTTTTTTATTATTGTTATAGAGAAACATGATCAGATTTTCCCTGGTTCAGAAAAAAGACGATTAAAATCTGTAATCTTTTCACTTGTATGTCATCGGAAAATACAATCAGTTTCTGCTTTGTGTAAGGATGGTGTCAAAAAGTAATCTAAGTGGTGAGAAAGCTGTGCTCCTCAAAGCGCTTTACAGGATAAAAACAATAACAACAATAGTGGCTGGGCAAACGATTTTTTTCTATAGAAATACAAAATGAGATACTGTATAATGATGTGCATGAACAAAGTTATACTGCAATTTTCCTTAGATACGCGATTAAAAAAAATAAACATTTTTGAATCCCTGGCGGAACACATTCCATAAGAGTCAGCGCTTTTATACAGTATATCGCCTTTAAACACATATATTTAAACACGCGTTTACGATTTAAATCAAAACGCGATTCAAATCAATATAAATGTTTATTTTGTAACGCATAGGTGACTATTCATTGTTATTAAAAAGACTTAAATTCGATCATGTTGTGATATTTAGAAATATAAATTTGTTTGGTGCGAGTGAGGTTTTATTTAATCTCTGACCCAGGGAAACGTTTAATTTTTTCAAAGAAATGTTTGTTAAAAAATAAAGTCATAGTTCCATGGGATTCAATCACAGACCATGTGACATGGAAGTCAGGAACCTAACCCACAGCACCACCAGTCGCATGCTGAGGGCTGAAAACTACAGAAACATTATCGACAATGTACAAATTTGATAAAGCTATAAAATAATGTAATTAGGCACAGAAGAAGTTTACAGCACAGTACAATAATAAATGCTGACCATGAGTTTAGAAGCATAAATTACCTTACACTAAATTTAAACACAAGCTGTCTTTAGCCCTCTAAGCTGGTTCATACAGAAATGTAGAGATCCAGGCTCAGAACACACAGCTTCATTAGCGAATACATATGCAGGACAAGTGGAGAAGACGTTTTACAGTGGATGGATTTTTAGAAACATCCCATCAGTGACATCACTGAAGTCAACTCCTAGGTAACTGTCGTGTGGATAGTTTCACAAGAATCAGACAAAGGTTTAAGCATCGCTTGTTCTAGATAAAACTGCAAAAAAAAAACAACAACCCATAATGTACTTCTTTGCGGCTCTGTTTGCCCAAATCATATATTCACAACGTGAAATTAGAAAATAATATTACGTAACCAAAATTCGCAATATGGAAACAGAACCTGTGTAATTGTTGACAGATTATGTACTTGTAACATTTTTACAAGACGAACTACAACATTTAAAAAATGACTTGTATGTACTTGATATCTCTAATCAATCCACTGCACTGCATTAAAACAAAACGAAAACTAAAACGCCCTGGGCATACCGTTTCGCGCTTCTGTAAATCAAGTTAAAAATATCTCAAGACCGATACTGGTCATAATGAAACCATCTTTCGTGTATGTTTTCTTTAAAGTACCGAGACCAGCCATATACTGTATATATACCATATACAGTAAGTACAGACGTTTAAAAAGCTCCACTCATGCCGACGATGCAGCATGAAGAAGCGCAACCTAACGTTTGACAGACAAAAGCCGGGCGCCGCGACGAGCAATATGAAATCAAACTGACAGCACACGGCGTTTCGCGCTGACTCAAAAGTGATCTCGACAGACGCTGTTCTCTGCATAACGCTGAAAGAGCTAAAGAGCGTTTCTGTTGAGACGTAACAAGCTCGTTTCTTTCTACCATGATGTCACCATGACCAAATCTGTCTTTAAACACCTTGCTCAGTCTCTGACGAGACTGTCAAAAATTGCTTTCGCCGATTGTATTGCAAACCGGCGGAAGCGGGGTATTGGGAAAAGTTTTCAACTAGCAATAATCGCGCCTCGGCTAAACCTCACAGGCTACGATACTGCCACTGCGCAAAGCTGACGGTTGCCAGGCAACCGCGGGGATCCTATGGCAATCGTTATCGATCGTCCCATGGCATGTCGTTGCGGTAACGCTTCATATTTGTCGTGTTCTTCTTCTTCTAGCATGAGGTTTTGAAGAATTTCATGACAGACAAGGGCTCCGTTGGGAACAAAGGGCGTTGTGAGAAAACCGTTGCTTCTTTTTAGCAGCAGAAATACAACCCTTTAAATACAAGATGACAGAACAATGACGAAGGGCATGCCGGGAGGAACTCATGCACTACAGAGGAAAGGGGGTGGGCACGTACAGTTCACATTCAAGCCACAAGTACTCTTCTCGGATGTTGCACAAACAAATCCTAACGTCCTGAAAGCATTGCAGCATGTTTGTGTCCCACTTCTCGTGGCTGCAGGACGACTGACACGAACGGACAAACACAATCTGTGGCGTGTAGCGTGACATAGTCTTGCAGGCATCGTGCTGTCTCACTGCAATACTATACCGCTGGAGGAAACAGTCCATCTGGCCATGAAACTCATTTGAACGTCTAGCTACAGCAAATAACAATATCATGATTTATTCAGGATGTGTGGAATCAGCACGTCCCGGAGACAGCTTCCGAAATCGTGAGCATTCTCTGGTGGTGTCCTGCAGGCCTCCTGTGGGCGTGCGTTGGTGGTATAGTGGTGAGCATAGCTGCCTTCCAAGCAGAAAAATGTTTTCAAATGCTGTCATGAGCCTTGGATTGTGACTAGCAAAGCGAAGCCTTTTGAAAGAGCTAAAGCACTGCAAAACGGAATTGAAAGAGAATCTTACAGGGGATTCTGAGCGGTGTCTGCAAACATGCAGTCCGATACGGGTGCTGAAAGCTTGAGCTACTCTCAATGTCATGCTGCCTTTCCCCGGAGTAAATCTGTTACATTGAAAGAATGCTTCTGGCAGGTTCAAAAAGGGACCCTTGTTAATTGGAGAAATCAATGATTTCGAATGAATTCTGTATGCGTTAAAAGACAGCTATACACAGAAAACATGCAGGACACTGCTCATGATGTTTCCCGAGCCGAAACACAGTGCGTTTTTCCAAGCCATCTGACAAAGCCCGCCCACTGAAAACTGCAGCAGATCGTGTAAAGACGTTCAACTTTGTAACTACTGCACGCACAGGAAGAACCAGGGAAAATCTGATCATGTTTCTCTATAACAACAATAAAAAAAAACATTATTTTACATATCACCTTTATGTGCAATAAAATTTATGCGCAAAGAAATTTAAAATAGTCTTCTTTAGGTGTGAGGGTAGGAGTGGATCACAGCAGGCATAATTGGCAAATTAGGAAAACAAAGAACTGGACAGGCGAGACATTTATCCAGAGAGCGAGTGATCAGAAAAAGGAACAGCTGTTACACCCAGGTTTTACGCTCTCTCTCTGTTGAATGAATGAAAGCATTTTATTAAAAACGCGTTTGCGTTTGTCTGGGTATTTACTTTGTAATCTGTGGTTTACATCTACTGTATTGTTTTGAGATGCCACTTTTAAAGGTGATATGTAAAATAAAGTTTTTTATTATTGTTATAGAGAAACATGATCAGATTTTCCCTGGTTCAGAAAAAAGACGATTAATCTTTTCACTTGTATGTCATCGGAAAATACAATCAGTTTCTGCTTTGTGTAAGGATGGTGTC
Organism: Lepisosteus oculatus; assembly: GCF_040954835.1. Lineage (NCBI taxonomy): Eukaryota > Metazoa > Chordata > Actinopteri > Semionotiformes > Lepisosteidae > Lepisosteus > Lepisosteus oculatus. The sequence continues at coordinate 1,001,635 of NW_027167934.1, read as the reverse complement.
AAAAAGTAATCTAAGTGGTGAGAAAGCTGTGCTCCTCAAAGCGCTTTACAGGATAAAAACAATAACAACAATAGTGGCTGGGCAAACGATTTTTTTCTATAGAAATACAAAATGAGATACTGTATAATGATGTGCATGAACAAAGTTATACTGCAATTTTCCTTAGATACGCGATTAAAAAAAATAAACATTTTTGAATCCCTGGTGGAACACATTCCATAAGAGTCAGCGCTTTTATACAGTATATCGCCTTTAAACACATATATTTAAACACGCGTTTACGATTTAAATCAAAACGCGATTCAAATCAATATAAATGTTTATTTTGTAACGCATAGGTGACTATTCATTGTTATTAAAAAGACTTAAATTCGATCATGTTGTGATATTTAGAAATATAAATTTGTTTGGTGCGAGTGAGGTTTTATTTAATCTCTGACCAAGGGAAACGTTTAATTTTTTCAAAGAAATGTTTGTTAAAAAATAAAGTCATAGTTCCATGGGATTCAATCACAGACCATGTGATATGGAAGTCAGGAACCTAACCCACAGCACCACCAGACAGTCGCATGCTGAGGGCTGAAAACTACAGAAACATTATCGACAATGTACAAATTTGATAAAGCTATAAAATAATGTAATTAGGCACAGAAGAAGTTTACAGCACAGTACAATAATAAATGCTGACCATGAGTTTAGAAGCATAAATTACCTTACACTCAATTTAAACACAAGCTGTCTTTAGCCCTCTAAGCTGGTTCATACAGAAATGTAGAGATCCAGGCTCAGAACACACAGCTTCATTAGCGAATACATATGCAGGACAAGTGGAGAAGACGTTTTACAGTGGATGGATTTTTAGAAACATCCCATCAGAGACATCACTGAAGTCAACTCCTAGGTAACTGTCGTGTGGATAGTTTCACAAGAATCAGACAAAGGTTTAAGCATCGCTTGTTCTATCATATCTTGATTTATTCAGGATGTGTGGAATCAGCACGTCCCGGAGACAGCTTCCGAAATCGTGAGCATTCTCTGGTGGTGTCCTGCAGGCCTCCTGTGGGCGTGCGTTGGTGGTATAGTGGTGAGCATAGCTGCCTTCCAAGCAGAAAAATGTTTTCAAATGCTGTCATGAGCCTTGGATTGTGACTAGCAAAGCGAAACCTTTTGAAAGAGCTAAAGCACTGCAAAACGGAATTGAAAGAGAATCTTACAGGGGATTCTGAGCGGTGTCTGCAAACATGCAGTCCGATACGGGTGCTGAAAGCTTGAGCTACTCTCAATGTCATGCTGCCTTTCCCCGGAGTAAATCTGTTACATTGAAAGAATGCTTCTGGCAGGTTCAAAAAGGGACCCTTGTTAATTGGAGAAATCAATGATTTCGAATGAATTCTGTATGTGTTAAAAGACAGCTATACACAGAAAACATGCAGGACACTGCTCATGATGTTTCCCGAGCCGAAACACAGTGCGTTTTTCCAAGCCATCTGACAAAGCCCGCCCACTGAAAACTGCAGCAGATCGTGTAAAGACGTTCAACTTTGTAACTACTGCACGCACAGGAAGAACCAGGGAAAATCTGATCATGTTTCTCTATAACAACAATAAAAAAAAACATTATTTTACATATCACCTTTATGTGCAATAAAATTTATGCGCAAAGAAATTTAAAATAGTCTTCTTTAGGTGTGAGGGTAGGAGTGGATCACAGCAGGCATAATTGGCAAATTAGGAAAACAAAGAACTGGACAGGCGAGACATTTATCCAGAGAGCAAGTGATCAGAAAAAGGAACAGCTGTTACACCCAGGTTTTACGCTCTCTCTCTGTTGAATGAATGAAAGCATTTTATTAAAAACGCGTTTGCGTTTGTCTGGGTATTTACTTTGTAATCTGTGCTTTACATCTACTGTATTGTTTTGAGATGCCACTTTTAAAGGTGATATGTAAAATAAAGTTTTTTATTATTGTTATAGAGAAACATGATCAGATTTTCCCTGGTTCAGAAAAAAGACGATTAAAATCTGTAATCTTTTCACTTGTATGTCATCGGAAAATACAATCAGTTTCTGCTTTGTGTAAGGATGGTGTCAAAAAGTAATCTAAGTGGTGAGAAAGCTGTGCTCCTCAAAGCGCTTTACAGGATAAAAACAATAACAACAATAGTGGCTGGGCAAACGATTTTTTTCTATAGAAATACAAAATGAGATACTGTATAATGATGTGCATGAACAAAGTTATACTGCAATTTTCCTTAGATACGCGATTAAAAAAAATAAACATTTTTGAATCCCTGGCGGAACACATTCCATAAGAGTCAGCGCTTTTATACAGTATATCGCCTTTAAACACATATATTTAAACACGCGTTTACGATTTAAATCAAAACGCGATTCAAATCAATATAAATGTTTATTTTGTAACGCATAGGTGACTATTCATTGTTATTAAAAAGACTTAAATTCGATCATGTTGTGATATTTAGAAATATAAATTTGTTTGGTGCGAGTGAGGTTTTATTTAATCTCTGACCCAGGGAAACGTTTAATTTTTTCAAAGAAATGTTTGTTAAAAAATAAAGTCATAGTTCCATGGGATTCAATCACAGACCATGTGACATGGAAGTCAGGAACCTAACCCACAGCACCACCAGTCGCATGCTGAGGGCTGAAAACTACAGAAACATTATCGACAATGTACAAATTTGATAAAGCTATAAAATAATGTAATTAGGCACAGAAGAAGTTTACAGCACAGTACAATAATAAATGCTGACCATGAGTTTAGAAGCATAAATTACCTTACACTAAATTTAAACACAAGCTGTCTTTAGCCCTCTAAGCTGGTTCATACAGAAATGTAGAGATCCAGGCTCAGAACACACAGCTTCATTAGCGAATACATATGCAGGACAAGTGGAGAAGACGTTTTACAGTGGATGGATTTTTAGAAACATCCCATCAGTGACATCACTGAAGTCAACTCCTAGGTAACTGTCGTGTGGATAGTTTCACAAGAATCAGACAAAGGTTTAAGCATCGCTTGTTCTAGATAAAACTGCAAAAAAAAAACAACAACCCATAATGTACTTCTTTGCGGCTCTGTTTGCCCAAATCATATATTCACAACGTGAAATTAGAAAATAATATTACGTAACCAAAATTCGCAATATGGAAACAGAACCTGTGTAATTGTTGACAGATTATGTACTTGTAACATTTTTACAAGACGAACTACAACATTTAAAAAATGACTTGTATGTACTTGATATCTCTAATCAATCCACTGCACTGCATTAAAACAAAACGAAAACTAAAACGCCCTGGGCATACCGTTTCGCGCTTCTGTAAATCAAGTTAAAAATATCTCAAGACCGATACTGGTCATAATGAAACCATCTTTCGTGTATGTTTTCTTTAAAGTACCGAGACCAGCCATATACTGTATATAAACCATATACAGTAAGTACAGACGTTTAAAAAGCTCCACTCATGCCGACGATGCAGCATGAAGAAGCGCAACCTAACTTTGACAAACAAAAGCCGGGCGCCGCGACGAGCAATATGAAATCAAACTGACAGCACACGGCGTTTCGCGCTGACTCAAAAGTGATCTCGACAGACGCTGTTCTCTGCATAACGCTGAAAGAGCTAAAGAGCGTTTCTGTTGAGACGTAACAAGCTCGTTTCTTTCTACCATGATGTCACCATGACCAAATCTGTCTTTAAACACCTTGCTCAGTCTCTGACGAGACTGTCAAAAATTGCTTTCGCCGATTGTATTGCAAACCGGCGGAAGCGGGGTATTGGGAAAAGTTTTCAACTAGCAATAATCACGCCTCGGCTAAACCTCACAGGCTACGATACTGCCACTGCGCAAAGCTGACGGTTGCCAGGCAACCGCGGGGATCCTATGGAAATCGTTATCGATCGTCCCATGGCATGTCGTTGCGGTAACGCTTCATATTTGTCGTGTTCTTCTTCTTCTAGCTTGAGGTTTTGAAGAATTTCATGACAGACAAGGGCTCCGTTGGGAACAAAGGGCGTTGTGAGAAAACCGTTGCTTCTTTTTAGCAGCAGAAATACAACCCTTTAAATACAAGATGACAGAACAATGACGAAGGGCATGCCGGGAGGAACTCATGCACTACAGAGGAAAGGGGGCGGGCACGTACAGTTCACATTCAAGCCACAAGTACTCTTCTTGGATGTTGCACAAACAAATCCTAACGTCCTGAAAGCATTGCAGCATGTTTGTGTCCCACTTCCCGTGGCTGCAGGACGACTGACACGAACGGACAAACACAATCTGTGGCGTGTAGCGTGACATAGTCTTGCAGGCATCGTGCTGTCTCACTGCAATACTATACCGCTGGAGGAAACAGTCCATCTGGCCATGAAACTCATTTGAACGTCTAGCTACAGCAACTAAGAATATCATGATTTATTCAGGATGTGTGGAATCAGCACGTCCCGGAGACAGCTTCCGAAATCGTGAGCATTCTCTGGTGGTGTCCTGCAGGCCTCCTGTGGGCGTGCGTTGGTGGTATAGTGGTGAGCATAGCTGCCTTCCAAGCAGAAAAATGTTTTCAAATGCTGTCATGAGCCTTGGATTGTGACTAGCAAAGCGAAGCCTTTTGAAAGAGCTAAAGCACTGCAAAACGGAATTGAAAGAGAATCTTACAGGGGATTCTGAGCGGTGTCTGCAAACATGCAGTCCGATACGGGTGCTGAAAGCTTGAGCTACTCTCAATGTCATGCTGCCTTTCCCCGGAGTAAATCTGTTACATTGAAAGAATGCTTCTGGCAGGTTCAAAAAGGGACCCTTGTTAATTGGAGAAATCAATGATTTCGAATGAATTCTGTATGCGTTAAAAGACAGCTATACACAGAAAACATGCAGGACACTGCTCATGATGTTTCCCGAGCCGAAACACAGTGCGTTTTTCCAAGCCATCTGACAAAGCCCGCCCACTGAAAACTGCAGCAGATCGTGTAAAGACGTTCAACTTTGTAACTACTGCACGCACAGGAAGAACCAGGGAAAATCTGATCATGTTTCTCTATAACAACAATAAAAAAAAACATTATTTTACATATCACCTTTATGTGCAATAAAATTTATGCGCAAAGAAATTTAAAATAGTCTTCTTTAGGTGTGAGGGTAGGAGTGGATCACAGCAGGCATAATTGGCAAATTAGGAAAACAAAGAACTGGACAGGCGAGACATTTATCCAGAGAGCGAGTGATCAGAAAAAGGAACAGCTGTTACACCCAGGTTTTACGCTCTCTCTCTGTTGAATGAATGAAAGCATTTTATTAAAAACGCGTTTGCGTTTGTCTGGGTATTTACTTTGTAATCTGTGGTTTACATCTACTGTATTGTTTTGAGATGCCACTTTTAAAGGTGATATGTAAAATAAAGTTTTTTATTATTGTTATAGAGAAACATGATCAGATTTTCCCTGGTTCAGAAAAAAGACGATTAATCTTTTCACTTGTATGTCATCGGAAAATACAATCAGTTTCTGCTTTGTGTAAGGATGGTGTCAAAAAGTAATCTAAGTGGTGAGAAAGCTGTGCTCCTCAAAGCGCTTTACAGGATAAAAACAATAACAACAATAGTGGCTGGGCAAACGATTTTTTTCTATAGAAATACAAAATGAGATACTGTATAATGATGTGCATGAACAAAGTTATACTGCAATTTTCCTTAGATACGCGATTAAAAAAAATAAACATTTTTGAATCCCTGGCGGAACACATTCCATAAGAGTCAGCGCTTTTATACAGTATATCGCCTTTAAACACATATATTTAAACACGCGTTTACGATTTAAATCAAAACGCGATTCAAATCAATATAAATGTTTATTTTGTAACGCATAGGTGACTATTCATTGTTATTAAAAAGACTTAAATTCGATCATGTTGTGATATTTAGAAATATAAATTTGTTTGGTGCGAGTGAGGTTTTATTTAATCTCTGACCCAGGGAAACGTTTAATTTTTTCAAAGAAATGTTTGTTAAAAAATAAAGTCATAGTTCCATGGGATTCAATCACAGACCATGTGACATGGAAGTCAGGAACCTAACCCACAGCACCACCAGTCGCATGCTGAGGGCTGAAAACTACAGAAACATTATCGACAATGTACAAATTTGATAAAGCTATAAAATAATGTAATTAGGCACAGAAGAAGTTTACAGCACAGTACAATAATAAATGCTGACCATGAGTTTAGAAGCATAAATTACCTTACACTAAATTTAAACACAAGCTGTCTTTAGCCCTCTAAGCTGGTTCATACAGAAATGTAGAGATCCAGGCTCAGAACACACAGCTTCATTAGCGAATACATATGCAGGACAAGTGGAGAAGACGTTTTACAGTGGATGGATTTTTAGAAACATCCCATCAGTGACATCACTGAAGTCAACTCCTAGGTAACTGTCGTGTGGATAGTTTCACAAGAATCAGACAAAGGTTTAAGCATCGCTTGTTCTAGATAAAACTGCAAAAAAAAAACAACAACCCATAATGTACTTCTTTGCGGCTCTGTTTGCCCAAATCATATATTCACAACGTGAAATTAGAAAATAATATTACGTAACCAAAATTCGCAATATGGAAACAGAACCTGTGTAATTGTTGACAGATTATGTACTTGTAACATTTTTACAAGACGAACTACAACATTTAAAAAATGACTTGTATGTACTTGATATCTCTAATCAATCCACTGCACTGCATTAAAACAAAACGAAAACTAAAACGCCCTGGGCATACCGTTTCGCGCTTCTGTAAATCAAGTTAAAAATATCTCAAGACCGATACTGGTCATAATGAAACCATCTTTCGTGTATGTTTTCTTTAAAGTACCGAGACCAGCCATATACTGTATATATACCATATACAGTAAGTACAGACGTTTAAAAAGCTCCACTCATGCCGACGATGCAGCATGAAGAAGCGCAACCTAACGTTTGACAAACAAAAGCCGGGCGCCGCGACGAGCAATATGAAATCAAACTGACAGCACACGGCGTTTCGCGCTGACTCAAAAGTGATCTCGACAGACGCTGTTCTCTGCATAACGCTGAAAGAGCTAAAAAGCGTTTCTGTTGAGACGTAACAAGCTCGTTTCTTTCTACCATGATGTCACCATGACCAAATCTGTCTTTAAACACCTTGCTCAGTCTCTGACGAGACTGTCAAAAATTGCTTTCGCCGATTGTATTGCAAACCGGCGGAAGCGGGGTATTGGGAAAAGTTTTCAACTAGCAATAATCGCGCCTCGGCTAAACCTCACAGGCTACGATACTGCCACTGCGCAGAGCTGACGGTTGCCAGGCAACCGCGGGGATCCTATGGAAATCGTTATCGATCGTCTCATGGCATGTCGTTGCGGTAACGCTTCATATTTGTCGTCTTCTTCTTCTTCTAGCTTGAGGTTTTGAAGAATGTCATGACAGACAAGGGCTCCGTTGGGAACAAAGGGCGTTGTGAGAAAACCGTTGCTTCTTTTTAGCAGCAGAAATACAACCCTTTAAATACAAGATGACAGAACAATGACGAAGGGCATGCCGGGAGGAACTCATGCACTACAGAGGAAAGGGGGTGGGCACGTACAGTTCACATTCAAGCCACAAGTACTCTTCTCGGATGTTGCACAAACAAATCCTAACGTCCTGAAAGCATTGCAGCATGTTTGTGTCCCACTTCCCGTGGCTGCAGGACGACTGACACGAACGGACAAACACAATCTGTGGCGTTTAGCGTGACATAGTCTTGCAGGCATCGTGCTGTCTCACTGCAATACTATACCGCTGGAGGAAACAGTCCATCTGGCCATGAAACTCATTTGAACGTCTAGCTACAGCAACTAAGAATATCATGATTTATTCAGGATGTGTGGAATCAGCACGTCCCGGAGACAGCTTCCGAAATCGTGAGCATTCTCTGGTGGTGTCCTGCAGGCCTCCTGTGGGTGTGCGTTGGTGGTATAGTGGTGAGCATAGCTGCCTTCCAAGCAGTTGACCTGGGTTCGATTCCCAGCCAACGCAGTGGCGATTGGTTCCAAATGCTGTCATGAGCCTTGGATTGTGACTAGCAAAGCGAAGCCTTTTGAAAGAGCTAAAGCACTGCAAAACGGAATTGAAGGAGAATCTTACAGGGGATTCTGAGCGGTGTCTGCATACACGCAGTCCGATACGGGTGCTGAAAGCTACTCTTAATGTCATGCTGCCTTTCCCCGGAGTGAATCTGTTACATTGAAAGAATGCTTCTGGCAGGTTCAAAAAGGGACCCTTGTTAATTGGAGAAATCAATGATTTCGAATGAATTCTGTATTAAAAGACAGCTATACACAGAAAACATGCAGGACACTGCTCATGATGTTTCCCGAGCCGAAACACAGTGCGTTTTTTCCAAGCCATCTGACAAAGCCCGCCCACTGAAAACTGCAGCAGTTGGACATGAAAAGTGCCCGATAAATTCCATTTCTCATCATTTCTCTTGGCGTCAGTTTTGCTGTTAAATGGGACGGAGGCAACGGGCTCAGAGAGCAGGTTAAGTGCACACCGAACGCAGATGTGTTCAAGTGTCTGTAAAAGCGCGGTGCTCTGCTGGCGCTGTTCCCTAGTGGCTTAAAGTGCCTGCCTAGTAAGCAGGCATTCCTGGGTCTGAATACCAGCGGTGCCTCTCTCCGTGTCTTGTTGTGCCGAATGTCTCATTTCAGACAAACATGTACAGCTTGGTTCATTTTAATGCAAGAATTCATTTCCTTTCTGGAATAACTTGTTTTTGAAGAAATCCATACAGCTTGTGAAAGATGAAATCCATTTCTTGGTTGTCAGTGGAAAAAGATTGCCGGCTGCAAGAAGCGCAAGTGATTGTTTTCTTTGACCATAAACCTGCAAATGTAGGGAGCACAAGCGGCTGTCAGTCTCTGTGGCGCAATCGGTTAGCGCGTTCGGCTGTTAACCGAAAGGTTGGTGGTTCAAGCCCACCCAGGGACGCGTGTCTCAGTTTTTCCAATGTAAACATCATCACCGCTAAAGAAGATGGCGCAGAAGGCTCCACAGTCGAAACGTTGTGCTTCTTTTCTTCTCTTTTCAGCATGGAGTAAACCTTTGCTTGATCCTTTGCAGCCTACGCATGCTGACACAGCTACCTTTCTCTTAACGCGCCTCAATCATTATTCACCAAAACCATCTGCAGAATGTGTCGCCTTTGTGGTGATGTCACTCCTCTGCTTCACAAATGTCCTTAGTGACGGACCATTTCATTCTGCCATTTTTCCGGAGCGGTTATTGATTGCTCCATCATTTCCCTCATACTTTCCATCCCTAGATTGAAAAAAAAAAACAGAAACAGGCTGACAGGACGACAATCAAATTGCAAAAACTCATCAAAGCACTCAATAGAGTATTTGAATCCACAAGTAGCTACGAGCAACTTTGTCCTGGCTTGCATGAAAGTCGGAAAATGTCAAAAAGAAAAAGATGGTGGCTTTTTCATATTTGTTCTTTCATTTTTAGTTCGTTGGCTCTTCTGTCCATTGTCCTCCTGCCTGGCTCTTGACCTGTGACTGTCTGAACGCACACATTAGACTTTCAGGCGGGGGATTTGTCCTGAGCCTCTGTGAAAGACCCACCCACCCCCATAAATAACTGGTCTAGATGAATGCAAAACTAAACCACAGCTTAAAGAGGAGCACCATCTCAGTGCCATACTAATGTAAACGAAGTAATACTAAGACATGTTCTTATGGATTTGTCTTACCTTGAGATATGTAATTGGATTTCAGGATTAACTTCCTCATTCAATGTAGTGGTGATTCTTTGCCTGGTCAGTACCTGGGTGGGAGACCTCCAGCGAACAATTAAGCTTGCTGCTGGAAGTGGTGTTAAGAGACTCTTAGGATCTTCCAGAGGTGTCTGTCCAATAGCACTAGTTGCCTTAGAGCTGGCTCAAACATTGCTCAAGAGTCTACCTTTCACAGATGCGCAAAGATGAATGATGGGGGTGCACGCTTCAAGGAGCCTTCCAACTGTAGGGACCGATTAGAGACGATCCGTAGCATGTGTTCGTTTCCATATACGCCCCGTGTCTCAACGGTAGGACAGAGTCAAATACTGCCTCGACACGTAACAGCGTTATATTAAACCGCAGGACTTGAGGGCTGTTTCGTTTGAATGTTCAAGGCATTGGTAAGAGCGTAGGTCAAGGGCCGTTGGTGCATCTCCTGTAACTGGAGCAAAAATGCTATTCAAAGTGCAGTGACTAAAATCGTCGTCCACATGTCTCCGTTGTTGATTGCTTTCTGTCTAAGAACGTTCTGTTTTCATGTCCGAACGGGGAGACTTTATCATTCCAACTTGAAGCCACCCTTAAGTCCTCTGAGGTGTGTGTGTGTGTGCTTGCACGTATGGCGTAAAAGGTTTCTTAAACGGAGAGCGAACTTGAAAAAAGTTGCCTCCGCTGCCGCCGCCGCCTCGCACTCCCTGTTCGATTTTAGCAAGAAGGCAGCGGCCGCGGCGCTCGCCGTAGTCGTGGCCGAGTGGTTAAGGTAACGGACTTGAAATCCGTTGGGGTCTCCCCGCGCAGGTTCAAATCCTGCCGACTACGGTGTCCTTTGCATTTGGTTGCGTGCGTGCGTGTAAAAGGACCAGCGCCGTTTCGTTTTCGCTGGGACCTTTAACACTCTAAATCGCCTGGACCCGCAGCCTGTGAAATCGATTCTTCAGCACCCACGAAGGACGCTTTGCCGCTGGACACAGATACCGATGCTTTTCTGCAACGAGCTTTCCAGCTGAATTTTCTCGGCAGCTCCGTACTGAACCTGTTCTCCATTGCAACATAGCGGAGGCTCGTCACGTCTATAGCAAGGCTGTGTAGGACCGCATACGCCACAGTGACTTGTACACAGACCACATGAAAGGCAAGCAAAATACACTTTTAAAATTCCAAAGACTCACAAGGTCAGAGGAACAGCGATGACCTGAACAGATCTGTTACAGAAGTCTAGGTTGACCTTTTTAGAGCTGTAATTGCATTTTTGTTTAATAGAAGATCAAATCTACTCGCATGTACCAGCACCTTACAGTTTATTGATGTTAATTCTGTTTAAGTAATAAGATTGCTAACGATGTTGGACTTTAGCCGGTGTTTTTTAGAACAAATTGCTTACACTTCTGTAAGGAATACGCAGTACGTGCCTTTGTCAGTCATTGCTCACCATACCTGTAACTTTCTTATCTAACTCACTTCCTCAAATGGTGAAGGTCCACAAACATAAATGAAAAAAAAACCCTTGTTGTAGATGAGGTGCACAAAAAAGCAGCCCCTGATAGTGTATAACACATTTGTACTATTGCAGAGACACATGTAACATATATATATACTGTATATATTTATATATGAAACAGAAATAGAAACAGAAACAGGAATCGCTTACTCACCTGGAGAATCTCTGTAGGAATATCTAGCATTTATCAATGGAAATAAAAGCTGCTTTAATACAGTGCATGTTCAAACTCAAACCCTCAGCTGCTGTTCTTGTTTGTTTTGGGACAAATTGCAACTGAGCATCGCATGAGCTGTTACGTACCCTTATCTGTTAGGGAATTTCAAGGGAGGAGTTAGGTCAGAATGGGTAGGCTGCAAAACAACAAGTAAAGATTTATTCCAAGATGAAACGTTGTGGCGGTTTTCTTATCTTTTCAGCATGGACTAAACTTTTACGTGTTCCTTATATGCTATATATGTATATATTAGCATCAATGTCGTTCTTAAAAACTAACATGAAATTGTCAGGGACATTCAGCTATATACAAAGACGAGACAGACAAAGTAATAATTCTGTATTAACGTGGCCTACATATTGACGCAATGATCGAACTAACTGACATGTTCTGATTCAGATCCCCTGCAGTTCATGCCAATTAGAACAATAGCAATGCTGAGTCCTCCCCACCCTACCGAGCACAAATTCAGCTGCTCTCCAGTTCTGTTCTGCATGTTTTTTCATTGCAATTGAGCTCGGAGCTGGAAATGATCTCCATACAGTTCTGTGTTCACTAGCCCGCACTTGCGTGCTAATTTACGGGTTGTGGCAAATGCTTTTCTATAGTTCATATACATGACGGCAACCTGTTACCGAGGAACCTGAGAGGTTTAAAAGCCTCACGAGCCAGGCAGGACTCGAACCTACAACCTTCTGATCTGAAGTCAGACGCGTTATACATTACGCCACTGGCCCATAGAACATGCGCTTGCACTCCACCACAGAGAGCTCTACACTGCTACTAGTAGTACACTTCCCCATCTAAATTTTCACAGCAAGAAACTTGTGTTTCCTACTATTTTTATCAGGTTTAAAATATCATCTCCTTAAAACAGAAAAAGTGTTGATGTGTCGTGCTGAAATTCCGATTGATTTTGAATTCAAAGAAAAAAGGTTTTCTTCCAAAACACCATGAAATTGTCACATCTTGCAGACAATAGGTGTATTCCATGTTGAAAAGAGAAGAAAGAAAACCATGGAGCCTTTTACAGGTGTGAGGCTTCTTCAGGTGTGAGAAGACCTCACAGTCGAAACGCTGTGTTTCCGTTCTTCTCTTTTCAGCATGCAATAAACCTATTACTTGTTCCTTTGCAGCCGAGGCATGCTGACGTAGCTACCCAGCTGAACATCTTGCAGACTCTACAGTACTTCTCTCCTGTAGAAGTAAAGCAGGGCTTGCTGGGTGAGCTTTTGCTCCGGTAAATTAGGTCACGTGTCATGTTAAATCACTTCTTCTAAACACAACATTTGCTGGTGCTAGCTTTCCCCATGAAAAGAGACATTTCCCTTACAGTACATGACATATCGTTTTTATTCTATCAATAAGTATAGAAATTAAACAAAAGAAAAAATGGTGTCGCCAAAGAATGCACAGCTCTGTCGCCCTGGGGAGGTGTCAAGGGCATTGAGCTCCTTGGACATGAAAAGTGCCCGATAAATGCCATTTCTCATCATTTCTCTTGGCGTCAGTTCTGCTATTAAATGGGACGGAGGCAACGGGCTCAGAGAGCAGAGTGCACACCGAACGCAGATGTGTCCAAGTGTCTGTAAAAGCGCGGTGCTCCGCTGACGCTGTTCCCTAGTGGCTTAAAGTGCCTGCCTAGTAAGCAGGCGATCCTGGGTCTGAATACCAGCGGTGCCTCTCTCCGTGTCTTGTTGTGCCGAATGTCTCATTTCAGACAAACATGTACAGCTTGGTTCAGTTTAATGCAATAATTCATTTCCTTTCTGGAATAACTTGTTTTTGAATAAATCCATACAGCTTGTGAAAGATGAAATCCATTTCTTGGTTGTCAGTGGAAAAAGATTGCCGGCTGCAAGAAGCGCAAGTGATTGTTTTCTTTGACCATAAACCTGCAAATGTAGAGAGCACAAGCGGCTGTCAGTCTCTGTGGCGCAATCGGTTAGCGCGTTCGGCTGTTAACCGAAAGGTTGGTGGTTCAAGCCCACCCAGGGACGCCTGTCTCAGTTTTTCCAAAGTAAACATCATCACCGCTAAAGAAGATGGCACAGAAGGCTCCACAGTCGAAACGTTGTGCTTCTTTTCTTCTCTTTTCAGCATGGTGTAAACCTTTGCTTGATCCTTTGCAGCCTACGCATGCTGACACAGCTACCTTTCTCTTAACGCGCCTCAATCATTATTCACCAAAACCATCAGCAGAATGTGTCGCCTTTGTGGTGATGTCACTCCTCTGCTTCACAAATGTCCTTAGTGACGGACCATTTCTTTCTGCCATTTTTCCGGAGCGGTTATTGATTGCTCCATCATTTCCCTCATACTTTCCATCCCTAGATTGAAAAAAAAAAAAGAAACAGGCTGACAGGACGACAATCAAATTGCAAAAACTCATCAAAGCACTCGATAGAGTATTTGAATCCACAAGTAGCTACGAGAGACTTTGTCCTGGCTTGCATGAAAGTCGGAAAATGTCAAAAAGAAAAAGATGGTGGCTTTTCCATATCTGTTCTTTTATTTTTAGTTCGTTGGCTCTTCTGTCCATTGTCCTCCTGCCTGGCTCTTGACCTGTGACTGTCTGAACGCACACATTAGACTTTCAGGCGGGGGATTTGTCCTGAGCCTCTGTGAAAGACCCACCCACCCCCATAAATAACTGGTCTAGAAACACATGAATGCAAAACTAAACCACAGCTTAAAGAGGAGCTCCAACTCAGTGCCATACTAATGTAAACGAAGTAATACTAAGACATGTTCTTATGGATTTGTCTTACCTTGAGATATGTAATTGGATTTCAGGATTAACTTCCTCATTCAATGTAGTGGTGATTCTTTGCCTGGTCAGTACCTGGGTGGGAGACCTCCAGCGAACAATTAAGCTTGCTGCTGGAAGTGGTGTTAAGAGACTCTTAGGATCTTCCAGAGGTCTCTGTCCAATAGCACTAGTTGCCTTAGAGCTGGCTCAAACATTGCTCAAGAGTCTACCTTTCACAGATGCGCAAAGATGAATGATGGGGGTGCACGCTTCAAGGAGCCTTCCAACTGTAGGGACCGATTAGAGACGATCCGTAGCATGTGTTCGTTTCCATATACGCCCCGTGTCTCAACGGTAGGACAGAGTCAAATACTGCCTCGACACGTAACAGCGTTATATTAAACCGCAGGACTTGAGGGCTGTTTTGTTTGAATGTTCAAGGCATTGGTAAGAGCGTAGGTCAAGGGCCATTGGTGCATCTCCTGTAACTGGAGCAAAAATGCTATTCAAAGTGCAGTGACTAAAATCGTCGTCCACATGTCTCCGTTGTTGATTGCTTTCTGTCTAAGAACGTTCTGTTTTCATGTCCGAACGGGAAGACTTTATCATTCCAACTTGAAGCCACCCTTAAGTCCTCTGAGGTGTGTGTGTGTGTGTGCTTGCACGTATGGCGTAAAAGGTTTCTTAAACGGAGAGCGAACTTGAAAAAAGTTGCCTCCGCTGCCGCCGCCGCCTCGCACTCCCTGTTCGATTGTAGCAAGAAGGCAGCGGCCGCGGCGCTCGCCGTAGTCGTGGCCGAGTGGTTAAGGTTACGGACTTGAAATCCGTTGGGATCTCCCCGCGCAGGTTCAAATCCTGCCGACTACGGTGTCCTTTGCATTTGGTTGCGTGCGTGCGTGTAAAAGGACCAGCGCCGTTTCGTTTTCGCTGGGACCTTTAACACTCTAAATCGCCTGGACCCGCAGCCTGTGAAATCGATTCTTCAGCACCCACGAAGGACGCTTTGCCGCTGGACACAGATACCGATGCTTTTCTGCAACGAGCTTTCCAGCTGAATTTTCTCGGCAGCTCCGTACTGAACCTGTTCTCCATTGCAACATAGCGGAGGCTCGTCACGTCTATAGCAAGGCTGTGTAGGACCGCATATGCCACAGTGACTTGTACACAGACCACATGAAAGGCAAGCAAAATACACTTTTAAAATTCCAAAGACTCACAAGGTCAGAGAAACAGCGATGACCTGAACAGATCTGTTACAGAAGTCTAGGTTGACCTTTTTAGAGCTGTAATTGCATTTTTGTTTAATAGAAGATCAAATCTACTCACATGTACCAGCACCTTACAGTTTATTGATGTTAATTCTGTTTAAGTAATAAGATTGCTAACGATGTTGGACTTTAGCCGGTGTTTTTTAGAACAAATTGCTTACACTTCTGTAAGGAATACGCAGTACGTGCCTTTGTCAGTCATTGCTCACCATACCTGTAACTTTCTTATCTAACTCACTTCCTCAAATGGTGAAGGTCCACAAACATAAATGAAAAAAAAACCCTTGTTGTAGATGAGGTGCACAAAAAAGCAGCCCCTGATAGTGTATAACACATTTGTACTATTGCAGAGACACATGTAACATATATATATACTGTATATATTTATATATGAAACAGAAATAGAAACAGAAACAGGAATCGCTTACTCACCTGGAGAATCTCTGTAGGAATATCTAGCATTTATCAATGGAAATAAAAGCTGCTTTAATACAGTGCATGTTCAAACTCAAACCCTCAGCTGCTGTTCTTGTTTGTTTTGGGACAAATTGCAACTGAGCATCGCATGAGCCGTTACGTACCCTTATCTGTTAGGGAATTTCAAGGGAGGAGTTAGGTCAGAATGGGTAGGCTGCAAAACAACAAGTAAAGATTTATTCCAAGATGAAACGTTGTGGCGGTTTTCTTATCTTTTCAGCATGGACTAAACTTTTACGTGTTCCTTATATGCTATATATGTATATATTAGCATCAATGTCGTTCTTAAAAACTAACATGAAATTGTCAGGGACATTCAGCTATATACAAAGACGAGACAGACAAAGTAATAATTCTGTATTAACGTGGCCTACATATTGACGCAATGATCGAACTAACTGACATGTTCTGATTCAGATCCCCTGCAGTTCATGCCAATTAGAACAATAGCAATGCTGAGTCCTCCCCACCCTACCGAGCACAAATTCAGCTGCTCTCCAGTTCTGTTCTGCATGTTTTTTCATTGCAATTGAGCTCGGAGCTGGAGATGATCTCCATACAGTTCTGTGTTCACTAGCCCGCACTTGCGTGCTAATTTACGGGTTGTGGCAAATGCTTTTCTATAGTTCATATACATGACGGCAACCTGTTACCGAGGAACCTTAGAGGTTTAAAAGCCTCACGAGCCAGGCAGGACTCGAACCCACAATCTTCTGATCCGAAGTCAAACGCGTTATCCATTACGCCACTGGCCCATAGAACATGCGCTTGCACTCCACCACAGAGAGCTCTACACTGCTACTAGTAGTACACTTCCCCATCTAAATTTTCACAGCAAGAAACTTGTGTTTCCTACTATTTTTATCAGGTTTAAAATATCATCTCCTTAAAACAGAAAAAGTGTTGATGTGTCGTGCTGAAATTCCGATTGATTTTGAATTCAAAGAAAAAAGGTTTTCTTCCAAAACACCATGAAATTGTCACATCTTGCAGACAATAGGTGTATTCCATGTTGAAAAGAGAAGAAAGAAAACCATGGAGCCTTTTACAGGTGTGAGAAGACCTCACAGTCGAAACGCTGTTTCCGTTCTTCTCTTTTCAGCATGCAATAAACCTATTGCTTGTTCCTTTGCAGCCGAGGCATGCTGACGTAGCTACCCAGCTGAACATCTTGCAGACTCTACAGTACTTCTCTCCTGTAGAAGTAAAGCAGGGCTTGCTGGGTGAACTTTTGCTCCGGTAAATTAGGTCACGTGTCATGTTAAATCACTTCTTCTAAACACAACATTTGCTGGTGCTAGCTTTCCCCATTAAAAAAAAGAGACATTTCCCTTACAGTACATGACATATCGTTTTTATTCTATCAATAAGTATAGAAATTAAACAAAAGAAAAAATGGTGTCGCCAAAGAATGCACAGCTTGGACATGAAAAGTGCCCGATAAATGCCATTTCTCATCATTTCTCTTGGCGTCAGTTCTGCTATTAAATGGGACGGAGGCAACGGGCTCAGAGAGCAGGTTAAGTGCACACCGAACGCAGATGTGTCCAAGTGTCTGTAAAAGCGCGGTGCTCCGCTGGCGCTGTTCCCTAGTGGCTTAAAGTGCCCGCCTAGTAAGCAGGCGATCCTGGGTCTGATTACCAGCGGTGCCTCTCTCCGTGTCTTGTTGTGCCGAATGTATCATTTCAGACAAACATGTACAGCTTGGTTCAGTTTAATGCAAGAATTCATTTCCTTTCTGGAATAACTTGTTTTTGAAGAAATCCATACAGCTTGTGAAAGATGAAATCCATTTCTTGGTTGTCAGTGGAAAAAGATTGCCGGCTGCAAGAAGCGCAAGTGATTGTTTTCTTTGACCATAAACCTGCAAATGTAGGGAGCACAAGCGGCCGTCAGTCTCTGTGGCGCAATCGGTTAGCGCGTTCGGCTGTTAACCGAAAGGTTGGTGGTTCAAGCCCACCCAGGGACGCATGTCTCAGTTTTTCCAATGTAAACATCATCACCGCTAAAGAAGATGGCGCAGAAGGCTCCACAGTCGAAACGTTGTGCTTCTTTTCTTCTCTTTTCAGCATGGAGTAAACCTTTGCTTGATCCTTTGCAGCCTAAGCATGCTGACGCAGCTACCTTTCTCTTAACGCGCCTCAATCATTATTCACCAAAACGATCAGCAGAATAAGTCACTTTGTGGTGATGTCACTCCTCTGCTTCACAAATGTCCTTAGTGACGGGCCATTTCTTTCTGCCATTTTTCCGGAGCGGTTATGGATTGCTCCATCATTTCCCTCTTACTTTCCATCACTAGATTGAAAAAAAAAACAGAAACAGGCTGACAGGACGACAATCAAATTGCAAAAACTCATCAAAGCACTCGATAAAGTATTTGAATCCACAAGTAGCTACAGATGTAGCCATTCAAAATGGGTGAGGTATTTCACGGCATACCGCGACACGCCCACCGGGGTATCACGCGGTATCACGTGTGTCACGTGACTAGCTATCCGGCGTCGCCTTGTAAAACCGCCAGGGGGAGCTTAACCTCTCATGTACAGCATTCGAGCCTTTAATTTTGAACTGTGTATCACAGCATGTTAATCATCAGTCATTCAAATGTTGGTATATTTTATGAAAGCAAGATTGCTCAGTTGGACAAAAGTACACAACCTACCTTTATCAGAAATATTTATGCATCAAAGCCTTTACTGAAGATATTACTAATAGTATTAATAATGGATGACTTTGGACAAGCTGTATACTCAAAGTATAATTTCTTTAGCACATTTGTACAAGCACTTGGAATCTGTCCAAGCCATACTTTGTCAGGCATTTTGTTTTACTTCAACGGGGCATAAAAACTTCCTTGCTTTTAACAGGGCGTTTCATAATTTCTACTACGAGAATGATTTAAAATGCGACACCTATCATTCAACTAGAGCTTAAAATATCACAAGGAAAAATACACACCGGTATTCCATTTCTCCCTAAACATTGTAAGCTTCGAAGTCTTTAACTAACGTGATACCGGATACGTCAACAAGCATACTTTTAGAATTTGATTAAAAGGGAATATAATATGGAATCGCGTATCTCAAGAATTTAATAACGGTATGATTATATCCGTGTACTGCGGCAGAACTGTGTAGGGCTGTTTCGCCTGCTTGATCATGCGAGCTGTCTTGTAGCCTACTGGTCTAGGTGCATGACTACCAACTGGTAGGTTGTGTGTTCGAATCCAGCTGCTGCTGGACTTTTCATTTTTATTTATTTATTTTTTAATCGCGTAACATAAACATATTACCGTATGCAAACTGTACTGTATACAATATGTATATGTTTATTTAATGTCTTAACTGTGCCCGTTTAATTGAATTAAAAAAAAAATATTTAACACGAACATTAAGCTGTTTACATCTTCCGCCTGAGAACAGTCACCCGTTGCTACCCAACGCAGAATGATGATTGGCTGACACTATCTGACACCCCTCTGATTGGAGAAAAAAGACGTGCTGGTGTGCTATACCAGGAAGAGGATTTCTTTCTATTCAAAACGTGTATTTTAAAAGTTTAAGAAGTAAAAACCTTACAGCGTACACAGATTTCTAAACTGATCAGGATCGTTATCTTTGTCTTATGCATAATAATGTTCACCGCTCTGTCCAGCAAATTAATAATAAACTTTATTTTATATAGCGTTTTAAACAAATAAGTAATTAGATTGCTCATAAACCTAATCACTTGCTTTTTCTTTTTATTTAGGCTCAGATTTCAACTATAGATCGTATTATTAATAACCATAATAACAACCAACCAACAAAAACAACCATATAAACATAATGGTGGTGCTGGACCTTCCAGTTTTATTTATTTATTTTTTAATCGCGTAACATAAACATATTACCGTATGCAAACTGTACTGTATACAATATGTATATGTTTATTTAATGTCTTAACTGTGCCCGTTTAAGTATTGAATATTCATATCTAATTTTACCACTGAAGGGAAATCTTAACATAAACATACAGTATATGGCTGGTCTCGGTACTTTAAAGAAAAAAATACACACCAGTATTCCATTTCTCCCTAAAGCTTCGAATGAAACCACTAAATAAAGACATAAATATAGAAATCTTAAGATTTGTTTTATTTAATGTTGGTAGCAGGATGAACTGTCAGAGTGTATATTTTGTCGCAAAGTTGCTACAAGATGTTAACAGTGAAAAAGGTATTTAGAAATGAGTTATTTGAAGATGAAAAAGAAAACATACACGAAACATGGTTTCATTACGACCAGAATCGGTCTTGAGATATTTTTAACTTGATTTACAGTATTTGAGAGGTATGTCTTAACACCGATACTACAGTGCTTAAGTACTGCTCACGTATATGTTTCTAGGTTTATATTATGCATTTCATACGGTCAAATTACTTTTGAGCAACTAATAAGAAGCGCGAAACGGTATGCGTTTTAGTTTCGTTTTGTGCTGGAACCCGTGGATTGATTAGAGATATCAAGTACATACAAGTCATTTTTTAAATGTTGTAGTTCGTCTTGAAAAAATGTTACGAGTACATCATCTATCAACAATTACACAGGTTCTGTTTCCATATTGCGGATTTTGGTTAGGTACAGTATTATCAAATCCAGTGGCGCTGTGTGTTACTTTACTGAGTCACAATCTGTGATTGAAACCTGTAAAACCGGTTTAATTCGTCACAGCCAGCACTCTTCAGGTGTGAGGGTCTTCTGCTCAGAATGAAACGCTAAAATGTTTGTGTATATTCTAATGGTAGTAGGGGCAGGGTGTGGGGGAACAGGTTTGTTCTTCACACCTGAAACATTTTCTCTGAAAGGATTTTCTTCGAAGTTTAACCGATCTTGTTACAGCATGTTACAGTTTACTATTATTAACCATATTAATTTTAAGTGCTTAATGTAAAATCTTGTAAAAATATATTTTCATTGTTCAAATATACATTAATATACATTAAGTCTGACTATCATATAATAAGTTAAATACAAAACTAAAGAAAAAAATAGGGTTAAATATAATTCAAAATATTTTGCTAACAATGTTAACTGTTTATGAATAATAAAATGTATTAACTAAGGAGTAGGATGGCACAGTTGTTAGTATGTTTTTTGTTTTGTTTCTTTTTCATAAATACAACAGTAGTACCTGATGTCTCAGTGGCTTTCAAAATTAAATTATGCATGTAAACCTGTGAACTAGAAAGATAACTAAGATTTTAATACTAATTAAATGACCGCGGGCACTTCCCACCCCCTCTACATTCTCAGAGTAGAACAGACTAACCTTCTAATGAAAGACGGTCCACCCCCCACGGACAGGAAAAGTGCCCACAGGCACTTAAACTTAATATGGTCAGTAACGGTAAACAGTAACATGGTAAGAAGGAGCACGTACAAACGTTTTCGAAATAACCACATGTAAGACTCTGATCCTAAAAATGTTTAGGGAGAAAGTGGAATACTGGTGTGCTTCCAGAAGAATCAGTATGGCTCAGAGATTAAATAAAACTTCACAGACATTAACGAAGAGCATAACGCGTGTACTGTATACACTGCAAGTACTGTACAACCCAACTCTCTGCAGGAGTGCTGGCTGTGACGAATTGAACCGGTTTCACGGGTATTTTCAAAGTAGGAGGCGAGATTTCCAGCGAAAGACACCCCCTCAAAAACCCAGTAAATACAGTACTTACTAGTTAAAGGCTAGGCTCCCGACTACGGCGAAAGGAACCCTTCTTTCATTAGAAGACAATGAACATATTTTAGCCCTGAATGAATTAATAGCAAACATGGTTTACATAAAAGACATTTTTCCAAGAAAGTTTAGCCTTTGTCACTAATGAAACCACTAAATAAAGACATAAATAGAAAAATCTTAAGATTTTTAAAATACATGACTTTGCTAAAATTTATTTGAAAATAAAAACAATTACAACCGCCAGGGGAAAGAGAGAACAGGGGAGGGATGTTGGTTTTGCATAAGGGGCGGGGCTATGGAAAGTAGGTATGTTTGGGAATGTGTAGTTACATGTTCTGGCTGTTTGTGAATTATCGTTGTTGAGTATGGAGTGTTGAGGTATTGATTTTGTGTAATGCTTTATGTTGAAAATTGAGGTGGATTTTGTTTATGATAAACAGGATAAACTGGGATGGGAGGAAGGTTTGGTTTTGCATAAGGGGCGGGATTATGATAATTGGAGGACTTTGCGAGTGTAAAATGGTTTGATTATTTGATTTTGTATTGTGGTTGTTATCTATGTTTTTGGTTGGTATTATGTTTATATGGTTGTTTTTGTTGGTTGGTTGTTATTATGGTTATTAATAATACGATCTATAGTTGAAATCTGAGCCTAAATAAAAAGAAAAAGCAAGTGATTAGGTTTATGAGCAATCTAATTACTTATTCGTTTAAAAAGCTATATAAAATAAAGTTTATTATTAATTTGCTGGACAGAGCGGTGAACATTATTATGCATAAGACAAAGATAACGATCCTGATCAGTTTAGAAATCTGTGTACGCTGTAAGGTTTTTACTTCTTAAACTTTTAAAATACACGTTTTGAATAGAAAGAAATCCTCTTCCTGGTATAGCACACCAGCACGTCTTTTTTCTCCAATCAGAGGGGTGTCAGATGGTGTCAGCCAATCACCATTCTGCGTTGGGTAGCAACGGGTGACTGTTCTCAGGCGGAAGATGTAAACAGCTTAATGTTCGTGTTAAATAATTTTTTTTTTAATTCAATTAAACGGGCACAGTTAAGACATTAAATATACATATACATACTGTATACAGTACAGTTTGCATACGGTAATATGTTTATGTTACGCGATTAAAAAATAAATAAATAAAAATGAAAAGTCCAGCAGCAGCTGGATTCAAACACACAACCTGCCAGTTGGTAGTCACGCACCTAGACCAGTAGGCTACAAGAAAGCTCGCATGATCAGGCAGGCGAAACAGCCCTACATAGCTCTGCCGCAGTACACGGATATAATCATACCGTTATTAAATTCTTTAGATACGCGATTCCATATTATATTCCCTTTTAATCAAATTCTAAAAGTATGCTTGTTGACTCCGGTATCACGTTAGTTAAAGACTTCGAAGCTTACAATGTTTAGGGAGAAATGGAATACTGGTGTGTATTTTTTTCTTTAAAGTACCAAGACCAGCTATATACTGTATGTTTACGTTCCAAAATTAATATCGTTTATGGCCTTCACACGCGTTACAGTATGCTCCTATTCTTTTTATGCTCAGCTACTAAGATTTCCCTTCAGTGGTAAAATTCAATATCTACAACGGGCACAGTAAAGACGTTTACAGTAAGTCTTTCTACGACAGACCAACGGACCACGAGTGCCCCTGTCGGTCAACCAATCACGCACCCCGGTATCGCGTGTCATCTTACCTGCGGTACGTGTCTGTACCGCTTACTTTGAATGGCTGCATCTGTACGAGCAACTTTGTCCTGGCTTGCATGAAAGTCGGAAAATGTCAAAAAGAAAAAGATGGTGGCTTTTTCATATTCGTTCTTTTATTTTTAGTTCGTTGGCTCTTCTGTCCACTGTCCTCCTGCCTGGCTCTTGACCTGTGACTGTCTGAACGCACACAGTAAAATTTCATGTGGGGGATTTGTCCTGAGCCTCTGTGAAAGACCCACCCACCCCTATAAATAACTGCTCTAGAAACACATGAATGCAAAACTAAACCACAGCTTAAAGAGGAGCTTGTCATGACCGCCAGGCAGTTAAGACCAACTCATAAGCGATCTAATCAGCACCAGCAGTGGGTGATTATTAACAAACGCCGCCGCACGAGTTAACCCACCTGCACACACTCCACCGTGCGGTACGCAGTGCTATTTTTACCATCTTTACCTGCTTCCCGCTGCTCGGTATTGAGTCTACTCCTTGAGAGCTCTACCTGGCGTTTTTCCATTACCTCGTTTATTCTGGATATTGGACTCCCCTTCTGCCTTTTCGACTTTGGACCTCGCCTCTCACCTCGGACTGTTTGCCACCAGTGTTCTCCCTGGATTACGACTTACCTTACGCCTCTTGACCACGAAACAAAGCAAAGCAGAGCAAAACAAAACGAACAAACGAAAACCCTCACGTCCCGCACTTGCATATAACGCCGTTACGTGCCCAAGCGGTATTGTATGTCATCCTAGCACTGCACCCCGGGGCGTACGGTATATGGGAACGAGCACACGCCATGAATCGTCTCGAATCACTCCCTACAGCTGTAAGGCGCTTTGAAGCGTGCACCCCCAACATTCTTCTTTGCGCATCTGTGAAAGGTAAACTCTTGAGCAAACTCTGAACCAGCTCTAAGGAAACTAATCCGATTAGACGTTACTTTGACTCATCCTTTAAGGGACCCTTGTTAATTGGAGAAATCAATGATTTCGAATGAATTCTGTATGCGTTAAAAGACAGCTATACACAGAAAACATGCAGGACACTGCTCATGATGTTTCCCGAGCCGAAACACAGTGCGTTTTTCCAAGCCATTTGACAAAGCCCGCCCACTGAAAACTGCAGCAGATCGTGTAAAGGCGTTCAACTTTGTAACTACTGCACGCACAGGAAGCAGAATAAATTCCTCTTTTCAAACTGTCAAAGGTATGCTGCAGGACATCGCACAATCTCTTTTGAACGGGGACAAACGATTTCTTATGGGGCGCAGTAAGTACAGACGTTTATAAAGCTCCACTCATGCCGACGATGCAGCATGAAGAAGCGCAACCTAACGTTTGACAGACAAAAGCCGGGGGCCGCTACGAGCAATATGAAATCAAACTGACAGCACACGGCGTTTCGCGCTGACTCAAAAGTGATCTCGACAGACGCTGTTCTCTGCATAACGCTGAAAGAGCTAAAGAGCGTTTCTGTTGAAACGTAACAAGCTCGTTTCTTTCTATCATGATGTCACCATGACAAAATCTGTCTTTAAACACCTTGCTCAGTCTCTGACGAGACTGTCAAAAATTGCTTTCGCCGATTGTATTGCAAACCGGCGGAAGGGGGGTATTGGGAAAAGTTTTCAACTAGTAATAATCGCGCCTCGGCTAAACCTCACAGGCTACGATACTGCCACTGCGCAAAGCTGACGGTTGCCAGGAAACCGCGGGGATCCTACGGAAATCGTTATCAATCGTCTCATGGCATGTCGTTGCTGTAACGCTTCATATTTGTCGTCTTCTTCTTCTAGCTTGAGGTTTTGAAGAATTTCATGACAGACAAGGGCAACGTCGGAAACAAAGGCCGTTGTGAGAAAACCGTTGCTTATTTTCAGCAGCAGGAATACAACCCTTTAAATACAAGATGACAGAACAATGACGAAGGGCATGCCGGGAGGAACTCATGCACTACAGAGGAAAGGGGGCGGGCACGTACAGTTCACATTCAAGCCACAAGTACTCTTCTCGGATGTTGCATAAACAAATCCTAACGTCCTGAAAGCATTGCAGCATGTTTGTGTCCCACTTCCCGTGGTTGCACGACGACTGACACGAACGGACAAACACAATCTGTGGCGTTTAGAGTGACATAGTCTTGCAGGCATCGTGCTGTCTCACTGCAATACTATACCGCTGGAGGAAACAGCCCGGGTTCGATGAGCCTTGGAATGTGACTTGGAAAGTGAAGCCTTTTGAAAGAGGTAAAACACTGCTCAAAGGAACTGAGGGAGAATCTTACAGGGGATTCTGAGCAGTGTCTAAATAAATAAATTCTTCAGCGTCCGCGGATGGCATTTTGCAGCTGGAAACAGATGTCGACGCTTTTTGAACAGAGCACCAAAAAAGCGTCTTTTTTGAAGGTACAGGTATTGAGCATTGGTGGTTCAGTGGAAGAATTCTTGCCTGCCAAGTAAGAGGCTCGGGTTCGATTCCTGGCCAATGCAGTGGCTTTTGCATGCTCACCACTATACCACCAACACACGCCCACAGGATCCCAGCAGGACACCACCAGAGAATGATCACGATTTCGGAAGCTGTCTCCGGGACGTTCTGATTCCACACATCCTGAATAAATCATGATATTGTTAGTTGCTGTAGCTAGACGTTCAAATGAGTTTCATGGCCAGATGGACTGTTTCCTCCAGCGGTATAGTATTGCAGTGAGACAGCACGATGCCTGCAAGACTATGTCACGCTAAACGCCACAGATTGTGTTTGTCCGAATTTGAACTTTCACAAAATCATGCTAGCAGACAAATGCGCCTCAGAGGACTTAAGGCTGGCTTCAAGTTGGAATGATAAAGTCTCCCCGTCCGGTTAGGAAAAGGGAACTTTGTTAGACAGAAAGAAGGAAGTAACAATAACGGAGAATTGTGTGCAAGGATTTTAGAAGCTGCGCAGCCCTGCAGTTTCAATAGCCCTTTTATTCGTGTTAGATGCTGGAATTGCCTATTTTTGACGCTCTTACGAATGCGATGTCAACGAAAACAGAACAAAGCACAAAAAAACCCTCAAGCCCTGCAGTTGGATAGAATGCCGTTACACGTCCAAGCCGTATTTGACTTCATCCTACCATTGCAACACGGGGCGTATATGGAAACGAACACACGCTACGAATTGTCTCTAATCAGTCCCTACAGTTGTAAGGCGCCTGGAAGCATGCACCCCCATCATTAATCTTTGCGCATCTGTGCAAGGTAAACTCTGGAGCAGTCTTTGAAACGGCTCAAAGGAAACACGTGATTGATTCCATGTGCATCTGGTGTTCATTTCTTATTTACATTTAATTCAAGGGAAAGGCTTGGGTCAGTTTCAGACGGCCTCCAACAGCGAGATTCAAGCGCCCCACCTTCAGCCCAATCTGCGCCACCAGAACGCCAACGGCTCCTCTGCTCTCCGGGGTGCGGTTGTGACCCCGTAACCGAAAGTGTTGGTGGCAGACAAATGGAGACTAACAGGTGACGTCCTAGGACATGACTACATTGTGACACTCGGTGGGGATGGTGACCATTGCTTGGAAAAGAGTGCGAGGCCCCTTTAGAAAAACATTTTGTTAACAGGCATTCTGCCTCAGCCTAAACACCTATAGCTTGAAAAGCGCATGCTATTAGACAGGCACCTCTGCAAGACCTTAAGAGTCTCTTAAACTAGTGATAGTAAGGTGTTCCCAATGGGCGATGTTCGGCTTTCAAATCATCTCTCCTTGGAAGCGCCGAGATGCAGCTGTTTAAGGCTTAGAAGCAGCTGACTGTTTCACTACCTAGCTGATCACTGTCAGTCAGGGAGCTCAGAGGTGAAAAGCCTGTCTGAGAGACAATTCGCCGTCGATCAGTTCAATATGTTCCGTACCAGCTCGGCGCACCTGAGATCATCTTGGTAGCCGTGTAGCTCAGATGAGCGAGAGCGTGTGTGTGTGTACCACCGTGATTGGATGCCGGTCCTTCTCAGGTCACAGTAAACCTTCTGCTGCCTAACTTCCCTTATTTTTGGGGATCCCTTTGAAAAAGCAAAGGAAAAAAAAACTGGCTCTTCATCAGCGTGATCAACCTCACCCAGTGGCCTAATGGCTAAGGCACTGGCACTCTAAGCCAGGGATTGTGGGTTCGAGTCCCATCTGGGTTGCTCCTGTCCCCTTTTGAGAGTACAAATGTCCTTGCAATTTGCGAAGCTGCAACCCCACCTTACTCAGTGAGCGTCTCTGCTTTTCTCTCACATACAGTTGGGAGAAAAACTTTTGTAAACAGCCCTTCGGAATGATGTGGATTTCTGCATGAATGGCTCCTAACATGTGATCTTATCTTTATCTTAGTCATAATAATCAATAAAGAGAGTCTGATTTAACAAACAACACACGCCCAACATTTGACATTGCTGTTTTAACAAATGTTTTAAACAATCAAGGTCATTGATGGAAAAAGTACGTGAACCCTTATATTAAGGAGCTAGTGGAACCTCCTTTATTGACAAAAACCTCAACCCCCACTTTCTGTAGCGGCTGGTCAGACCTGAGCAGCGGTTAGGAGGTATTTTGGCCTATTCCTCTATGCAAAACTTTCAGTTCATGTATATTTTTGGGATGTCTTGCGCTGAACGGCCTGCTTCAGATCATGCCACAGCACTTCAATGGGATTGGGGTCAGGACTCTTACTTGGCCATCCCAAAATACGGAATTTCTTCTGTTTCAGCCACTCTGTTGTTGATGTACTCCTTTGTTTTTGTCATGCTGCATGACCCAGCGTCTTTCGAGTTTTAGATCACAGGCAGACACCCTGAAATTCTGCTGTAGAATTTCCTGATACATCTTGGAATTCATCGGTCCCTCGATGATTGCAAGCCCTACAGCCTCCGCCATGCTTCCCAGGTGGGATGAGGTTTTGGAGTTGGTATGCAGTGTTTTGTTATCTCCAAACATAACGCTGTGCACATTTACCAACAAGTTCAACTTTTGTCACGTCTGTCCACAGAACATTGTTCCAGGAGTTGCTGTGGAACATCCATGTGGTCTTTAGCAAACTTGAGAGGGGCAGTGGTGGTTTTTTTGTTGGGGAGATCAGTGGTTTCCTCCGTGGTGACCTCGGATGATCACCACTCCTGTTCAGATTTCTTCTTATGGTGGACTCATGAACACAGACGTAAGACAAAGTCAACCACCTGTTCGCTAGATCCCATCCCCACTCAGCTAGTCAAAGATTCCCTCGAAGGACTGGCAGGACCTATAATTAGTATGATGAATGCATCGCTTGCGTCAGGCGTTGTACCTGATCAATTTAAGGTAGCAGTTGTTAGACCGCTCCTTAAGAAGTCAAATTTGGATCCACAAGTTCTTAACAACTACAGGCCTGTCTCAAAGGTCCCATTTCAATCTAAAAGTCTTGAGAGAATAGTTGTTGCCCAACGTCAATCGTATCTGGATTCAAATAATATAATTGAGAAATTTCAGTCTGGTTTCTGAAACTGCATTAACGAGAGTCGTAAATGATATTCTCTTAGCTACTGATGCAGGGAATGCAACAGTGCTTGTGCTTCTAGATCTTAGAGCTGCCTTTGACACGGTTGACCTCTCTGTTTTGTTACACAGGCTTGAGTTTGAGGTTGGCTTATCTGGAACCGTCCTTCAGTGGTTTACTTCACATTTTACTCATCGTTTTCATTATGTTCAAATATCTAATAATTGTACTGCTTCATCAACGTCACCAGTTCAATTTGGGGTACCAGACGGATCAGTGCCGGGACCAATATTGCTCTCTCTCTCTACATGCTGCTGCTAGGTAGGATAATACGAAAAAATAATATGAACTTCCATTCATATGCTGATGACACTCAAATAAACATTTTGTTTACACCAAACGACAACTCTTCTATTATCACTTTAGTTAAATGCATTAATGAAGGAAAGACTTGGATGTGTGAAAACTTTTTGTTACTCAACTCTGAGAAAACTGAGGATCTGTTGATCGGAGGCAACAATACTGATAGGACTACTATAACTTCAGCACTTAACTCAGAGGATTTAAACATTTGCCTCAAAGAGACAGCACGTAACCTAGGCGGCATATTAGACACAAGGCTCTTAACAACTTGCATTGTTAAGTGCCTTGGGACAACCTTGTTGTGAAAGGCGCTATATAGAAATACATTGATTTGAACTGAATTGACAATGTAAAATGTTGTGTGTTGTTTGTTAAACAAGACTGTCTTTATTTATTATTATGCGTCAGATGAAGATCAGATCACATTTTAAGAGCCATTCATTTAGAAATCCAGATCATTCGTGTTTTAAAAGTCGCGGGAAAAGCGAAACGGGTGCTTTTCCTTTGTTGCGCAGACACACGACGACACCGTAGGCGGCAGGACTTGAAGCTTCGCGGGGAGACCCCGACGGCTTTCTAATCCATCGCCCTAACCACTCGGCCACGGCTGCAGCACGCGCTGCCTTCTTGATACAGTCTAACATAGAGTGCCGGGCGGCGGCGGAACCCTTTTTCAAAGTCGCTTTCGGTTTAACAACAACAAAAAAAAATTTCACAAAATGCATGCTAGCAGACAAATGCGCCTCGGAGAACTTAAGGCTGGCTTCAAGTTGGAATGATAGTCTCCCCGTCCGGTCAGGAAAAGGGAACTTTGTTAGACAGAAAGAAGGAAGTAACAATAACGGAGAATTGTGTGCAAGGATTTTAGAAGCTGCGCAGCCCTGCAGTTTCAATAGCCCTTTTATTCGTGTTAGATGCTGGAATTGCCTTTTTTTGACGCTCTTACGAATGCGATGTCAACGAAAACAGAACAAAGCACAAAAAACCCTCAAGTCCTGCAGTTGGATAGTTGGATAGAATGCCGTTACGCGTCCAAGCCGTATTTTCAAGACGTGATTCCCTGAGTCAAAAAAAATTGTAAGTTCTTTGGATGATCTGTGGACCGATCTTTCACGATGAAGAATTCCTTAAGAAGAATAGATCTCGGCCCACCATCCCAATGCCTCCATCTCAAAACAGCAACCTCCCACTGCCCTTAGTCTGCAAGGCAGTCCTTTCAAGTGCGATGATGACGCCGGGACCTTCGTTGCCTATTGTACGAGCTGAACTTTTGTGCTCATCAATTCAACGCTCTTTCCATCAACTCATCTTGTCTTTTGACGTTTCGTGTTTTGTGCTCCTTTGACTATCGGCATATCGGGTGACTGCAAACACTGAAGTTCTTGCTTACGGAGTGTGGAACAGTGTTTTCAAGTGATCGCTGTTCTGTCATGTTGACGCCGAGTGAATCTTTCTTTGGCAACATGGGCAGGCTGACAGCAAAAGTAATGGCAAATTTCTTGACTTATTTCTGAATGTGAATGTTCTTTAGAAAAGGGATGCGGCGTTGCTTCTCCCCCGTGTAAAGGTCACGCATTCCAGACGTGGTTATGAGCGAACAGTTGCCGCAAGTGTTTGAAAAGAGCAAGAGAGGAAGCAGCCCTGCCCCGTGTGAGGATCAAACTCAGGACCTTCAGATGAAGAGACTGACACGCTACCAACTACGCCAACGAGGCCAGCTGCAGTGCACAGCCGGAAAGTTTGCCTCATATGGATTTCAGTCGCCCGTTCCCTAATCTTTAGACGCCCTCTGCTGGATGTTGCATTTGCCTTTTGATCTCACCGATACTTTTTTGGTCTGTTTCTGTTGCGAGTCCGTTTTTCAGATCTCACCTAGCACAAGTCTCTCTGGCTGAAGTGGCCTCTCTGCTTCAGCATCGTGCCCTCACTCAGCCATTAAAAACATCACTCGGACTTCTGACATGCTGACATGAAATGTCAAGAGAGAGTGGCGGAGACGCTTAAGGCAGAGAGAAGATGAAGAGGGGGCGTGGCTGCGAAATGATTGACAGCTGCATGACGCTCTCCATGCAAGGTGTGACCACAGGCTAAAGGACACCTTTCGGCACATCAAGCTCTAAGCACACACCTGGAGGACGTGGGAAACGATCCCGCTACCTCTCGCATGCAAAGCGAGCGCTGTACCATGCAAGCTAACCCCCCTTGCTGGGGCTCATGCCTCAGTGTCGCCTAGTGCCGCTTGTTCCCCTCTTACCGGGTGCAGTTCACTGCCCTTCGTCTGCAAGGCAGTCGTGTAATTGCGGCTTTCTTGACTTATTGATGAAGGTCTGACTGGACGAGCGAATGACGCCTCTCCCCCATCCTCAAGCTCGCTGACAGGATAAAATAGAAAGTGCTGCTGTGGCTCATTGGTTTAGGGGTATGATTCTCGCTTAGGGTGTGGGAGGTCCCGGGTTCAACTCCCGGCTGAGCCCTTGTGTGCTCTTTCTGTCCTCGTCCACAAGACTGGGAACTGATATCCACATCACCTTGCAGCATCTGCTTATGGCAAACAATGGAATGTGACTAATGACTGAACGAGCCTGGTGAATACTCATCACGTGGCACAATGAGAGCGTGCAGTCAGCTGTCCAAGGCAGCAACC
Organism: Lepisosteus oculatus; assembly: GCF_040954835.1. Classification (NCBI taxonomy): domain Eukaryota; kingdom Metazoa; phylum Chordata; class Actinopteri; order Semionotiformes; family Lepisosteidae; genus Lepisosteus; species Lepisosteus oculatus. The sequence continues at coordinate 969,656 of NW_027167934.1, read as the reverse complement.
TCATTGCTCGTTCAAAAGAACACGTACTGAAAACTCATCACCACTATGTCGTAAATGAGCACCGCGATCGCTTGTTGTCATGCGTCCTTACTTGGGAAATGCAGAAGCAAAAACTGCCCTCTCTCAGCCACCGAAACGTGTGCGGCTCGCCTTGCACTCTCTGCGCCTCGCATATTTATGGAGCTGTCTGCTCTTCTTTCTGTTGAAGTACGCAAGTTACGGGGCGTACTGCAGACTATGATGTGCTCAATGACAGCTTTCAAGATTTGAAAACTATGAGCTTGATGGCTCAAGTCGAACGAATGTGGTTGTTACGCAATTGATGATCAAACGCACATATTCTAACGATTCGTGAGAGTATGTTCTAAAGGTCCTTGGCTCGATCCCGGGTTTCGGCATTTTGTTTCATCGCTCCCTTTGTTCCTCTCTCCAGCGCCCCCTGCCTAAAATGACGCGTCCCTTTCTCAGCCCGAAACGCAAGCGATACACCAGCAACAAACCCTACAGGTTTCCGTAGTGTAGTGGTTATCACGTTTGCCTAACATGTGAAAGGTCCCAGGTTCGAGACCGGGTGCAAACAGCCTCTTCTTGCACGCTCCTGCACTTCACAGAGGTCTTGAACCACCAGTCATTTGTTCCCAATGTATTTCCGGTGCCTTCATGCACTCTTGTACCAAACGCACGTTTTTTCTGTACCTGGAGCCGATCATTTGCAATTGGGCTGTCCCGACAGACCAAGACGAGCTCTGTCGGCTCAAAAGCAGCGCAACACCTGCGAGAACAACAGAAAGATTAGTACCCAGCGGGGGCCTCTTAGTGAGCCCAAGATCTAATCAAGAATCGACTCCAGCAACAGGGCTGGGCGCATTGTTCCATACTCCGACCACTCTTGGTGTAAACAGGTCCCTCCTGGTCTCTGCATGAAATGCACTTTCCTGCGTTTGCTATGGTGTAACTGGCTTCCCCTGCATGGGCGAATGTGAAGAAGATCCTTAGTAAGTCATTGAAGAAACCCCGAGAAGAGGTCGGAGTGGCCTCTGTCGTTCATCAACGATCCAGTCAGGCAGTACTCCTCTGTAAAGCGCCGTTCGTTCACATCGATTGGCTTTTTTTTGCCTTCATTCATGCAAGTAGTAAAAGCAAACACCCCTATTCTGCCGTGACCCAGATTTGAACCAGGGTTGTTGCGGCCACAACGCAAAGTACTGACCACTATACGATCACGTCGAGTTACCGATACACACGTGGCAGGGCGGAAAAGGCTGTGCTCTCTTCGTGTGACATAAACGGAAAAGTCCTGACGTTGCATTTCAACTGAGTCCCAGTATACATCGACCCTTCGACACTCTGAGTGACAACTCTCTTGCGTGTTTTCTCATATTTATGTAGTTTGCTTGCATGATGCCGGGAACAGCAGGGTTGTTCGCTGCCATATGGTCTAGTGGTTAGGATTCCTGGTTTTCACCCAGGCGGCCCTGGTTCGACTCCTGGTATGGGAACGTGTCAGTTTTGCCTCCTGCTTTCCAAAAGATCAGCACCGTGTACGAAGGAGCCGCATTAAAACTACTCGAACGTGCAAAACGTGCGAGAAGAGGGGGCGCTTGTTTCCAGCCGAAACTTCTCGCGTGTGAGACCAGCTGACCATCGCTGCAGGAGGTGGGAGGGTTACTCTGGTAGACAGGGCTGACCTTCGGCAATAGGATTTATACTCTCCAAGATGATATTTGCACTTTCTGGAGAGGCGATTTTCTCCACGTCAGTAGCCCGATTTCGTCGATTGCGTGGAGAGGGCTGTAGAATGTGACGCCGCCTTTCCTGCTCCGTCCATGAGAGGCGTGCTGGTCTCTGGAGAGAGAGCACGGTCCATCAGCGCACTCCAATAAAGGCACTGGAAGCAGCTGAATCGCATTGGCGAAGCTCAGCACTGGGCCGCTGGGCATGTCTTACCACAGTTTCCGTAGTGTAGTGGTTATCACGTTCGCCTCACACGCGAAAGGTCCCCAGTTCGAAACCGGGCGAAAAACAAACAGATTTCTTTTGTCGCCACGCACAAAAGGGGATTGGGGATTCGCCTAGCGCTGTGATCGAACAGACCCACTCACCTCTTAGTGTGGCAGGATCTGCACAGTGCATGTCGCAGCGCATCCTGCTTTCACTTCAATGCGCGTCCTGATGTACCCCTTGCTCCCGCGTGACAGGTGGGGACAGGTGACAGGTCCTATACTAACGAGGAAGACATCGCTCTCTCCGACCCCCCGGCATCGTGTCCTGACCCACCGTGCTGGAAGCCGACGCGTGCTGTGATTCCTTTACGGAGCAGAAATGACAACCGAGGAGCCGAGAGATCATTTCAGCATTTCGCGTCTGAACGGAAAACACAAACGACCAACTCAGAATGACTTGCCTTTGACGCTTTTCAAAGCGTTCTTTGTGCACGACGACTGCGCCGCCTAGCAGATACAAATGGGTTGTACAACTTTGAAGTAGCAAATGGAAGAGGGCTAAGCCCCCTCTCTTTTAGCCCAGGTTCGATCTGTCTCCCAGAATCACCAGGGCGCACACACACACACCCGTGCCGTTGAAGTGCTTTGCTTCATTTCTAAGGGCAACTCAACATTCACTCCTACCCCGAGTGCAGAAAAGACAGCGTCCGCAGCAACAACAGCTCAGGTCTCTGCACAGGAGCTAAGCTGCCCCCATCTCCTCTGCTCTGCGGCTCCTGCAGAGCGGAGTCCTGCCTGGAGCCGTGTTTGCAGGCGGCAGCTCCCCACGCTCTGTCTGTGCGTCGTGAAATTAATTAATAACGTTAATAAATTTATAAAGTTAATAAAGTTATAAATTTGAAATTAATAACGATATAATTATATTCATGTACCACAACACAAGAATAGTACACGCTGTACATTGTCTGTCGATAATGTTTCTGTAGTGCTTTAGTGGGTTAGGTTCCTGACTTCCATGTCACACGGTCTATGATTGAATCCCATGGAACTATGACTTTATTTTTTAACAAACATTTCTTTGAAAAAATGAAACGTTTCCCTTGGTCAGAGATTAAATAAAACCTCACTTTTTTAGGTTTTACTGTGCAGAGTGAGGTTTTACCTCACTTTTTTTGAGCAGAAGGTTTACTGTGACCTGAGAAGGGCCGGCATCCAATCACGGTGGTAAATACACACAAGCTCTCACTCATCTGAGCTACACGGCTACCAAGATGATCTCGGGTGCGCCGAGCTGGTACGGAACATATTGAACTGATCGACGGCGAATTGTCTCTCAGACAGGCTTTTCACCTCTAAGCTCCCTGACTGACAGTGATCAGCTAGGTAGTGAAACAGTCAGCTGCTTCTAAGCCTTAAACAGCTGCATCTCGGCGCTTCCACGGAGAGATGATTTGAAAGCCGAACATCACCCATTGGGAACACCTTACTATCACTAGTTTAAGAGACTCTTAAGGTCTTGCAGAGGTGCCTGTCTAATAGCATGCGCTTTGCAAGCTATAGGTGTTTAGGCTGAGGCAGAATGCCTGTTAACAAAATGTTTTTCTAAAGGTGTGTCCAAGTGGCTGCAAAAGGACAACACTCCTGGGGTGCTGTGGCTTAGTTGGTTAAAGTGCCTGTCTAGTAAACAGGAGATCCTGGGTTCGAATCCCAGCGGTGCCTTCCTTGTTCTGTCTTCTTGAACAGTACTGGTCATTATGGACAACCGCCTACAGCTAGACTTAATTAAATGCAAGTATTCATTTCCTGTCTTTAACGCGACTTGTTTTTCTTAAAATGGATGCAACTTGCAAAACATGAAATACAAACCTTGCTAATCAGCGCTAGCGGCTGGCAAAAAAAAAAATAAGTCAGCAATGTTTTTTTCTTTAACCTTAACCCTACTAATGGAGAAGAGTTAAACGACCGAGTCTATGCAGCTTAAACGGTGCGCACGTCGGGTTCTTAGCTGGTAAATCACGCTCACCCCAGTCCTTAATCTTTTAAAGAGGATACAAAATTGAACCTAATCGCCACATCACATACATCCTGTTCAATGATAAAAAGGTAACATCTATCCTCGCTCCAGACTAAATCTCACGTTGAGGGCATATTTTTTTTCACTTTACCATGAGCCGGGCTCGGCTGCACAGAGGAGAGAGCAGAGCAATGAGGTCACGGGGACAGGGGAGTCACACGCTGGCGGTTTGAATACGCGGAAGATCACTGAGGGATCCACAGTATATGGACCCTCCGTGCGCCATCAGTCCGCACTCCGGACTCTGAATCCTGCCATCCGAGTTAAGATCTCGGCGGAACCTGAGGCACAGTTCCTTCTTAAAACGTAATCTGGTGAGCATTTCTAGAATCGTACTTGTATAGATGCAGCCTTTAATGTGTTGCTAGGTTAAAATTGATGACTTCTTGTATTTCAGTAGGCAACTGCCCTCTTGATTTCGGATTTAATTTCTTTATTACAGGGGCGCTTTTATGATGACAGAGTCATGTTCAGGTACTTTGCTTGATGGAGGAAGCTCATTTCGGACTCTGTGATCTGCTCACCTGGAAAGGTCTGCTGTACTACTACAAGAGAGAAGTAGAGTCTGGAAGAAGGGACAATTTTATGATGCTTTGGAAGGTAATGTTTTTTTTTTCTTTGAAATCGAAATGAATCAGAATAGCAGTGCAAAAGACAAACTCTTGGTTTGGTTTAAAGAGATATGGTTTTAAAACAGACAACATGTAGAAAACAGGTGTTTCTCACTTTTGGAAAAGAATGGACCGGGGGTAATATTTTACTAGTTGCAGGGCTGAGCTCACTGGGTTACAGTCCTGCAGTGTCACACCAGGTCCAGTGGTGCAATGGATAACGCGTCTGATTACGAATCAGGAGATTGTAGGTTCGACTCCTGTCTGGCTCAGGTCATTTTTAAACGCACCGGGCTGCTCCCTAAGTAGTCTGTGCTACTTACTGCATTGTAATTGCACCCAGTAAGAGATTTCCTTCATGTAAATGAACTGCACCTGACAGCTTTAGAAAAACACCTGGGCTCAGTACGGTGCTGAGAACTCAGCGTTGCTGTTCTAATTAGCACGCACTGCATCGGCTATGAACCCGAACTTTTCAATTATTCCGACCAGTAAGTCAACACGTAGTCCACATGAAAGGAAGAAATATTCTCTTGTCTGTCTCTTGTTTTTATAGAACTGAATGTCCCTGACAATGTACTGTTAGTTTTAATTGAAGAACGGCATTTGTTTTCAAATATACCAGACAAGTTTACGTAACTGCTCGTGCGACACTCAGTTGTAATTAGTCAAGAAATAAAGTCAAACAACAGCTGCGGGTTTGATTCTGAACGTACAGATGCAGCCATTCAAAATGGGTGAGGTATTTCGCGGCATACCGCGACACGCCCACCGGGGTATCACGCGGTTCACGTGTGTCACGTGACTAACTATCCGGCGTCGCCTTGTAAAACCGCCAGGGGGAGCTTAACCTCTCATGTACAGCATTTGAGCCTTTAATTTTGAACTGTGTATTACAGCATGTTAATCATCAGTCATTAAAATGTTGGTATATTTTATGAAAGCAAGATTGCTCAGTTGGACAAAACCAACTGAGCTGTGCATCACACAGCTGCCAGCGCACCTCACCGTACCAGGCCACCACTGCGTCATATAGCTGCAAGCGCACCTCACCGTGCCAGGCCACCACTGCATCATACAGCTGCCAGGGCACCTCACCGTGCCAGGCCACCACTGCGTCACAACACACAGCTGCCAGTGCACCTCTACATACCCGACCACCACTGCATCACACAGCTGCCAGCGCACCTCACCGTGCCAGGCCACCACTGCGTCACAACACACAGCTGCCAGTGCACCTCTACATACCCGACCACCACTGCATCACACAGCTGCCAGCGCACCTCACCGTGCCAGGCCACCACTGCGTCACAACACACAGCTGCCAGTGCACCTCTACATACCCGACCACCACTGCATCACACAGCTGCCAGCGCACCTCACCGTGCCAGGCCACCACTGTGTCACAACACACAGCTGCCAGTGCACCTCTACATACCCGACCACCACTGCATCACACAGCTGCCAGCGCACCTCACCGTGCCAGGCCACCACTGCGTCACAACACACAGCTGCCAGTGCACCTCTACATACCCGACCACCACTGCATCACACAGCTGCCAGCGCACCTCACCGTGCCAGGCCACCACTGCGTCACAACACACAGCTGCCAGTGCACCTCTACATACCCGACCACCACTGCATCACACAGCTCCAGCGCACCTCACCGTGCCAGGCCACCACTGCGTCACAACACACAGCTGCCAGTGCACCTCTACATACCCGACCACCACTGCATCACACAGCTCCAGCGCACCTCACCGTGCCAGGCCACCACTGCGTCACAACACACAGCTGCCAGTGCACCTCTACATACCCGACCACCACTGCATCACACAGCTCCAGCGCACCTCACCGTGCCAGGCCACCACTGCGTCACAACACACAGCTGCCAGTGCACCTCTACATACCCGACCACCACTGCATCACACAGCTCCAGCGCACCTCACCGTGCCAGGCCACCACTGCGTCACAACACACAGCTGCCAGTGCACCTCTACATACCCGACCACCACTGCATCACACAGCTGCCAGCGCACCTCACCGTGCCAGGCCACCACTGCGTCACAACACACAGCTGCCAGTGCACCTCTACATACCCGACCACCACTGCATCACACAGCTGCCAGCGCACCTCACCGTGCCAGGCCACCACTGCGTCACAACACACAGCTGCCAGTGCACCTCTACATACCCGACCACCACTGCATCACACAGCTGCCAGGGCACCTCACCGTGTCAGGCCACCACTGCGTCACACATATTTCAGCGCCATATATTTCATGGATATTATGGAATATAATGGATGGATATCTTAGTTATCTTTCAAGTTCACAGGTTTGCATGCATAATTTAATTTTGAAAGCCACTGAGACATCAGGTACTACTGTTGTATTTATGAAAAAGAAACAAAACAAAAAACATACTAACAACTGTGCCATCCTACTCCTTAGTTAATACATTTTATTATTCATAAACAGTTAACATTGTTAGCAAAATATTTTGAATTATATTTAACCCTATTTTATCTTTAGTTTTGTATTTAACTTATTATATGATAGTCAGACTTAATGTATATTTGAACAATGAAAATATATTTTTACAAGATTTTACATTCACTTTAATGCACTTAAAATTAATATGGTTAATAATAGTAAACTGTAACATGCTGTAACAAGATCGGTTAAACTGCGAAGAAAATGCTTTCAGAGAAAATGTTTCAGGTGTGAAGAACATAGATGTCCAATGCAATTTCAACCAAACCTGTTCCCACACACCCTGCCCCCACTACCATTAGAATAAACACAAACATTTTAGCGTTTCATTCTGAGCAGAAGACCCTCACACCTGAAGAGTGCTGGCTGTGACGAATTAAACCGGTTTTACAGGTTTCAATCACAGACCATGTGACATGGGACTCAGTAAACTAACACACAGCGCCACTGGATTTGATAATACCTAACCAAAATCCGCAATATGGAAACAGAACCTGTGTAATTGTTGATAGATGATGTACTCGTAACATTTTTTCAAGACGAACTACAACATTTAAAAAATGACTTGTATGTACTTGATATCTCTAATCAATCCACGGGTCCCAGCACAAAACGAAACTAAAACGCATACCGTTTCGCGCTTCTTATTAGTTGCTCAAAAGTAATTTGACCGTATGAAATGCATAATATAAACCTAGAAACATATACGTGAGCAGTACTTAAGCACTGTAGTATCGGTGTTAAGACATACCTCTCAAATACTGTAAATCAAGTTAAAAATATCTCAAGACCGATTCTGGTCGTTATGAAACCATGTTTCGTGTATGTTTTCTTTTTCATCTTGAAATAACTCATTTCTAAATACCTTTTTCACTGTTAACATCTTGCAGCAACTTTGTGACAAAATATACACTCTGACAGTTCATCCTGCTACCAACATTAAATAAAACAAATCTTAAGATTTCTATATTTATGTCTTTATTTAGTGGTTTCATTAGTGACAAAGGCTAAACTTTCTTGGAAAAATGTATTTTATGTGTTGCGGAAAAAACTGACTTGCTTTAACAAAATATGTTTACAAATCCTTTCACCTGGCATTTTCGTAGTTAGAAATTATGGAACGCTCTGTTAAAAGCAAGGGAGTTTTTATGTCCGTTGCAGTTCTTTTGCAACATGAATATAATTATATCGTTATTAATTTCTTGAGATACGTGATTCCATATTATATTCCCTTTTAATCAAATTCTAAAAGTATGCTTGTTGACTCCGGTATCACGTTAGTTAAAGACTTCGAAGCTTACAATGGTTAGGGAGAAATGGAATACTGGTGTGTATTTTTTTCTTTAAAGTACCAAGACCAGCTATATACTGTATGTTTACGTTCCAAAATTAATATCGTTTATGGCCTTCACACGCGTTACAGTATGCTCCTATTCTTTTTATGCTCAGGTACTAAGATTTCCCTTCAGTGGCAAAATTCAATATCTACAACGGGCACAGTAAAGACGTTTACAGTAAGTCTTTCTACGACAGACCAATGGACCACGAGTGCCCCTGTCGGTCAACCAATCACGCACCGCCTACCGGTCAAAGGCCTTTTCTAGGTCTACACTTAAAATGCACAGAGGGAGGGAGCGATCCTCTGAGTACAGACAGACATCCCTCAACAAGGCCAGGTTGTCGCTCATCAGGCGTCCTGCTATCCCACAAGTCTGTTCTTTCCCTACCAGTGAGGCCACTACATTTTGTAGGCGCAGGAAAAGGGCTTTGGAGAGGATCTTAGTGTCCACGCCTAACAGGCTGAGGGGTCTCCAGTTCTTTATGTTATTCTTTGCTCCTTTCTTAAACAAGAGAGAGATAGTGCCTTCTCTTAAGGAGTCAGGCAGCAATTCTGTCTTATAGCTTTCCACGAATAGGAGCAGTAGCGGATCCTGAAGCAGATCCCAAAAGGTGCAATAAAATTCTTTAGGGAGCCCGTCAGCACCCGGAGTTTTCCCCTGCTGTAAGCTCTCCATAGCCTGTCTCAGCTCTTCTACTGTCAAATCCCTCTCAAGTACTTCCCTATCTTCTTCACTCAAAACGTTTTCTAGCTTTGAGGTAAAAAAATGAATTTCTTCATCCTTTACCTCTGTAGAGCTGTACAGTCTTGAGTAGAAGGCCTCGGTGCAGGAGAGAATAGCACTCGGCTCTGTTCTCTCTCGTCCCTCCTCATCAACTACACTTTCCATGACAGACTTGGAGCCTACCACTTTCCTGAAAAAGAAGCGAGTACACTTCTCATTTTCTTCCAAGAACTGCACTCTGCTTCTTAACAGCACTCCTCGACTACTTTCTTCGGCTATGCTCCGGATGTCCTTTTTTAAAAGGGCGATATCCTCGAGCACATCGAAGCCACTGTGCAGCATCGTGTAGAGACGCTGCAGCTGCCTCTGTTTCCTGACTAGCACTCCTCTCCGTCTGGCAGCAGCCTTCCTTCCCTCAGCCATGAAAAAGGCCTTTGTCCTCACCTTCACCTCCTCCCACCACTCTCCTACTGACCCGTACAGACACTGCAAGGACAGCCACTGTGATAGTTTCTCCTTGTAGCGGGATACTACCCCCTCGTTCTCTAGCAGCTTTGTGTTGAGTTTCCAGAGGCCTGGGCCAAAAACAGTCCCGCCCTGGAGTTCCACTCTACACCCTAAAGCCTGATGATCTGAGAAGAAGACAGGCTGAAGAGTGACCCCAACAACTTTCACTCTCTCTGAGACAAAGCAATAGTCAATTCTGGAGCTGCTATTCCTCCCTGACCATGTATATCCTGCTGTTGTGGGATATATACATCTATATGTGTCTGAGAGTTTAAAGTCTTTTCTGTCTCACTAGTTACCTTCTTCTTTTTCTTTTTCTTCTTACCAATTTCCTGCCAGCCATCCTCTGAATGAGCCTTCATCAGGGTGGCAGCAGTAAAAGCATTCACGGAGTCCATTTCAAGGAAGGGGGTAGAGGGAGGGGTGGAGGGGTTCCAGCTGTCCCCATCGCCATGCTCTCCTTCCTCCTCGCTCGGGGAGAAAACAGAGTCATTTTTCCTTTTCCTCAAGTCCAGCTCCTGGGAGCACTGAGGGGAAAGGGGTGCAGCCAATGCACCAGTCTCCTCTTCCCCCTCACCCACCAGCTGCTGCAGATCCTCCGTGATGGACTGGATGGAGGAGAGGAGGGCATCTGTAGCACTTGCAGAGTCTGAGAAAAGCAGCTCCGCTGAATCCTGGGTCTCCTCGCTGGACCCGCTCCACCGGGGGGCCCCACACTGGCCCTCGTTCTGAGGAGCAGGAATGGGGGAGGGGTCCTCGCTGTTCTCGGGGGTTTTCAAACCCTCGTGCTTGTCTGGTGCAGTCTGCGGTTGTGGGGGCGTAGTGGATTTCTCTTCCACCGGCCCCAGCGCCACAGCAGGACTGATCCTGGCTGGAGCCTGAGACTCTTTGTCCAACAAGGGTTCTTTGTTTGACTTGTTGTTTGCTTTGGCTTTTCGGGCCGGTTTGGCTGAAACAAGCACTGCCTCATCCTTTCTCATTTTGAGTTTATTGGCGTAGGCGTGAGGGCAGTTCTTAAAAACGTGTCCTTCCGAGCCACATAAATTGCACTTTGGCAGCATTGAACAGTCAGAGGCTAAATGTCCCTGTTTGCCACAGGTCTTGCAGCATTTCACAGTGCAGGACGATGCCAGGTGTCCCACAGCACCACAGCGCCGACACACCTTTGGTTGTCCCACATAAAAAACATAGCCATTGCAGGCGCCCAGCTGGATTGTAGAGGGCAGGTGCCTTAAGCCTCCATTTACATTGTCCGGTAGCAAGCAAACCTCGAATTTCCTTGCTCCTGTTTTTATACCGTCAACATCTCTAACCTCAGTTCCATGGTGGACGATGCAGTACTGGTTAAGCCAGGTGTGAATGTCCTCCGTCTTTGCCAGTTCCGAGAACACAACAACATGCACCGTTTTCCTCTCTCTCCGTGTCAGAGGCTGCAAGATGATCTTCTCAAGGGCAGGAACTTTCCCTCTTTTTGCCTCAAACACATCCACACATTGTTCAAACAGAGAATAGGTAGCAAAAACAACCTCAGATGCTTTCTGACCTGGGAGAGCGAAGATGAAATCCAAGTGCCGAGGTTCAAAGCCAAGTTCCTTCTGTAACACTTTTCTGCTGAACTGCATACGATCCAATTACTGCATACGCCAGTAATTCAAGATGGCGCCATGTTAGTGGCAGCCTGCTACAGCAGCTCCGTGTCTTTTTGTTGTCTTTTTGTTTCTTTCAGTTAGTAAATGCTAGTGTGTTAGTGTTTTTTCTTCATACCTTTGCCGGCAACTAGATTTGCGATCACAACATGATGGATACTAGGAAGCTGAGAAACTTTTTCTTGTTTTTTCTGATACTCGGACCTCTGTGGCTATCGAGTTGCAATGCCGATAGCCACAGAGGCATTGTCTACACGCGGGACCAGCTGATCGCGCTAGCGCGTCCGCCTCTACTCACTGGAGAGAAGCCATCGGTGCCGGAGGAGCTGAGGAGGAGAAGCCGAGGCTGTAGGGCTGGTGCGACGCGAAAGGCGAAGAGAAGGAGATTTAAACCCTACCTTCCTTCGATCATCATGGGAAATGTGCGGTCCTTAGCGAACAAGATGGACGAACTGGGAGCATTGGTGAGAAGCCAGAGGGAGTATCGTGAATGCAGTATCATGTGTTTCACCGAGACGTGGCTGCAGGAACTTATTCCGGACTCGAACGTTACCATCGGCGGCTTTCAGACGGTGCGGGCGGACAGAAATACCGAAAGCGGTAAGAGGAAAGGAGGGGGGCTCGCGGTGCTTGTAAACAACAGATGGTGTAATCCTGGACATATTCATGTTAAGGAGCGCGTCTGTAACCCGGACATTGAACTGGTAGCCGTAGGACTGCGTCCGTACTATCTGCCGCGGGAGTTTACATGCGCCATCTTTGTTGTTGTTTACATTCCACCTACGGCAAATGCAGAGGTAGCGTGTGACGTCATAAACACAGTCACAGCCAGGCTACAAACAAAGCACCCAAGCGCTTTTATAGCTATTTCAGGAGACTTTAACCACGTATCTATTTCCACCACTCTGCCTACTTTCCACCAGTTTGTTAAGTGCCCGACCAGGGAAAACAAAACACTGGACTTATTATATGCCAATGCTAAGGATGCATATAGTTCCACAGCCCTTCCCCCCCTTGGCAGATCAGATCACAACCTTGTCTTGCTTACACCACTATACAAGCCTATTGTCCAGCGCCAACCTGTGACCATGAGGACCGTGAGGAGATGGTCTCAGGAGGCTATGGAGGATCTACGTGGTGCTTTGGAGGCCACCAACTGGGATGTGCTGTGCGAACCACATGGGGAGGACATAGACAGCATGGTGGACTGTGTCACTGACTATATTAACTTCTGCGTAGACAACACCATCCCCACCAAAGACGTACACTGCTTTTCAAATAACAAACCCTGGATCACCAGCGACCTGAAGGCTCTTCTGAATGACAAGAAGAGAGCCTTTAGGAGGGGAGATAAGGAAGAGGTCAAGCGTGTACAGAGGGAGCTAAAGCAGAAGTTAAGAGAGAGCAAGGATGCCTACAGGAGGAAGGTAGAGGACAAGCTGCAAAGGAATAGGGTGAGAGATGTATGGAGCAGCATGAGAGAGATCACTGGCTTCAAACAGGCTGGGGTTGCAACAGAAGGGAACCTGGAGATGGCCAACAAGTTGAACCAGTTCTTTAACAGGTTTGATTCTGGGTCCTCTGTGGCGCAACACCCATCCCCCCACAGCCACACGCTCCCTAACCCTTCACAGCTGCAACTGCCCAACACCTCCTCCATCCCCCCACAAACATGGCCGCCTACAGCTACAACCCCCGACGGCTGCTCACCCACCCATCCCCCACAGCTGCCACTCTCCAACACCTCTGCCATTAACACCTCCGGCACTGAAAGCACTATGAGCATCATCCCCCGGGCCAGGCTGACCATCACAGCTGACCAGGTGAAGAAGGAGCTGAAGAGGCTGCACGGGGGTAAGGCCACAGGACCAGATAACATCTGTCCCAGAGTTCTGAGGGCCTGTGCTGATCAGCTGAGCGGAGTGCTCCAGCGACTGTTCAACCTGAGCCTGCGCTTGGAGAGAGTCCCGGTGCTCTGGAAGACATCATGCCTGGTCCCGGTACCAAAGAAAGGGCGCCCCTCTGTCCTCAACGACTACAGACCAGTTGCACTGACTTCTCACATCATGAAGACACTGGAGAGACTGGTCTTATCCCACCTGAGACCCATGGTCAGCTCATCACTGGACACCCTACAGTTTGCCTACCAGCCCAGTGTTGGTGTGGAGGATGCGATCATCTACATGCTGCAAAGGGCCTACTCACACCTGGACAGGGCTGGCAACACTGTAAGGATCATGTTTTTCGACTTCTCCAGTGCCTTCAATACCATCCAGCCCTTACTTCTAAGGAGGAAGCTGGAGGAGATGCAAGTCGATGCCTCCATGACCTCGTGGATCACTGACTACCTGACGGGCAGACCACAGTCTGTGAGACTTCAGAACTGCGTGTCTGAACTGGTAGTGAGTAACACAGGGGCACCTCAAGGGACAGTTCTTTCTCCATTCCTCTTCACCCTCTATACTTCGGACTTTAAGTACAACTCAAAGTCATGCCACCTGCAAAAGTTCTCAGATGACTCTGCGATTGTGGGGTGTATCAAGGGTGAGCAGGAGGAGGAGTACAGAGGACTGGTCAGCAGCTTTGTGGAGTGGTGTGGGGTGAACCACTTGGAACTGAATGTTACAAAGACAAAGGAACTGGTGGTAGATTTCAGGAGGAAAAAGGTCAAACCTACTCCTGTCTACATCCATGGGAGTGGCGTGGAGATGGTGGACTCGTACAAGTACCTGGGAGTGCACATCGACGATAGACTGGAATGGTCTAAGAACATCGAGGCCATCTATAAGAACGGACAGAGCCGACTTTACTTCTTGAGGAGGCTCAGGTCCTTTAATGTGTGTAGTAAGATGCTACACATGTTTTATCAGTCGGTGGTAGCGAGTGCCATTTTCTACGCAGTGGTGTGCTGGGGCTCTGGGATTAGAGCAGTAGATTCCAAAAGGCTGAACAAGCTCATCAGGAGAGCGAGCTCTGTCATTGGGTCTGACCTGGACCCCTTGGAGGTAGTGGCTGAGAGGAGAATGATGTCCAAACTGGAGGCCATCATGGACAACTTCTCCCATCCCCTCTATGACAGGCTTGCAGGAATGAAGAGCATGTTCAGCAATAGACTGATTCACCCACGGTGCGACAGGGAGCGCTACAGGAGGTCATTCTTGCCGTCTGCCATAAGACTGTACAACGCATCCACCTTGCGTCTTGGCAGAGGCAACAGCGACAGTGACCTGTTTCTGGACTAAACGCATATACACATATACTGCTACATCTGTTCTCTTTCTTTTTCTTTTTCTTTTTCCCGTTTACAACCACTTTTGTGCAATATATGCCAGGGACCTGTGCAATACATTTATATTTATATTTATATCTATGGTTACATCTATATTTATATTCATACGTGTGATACGATTTTCTGTGTACTGTTCTGTTCTAGTTTCCTCTTGTGTGTCCGGACTGTGAGTAACTCTTGTATTGTATTGTATGTATTGTACTATTAGTATATAATTCGTTACACTGTGGCTGTGTTGTGTGTGTTAAGCTGCTGTTGCACTGCAATTTCCCTCACGGGATCAATAAAGTATCTATCTATCTATCTATCTATGAAGAGGTCACCCAAAAGCTCAAAACGTACAGCATTCTTGCGGGATCCAAAGGTTGCCATCTCAAACTGCAAAACAAACACTGCTTCCACAAAACAAGAAAACAATCCAACTACTCCAACTACAGGCTGATCAAGGTATCTCCCCTGCCAGGTAAGCCGAGAGCCACAGGCGATGAGCCCGGAGCTGAACGGGCCCCACTGGCTCGTTTGTAAGGCCAGGTGCATTACCAACCACGACCGGCAGGGCAGAGGCCTTGAAGGCGGCCTGGGCTCCTGCAGCTGTCCAGCCACGCACTCTGGTTTCTCTTCATCTCGTACAAATCTTTTGCCTTTTACTAAAGATTTCCATGGAGAGGAGCATGAATGAGTTCCATACAATTTTTGTGCTTCCCTGCCTTCGGGTGGGGCGCAGCTGGGCTGGTCAAAGAGAGAAAACAAAACCGCTCACAATCGCTCTTATTACGGCGACTGTGGCCGTCTGCTCTGCGAGTCCTCGGTCTCCGCCTGTCTGATTGGCGCTCTTTTCTTTGGGAGGCGGGAAGTGTCCGGCCGCAAATATGAAGCGTTACAGCAACGACATGCCATGAGACGATTGACAACGATTTCCATAGGATCCCCGCGGTTGCCTGGCAACCGTCAGCTTTGCGCAGTGGCAGTATCGTAGCCTGTGAGGTTTAGCCGAGGCGCGATTATTGCTAGTTGAAAACTTTTCCCAATACCCCGCTTCCGCCGGTTTGCAATACAATCGGCGAAAGCAATTTTTGACAGTCTCGTCAGAGACTGAGCAAGGTGTTTAAAGACAGATTTTGTCATGGTAACATCATGGTAGAAAGAAACAAGCTTGTTACGTCTCAACAGAAACGCTCTTTAGCTCTTTCAGCGTTATGCAGAGAACAGCGTCTGTCGAGATCACTTTTGAGTCAGCGCGAAACGCCGTGTGCTGTCAGTTTGATTTCATATTGCTCATAGCGGCGCCCGGCCTTTGTCTGTCAAACGTTAGGTTGCGCTTCTTCATGCTGCATCGTCGGCATGAGTGGAGCTTTTTAAACGTCTGTACTTACTGCGCCCCATAAGAAATTGTTTGTCCCCGTTCAAAAGAGATTGTGCGATGTCCTGCAGCGTTCGCAAAGCAAACCTTTGACAGTTTGAAAAGAGGAATTTATTCTGCTTCCTGTGCGTGCAGTAGTTACAAAGTTGAACGTCTTTACACGATCTGCTGCAGTTTTCAGTGGGCGGGCTTTGTCAGATGGCTTGGAAAAACGCACTGTGTTTCGGCTCGGGAAACATCATGAGCAGTGTCCTGCATGTTTTCTGTGTATAGCTGTCTTTTAACGCATACAGAATTCATTCGAAATCATTGATTTCTCCAATTAACAAAGGTCCCTTTTTGAACCTGCCAGAAGCATTCTTTCAATGTAACAGATTTACTCCGAGGAAAGGCAGCATGACATTGAGAGTAGCTCAAGCTTTCAGCACCCGTATCGGACTGCGTGTATGCAGACACCGCTCAGAATCCCCTGTAAGATTCTCCCTCAGTTCCGTTGTGCAGTGCTTTACCTCTTTCAAAAGGCTTCACTTTCCTAGTCACATTCCAATGCTCATCGAACCCGGGCTGTTTCCTCCAGCGGTATAGTATTGCAGTGAGACAGCACGATGCCTGCAAGACTATGTCACGCTAAACGCCACAGATTGTGTTTGTCCCTTCGTGTCAGTCGTCCTGCAGCCACGGGAAGTGGGACACAAACATGCTGCAATGCTTTCAGGACGTTAGGATTTGTTTGTGCAACATCCGAGAAGAGTACTTGTGGCTTGAATGTGAACTGTACGTGCCCACCCCCTTTCCTCTGTAGTGCATGAGTTCCTCCCGGCATGCCCTTCGTCATTGTTCTGTCATCTTGTATTTAAAGGGTTGTATTTCTGCTGCTGAAAATAAGCAACGGTTTTCTCACAACGCCCTTTGTTCCCGACGGAGCCCTTGTCTGTCATGACATTCTTCAAAACCTCAAGCTAGAAGAAGACGACAAATATGAAGCGTTACAGCAACGACATGCCATGAGACGATTGATGACGATTTCCATAGGATCCCCGCGGTTGCCTGGCAACCGTCAGCTTTGCGCATTGGCAGTATCGTAGCCTGTGAGGTTTAGCCGAGGCGCGATTATTGCTAGTTGAAAACTTTTCCCAATACCCCGCTTCCGCCGGTTTGCAATACAATCGGCGAAAGCAATTTTTGACAGTCTCGTCAGAGCGTGACATAGTCTTGCAGGCATCGTGCTGTCTAACTGCAATACTATACCGCTGGAGGAAACAGCCCGGGTTCAATGAGCCTTGTAATGTGACTAGGAAAGTGAAGCCTTTTGAAAGAGGTAATGTCGACGCTTTTTTAACAGAGCACCAAAAAAGCGTCTTTTTTGAAGGCCTGGGTACTGAGCATTGGTGGTTCAGTGGTAGAATTCTCGCTTACCATGTGGGAGGCTCTGGTTCGATTCCCAGCCAAAGCAGTAGCTTTTGCAGCGAGCGGCTCCATCACTTGCATCCCCTTGCAACTCGCAACTGAAAACCCACTGAAGCAAAGCATTTGTTAGCCAGGTCAGTACCCGGATGAGGGTGAGCTACAGGGAAAAACAAAGTTTCCAGCTGGAAGCGGTGTTAATGGTGCCGGTGGGGGGGCGCTCACCCTGCATCACGCTTTCATGTATGCTATTGCAGACACCAACGTTGCCTAGATAGAAAACCGAAATAGCCGTGGGTTTGCTTGCTGGTCTGAAGGATCTCTCTTCGAATATCTATCATTTGTCAATGGAAGTAAAAAGCGCTGCAATCTCATACGTTCACAATCAAACTCGCAGCTGTTGTTCGACTTTATTTCTTGACTAATTACAACTGAGTGTCGCATGAGCAGTTACATAAACTTGTCTGGTATATTTGAACACAAATGCCGTTCTTCAATTAAAACTAACAGTACATTGTCAGGGACATTCAGTTCTATACAAACAAGAGACAGACAAGAGAATATTTCTACCGTTCATGTGGACTACGTGTTGACTTACTGATCGGAATAATTGAAAAGTTCGGGCTCATAGTCGATGCAGTGCGTGCTAATTAGAACAGCAACGCTGAGCTCTCAGCACCGTACTGAGCCCAGGTGTTTTTCTAAAGCTGTCAGGTGCAGTTCATTTACATGAAGGAAATCTCTTACTGGGTTCGATTACAATGCAGTAAGTAGCACAGACTACTTAGGGAGTAGCCCGATGCGTTTAAAAACGACCCGAGCCAGGCAGGAGTCGAACCTGCAATCTCCTGAGCCGTAGTCAGACGCGTTATCCATTGCGCCACTGGCCCTGGTGTGACACTGCAGGACTGTAACCCAGTGAGATCAGCACTGCAACTAGTAAAATATTACCCCCGGTCCATTCTTTTCCAAAAGTGAGAAACACCTGTTTTCTACATTTTGTCTGTTTTAAAACCATATCTCTTTAAACCAAACCAAGAGTTTGTCTTTTGCACTGATATTCTGATTCATTTCGATTTCAAAGAAAAAAAAACATTATCTTCCAAAGCATCATAAAATTGTCCATTCTTCCAGACTCTACTTCTCTCTTGTAGTAGTACAGCAGACCTTTCCAGGTGAGCAGATCACAGAGTCCGAAATATGCTTCCTCCATCAAGCAAAGTACCTGAACATGACTCTGTCTTCATAAAAGCGCCCCTGTAATAAAGAAATTAAATCCGAAATCAAGAGGGCAGTTGCCTACTGAAGTTCAAGAAGTCATCAATTTTAACCTAGCAACACATTAAGGGCTGCATCTATACAAGTACGATTCTAGAAATGCTCACCAGATTACGTTTTAAGAAGGAACTGCGCCTCAGGTTCCGCCGAGATCTTAACTTGGATGGCAGGATTCAGAGTCCGGAGTGCAGACTGATGGCGCACGGAGGGTCCACATACTGTGGATCCCTCAGTTTTCTTCCGCGTGTTTAAACCGCCAGCGTGTGACTCCCCTGTCCCCGTGACCTCATTGCTCTGCTCTCGCCTCTGTGCAGCTGAGCCTGACTCATGGTAAAGTGGAAAAAAATATGCCCTCAACGTGAGATTTACTCTGGATCGAGGATAGATGTCACCTTTTTATCGTTGAACAGGATGTATGTGATGTGGCGACTAGGTTCAATTTTGTATCCTTTTAAAAGATTAAGGACTGCGGTGAGCGTGATTTACCACCGTTTCAGCTAAGAACCCGACGTGAGCACCGTTTAAGCTGCATAGTCTCGGTCGTTTAACTCTTCTCCATTAGCAGGGTTAAGGTTAAAGAAAAAAAACATTGCTGACTTCTTTTTTTTTGCCAGCCGCTAGCGCTGATTAGCAATGTTTGTATTTCATGTTTTGCAAGTTCCATCCATTTTAAGAAAAACAAGTCGCGTTAAAGACAGGAAATGAATACTTGCATCTAATTAAGTCTAGCCATAGGCGGTTGTCTGTAAGGACCAGTTCTGTTCGAGAAGACAGAACAAAGAAGGCACCACTGGGATTCGGACCCAGGATCTCCTGTTTAAGAGACAAGCGCTTTAACCAACTAAGCCACGGTGCCCCGGGAGTCTTGTCCTTTTGCAGCCACTTGGACACACCACTCAGACACATCTGCATTCGGTGTGTGCTCCGCCTGCTCGCTGAGCAAGTTGCCACCTTTACATACAATAGCAACATCGACACCAAGAGAAAGGATGACAAATGGCTTTTATCTGGAACTTTTCATGTCCAAGGAGCTCAATGTGCTTTCTGTGTACAACAGGGCCACTGAACTCCACACTGGCCACTGAACCACAGCAGTGGCTTGCTGGCTTGACATCTCCCAAGGAAAATGTTGAAATCGCATGTGGAACAGGAAAAGGACCCTCGAGTACGAGGGAAAAAAAAGAAAAAGATCATCTGGAGCGCGCCAACCCATGTCTGGACAGCTCAGTTTTGTCGACGAGGTGGCTGAGTGGTTAAGGCGATGGACTGCTAATCCATTGTGCTCTGCACGCATGGGTTTGAGTCCCATCTTCGTTGCTCTCTACGTGTGCCCGTTCGACGTTGGCCCTCCCTTTGTTTGCTCCAGTACTAGAGCCTTACATTTTCTAGCGGTGGCTGAACATGGTATAGTAAGCTAACGTCGGTATCGAGCAGTGGCAGTAACAGTATTTACGTGCCGCTGCTGCCAAGTGGCTCTGGGTTGAGACCGCGTTTTCACTTACTTGCAGCACAAACGGAGAAAGCGATTTTTGACAGTCTCTCGAGAGACTGCGCTAGGTGTTTAGGGATAGACTTTGTCAGTTCCCCCTGGGATGATGGCCTCTCAAATAGTTTGTGATTCCTCTAGACGTTTATACAGTAGAAGCCTGCTTCGTGGCTTAAATCCAAGCTAAGGAAACGAGTTAGAGGTCTGATGCAGAACTGCGAATTCAATGAAGGGGAACACTACAGTACATTGCGCTGTATGTTGAGGAAAGCTGCCCCCTTCTGTTCCTTGTCGACCGAACAGAGGACTGTAAAGGATACCGCCAAGAAACTTTAGGATGTTGGTTGGAATCCAGCTCCAAAGAAGCCCCTTTGGGTGTTATGTCATCAAAAAGTAAGAACAGAGAATCTCCCTTTGATCAAAAGCGCAACAGAACTGTTTTCCGTGGAGCAGGTTTCAGATCCGTAGACCTGTTTTATTTGTAGGGCAGGGCGCATTCCCTGCACTGCACTTTCAAAAGCATTTACATTCGTGTTAGACGCAAGAATTGCCTTTGATTTGCGTGCTTACGAACGCCATGGAAAACGAAACAAAACAAAAGCCCTCAGCTCCTGCACTTGATTATAATGCTTTTTTTTTATTTTTATTAAACATGTAGAATTTACAAATACAAATACAACAAGAGGATCAGAGTCATGTACAAGAGAAAAAAAACGCAGCAGAAAAAAAAAACATTTAACTACCAGAGGTAATTAAGTAATTATGTGATCAAATTGTATATTTTACATGTATCATATTTTCCTTGCTTTAATATTTCTCAATTATAAACTTTAGTTTCAACATGCATGCGTTTCCTGTAAAAAAATAAAACTCAGCACAGTTTTTTACAAAACAAAAAAAACGTTTTTCTTTTAACAACATTTCGAGTACCTCTGGCATTCATGAAAAAGACATACACAAAAGCAAATAACTAACTCTAAGACTGTCTAAACTATTGAGTTTTTCAAAGAACCAGAACTATAACAGTCCTTAACACTTAACTACAGCATTCCAAACTAACACTAAAGAAACACTAGTATATACTGGTATAACAAATAAAACCAAACATAATCATTAACTGAGCAGTCACTGAGAGCAAATCTCCTTCCCGTCCACAAAGGCCCTCGCTCCCACAAAGTAGGCTCTCCTCCCCTCTCTTCTGGCAGCTTCAACCTGGGGCCACAGCTGGTTCCTGGTGCTCCTGCCCGCGGCAGACAGTTCCTCTGCAAACCTCAGTTTGTTCCCATTCAAATACTCATTCCCCCTCGCCGCTCGCCACAGCATGTCCCTCGCCGTCCTCTTGGTGAACTGTATTATAATCGATCTGGGGCGCACTTGCCCAGACATGTTCGCTCTCCCGAGCCTGTGAACAAAGTCAATGGCCGATATTACGTCCTCCTGGTCCGGCAGGGTCCTTTTACAGATACCCTTCACTGTTGCAACAAGGTCCTTATCACGTTCCTCTTTAACTCCAAATAATTTTAAATTCCATCGTCGACAGTATCTATCTACATCGTTCACTTTCAATTCAAGTTCTTTAATATGCTTTTCTTGTTCGGTATTTACTTGTTTAAGAACTTTTACTTCACTCTTTAAGTCTTCAACCTCTTTAAACACACAGTCCATGGACTTTTTAAGACTTTCGATTGCGACTGTATTAAATCGAATCATTTCCTTCAGCTCACCCATCATGTTAAAGATGTTGGTTTGGAGCTCCTCCAGCGTCAGGTCACCCCTTCCTCTCTTGGCCGCCGGGGTTTTCACAGGGGTGCTGGGCAGGGACTCCGGCTCTACCGTACGAGCGCATCTCCAGCACTCTTTCCACGTCCCCTCCAGCTGCTTCACTTTTCCCTGTAGTTCCATCGATTTTCTTGTAGTGCTATACATATACGATTGAGGTATCTTAGATTTCTCCTTCGAGGACCCAGCACTCTCTTTTCTTTTCCCAGTGTTACTCATATCGAAATTCTTAAACCTAAAAAAAATCGTTTTTTTTTCTTTCAATTATAACTGAAGTTTAAACAAGTAGTGTTAAGTCTTTATTTTTCTGTAGTCAAAAAAAGCAAAAATTAACATTCAGGTCATGAAAAACTCAAAAAAACTCCTCAACCACTAAACTTTACCTCCCACCTGAGCGCCATCTTGAACGCCCCTACCACCAGAGAATGCTCACGATTTCGGAAGCTGTCTCCGGGACGTGCTGATTCCACACATCCTGAATAAATCATGATATAGTTAGTTGCTGTAGCTAGACGTTTAAATGAGTTTCATGGCCAGATGGACTGTTTCCTCCAGCGGTATAGTATTGCAGTGAGACAGCACGATGCCTGCAAGACTATGTCACGCTAAACGCCACAGATTGTGTTTGTCCGTTCGTGTCAGTCGTCCTGCAGCCACGGGAAGTGGGACACAAACATGCTGCAATGCTTTCAAGACGTTAGGATTTGTTTGTGCAACATCCGAGAAGAGTACTTGTGGCTTGAATGTGAACTGTACGTGCCCGCCCCCTTTCCTCTGTAGTGCATGAGTTCCTCCCGGCATGCCCTTCGTCATTGTTCTGTCATCTTGTATTTAAAGGGTTGTATTTCTGCTGCTGAAAATAAGCAACGGTTTTCTCACAACGCCCTTTGTTCCCGACGGAGCCCTTGTCTGTCATGAAATTCTTCAAAACCTCAAGCTAGATGAAGAAGAGGACAAATATGAAGCGTTACAGCAACGACATGCCATGAGACGATCGATAACGATTTCCATAGGATCCCCGCGGTTGCCTGGCAACCATCAGCTTTGCGCAGTGGCAGTATCGTAGCCTGTGAGGTTTAGCCGAGGCGCGATTATTGCTAGTTGAAAACTTTTCCCAATACCCCGCTTCCGCCGGTTTGCAATACAATCGGCGAAAGCAATTTTTGACAGTCTCGTCAGAGACTGAGCAAGGTGTTTAAAGACAGATTTTGTCATGGTGACATCATGGTAAAAAGAAACGAGCTTGTTACGTCTCAACAGAAACGCTCTTTAGCTCTTTCAGCGTTATGCAGAGAACAGCGTCTGTCGAGATCACTTTTGAGTAAGCGCGAAACGCTGTGTGCTGTCAGTTTGATTTCATATTGCTCGTAGCGGCGCCCGGCCTTTGTCTGTCAAACGTTAGGTTGCGCTTCTTCATGCTGCATCGTCGGCATGAGTGGAGCTTTTTAATCTTCTGTACTTACTGCGCCCCATAAGAAATCGTTTGTCCCCGTTCAAAAGAGATTGTGAGATGTCCTGCAGCGTTCGCAAAGCAAACCTTTGACAGTTTGAAAAGAGGAATTTATTCTGCTTCCTGTGCGTGCAGTA
Organism: Lepisosteus oculatus; assembly: GCF_040954835.1. Classification (NCBI taxonomy): domain Eukaryota; kingdom Metazoa; phylum Chordata; class Actinopteri; order Semionotiformes; family Lepisosteidae; genus Lepisosteus; species Lepisosteus oculatus. The sequence continues at coordinate 946,134 of NW_027167934.1, read as the reverse complement.
ATTACAAAGTTGAACGTCTTTACACGATCTGCTGCAGTTTTCAGTGGGCGGGCTTTGTCAAATGGCTTGGAAAAACGCACTGTGTTTCGGCTCGGGAAACATCATGAGCAGTGTCAGCACAGAGAGGACCATTGTCGTGAGGCTGGTTAGCTCAGTTGGTTAGAGTGTGGTGCTAATAACGCCAAGGTCGTGGGTTCGAGCCCCGTACGGGCCAGGTCCTTTTCTCCCCTCTTACCAAAGCTGTTAGGTTCCTTTCCGTGGTGAGATGGGTTGTCATGCAACGCTGCCACATAGTGCCGACAGACAAGAGTGTTGCGGGAGAAGAGAAAAGTGTTTGATGATTTAAGAGTGTCTTAGGTGGAGCCAAAATCAAGTGTCACAAATGCAAGTGGGAGGATTTCCAATGTTTAATATGGTAAAAATAAGCAGAAGTTATCTGCCGGTCCGGCACAGTCTGCTATGCTTTTGTCATATACTGTAAAGTGGTGTGGAACTGGGTGTCGAACTGGAGCCTCACCATTTGCATATGTGAGGCTCCAGTTATACATCGAGTGTCACGTTAAATGACAAAAATCAAGAGAGTTAAAGCAGCTGGAGAGGTTTTCTTACAACTTTTGAGCTGACACAGTTTTGGAAAATGTTTCCTTCACGCTGCACTGTACAACATAGGCAGCCAAGAGTCTCCAAAACAAAACAGAATTGACAGATAGGAGAAAATTCCCACTCGTCCTGAAGTTCCCAAAATCAAGCACTGAGCATAAACAAAGTGTCTAAGTAGCGTGGGAATGCTAACCCTAACCCTAGCTGGAATTTGAGCAATCCAGCACTGAGCGTAAAAAGATGAGTCAAAGTAACGTCTAATCTGATTATTTTCCTTAGAGCTGGTTCAGAGTTTGCTCAAGAATTTCCCTTTCACAGATGCGCAAAGAAGAATGTTGGGGGTGCACGCTTCAAGGTGCCTTACAGCTGTAGGGAGTGATTCGAGACGATTCGTGGCGTGTGCTCGTTCCCATATACCGTACACCGGGGGTGCAGTGCTAGGATGACGTACAATACCGCTTGGGCACGTAATGGCGTTATTTGCAAGTGCGGGACGTGAGGGTTTTTGTTTGTTCGTTGTTTTGCTCTGCTTTGCTTTGTTTTGCTTTCCATCGCGTTGGTAAGAGCGTAAATAAAAAGGCGATTCCTGCGTCTACCACTAATGTAAGAGCTATTTCAAGTGCGGCGTGTTGCGGCTTTTCAAATGCTCAACAGGATGACTTCGCATGCACGCGTGCTTTCATGAAGTCGTGTGTGCAACCATGTCTGCTTACGTGCAAACGGGCGTGGTTTCATGTATGCAAAAAACTTTCCTGGGCTCTTCTGAAGCACATAAAATTATTTGGAGATATAAATTAGGCTCTAGAATTGATAACTTTTTTTTCATTTTTGGCATTTTTCATCATTTTTCAGAAAGTGGTTGCAAGCCCGATATCATGCGAAGAAACTTCAGGATTCGGGGATCAGTCAATGGATTTTAAAACACATCCTAAATACAGTGTTCCTGCACCTTTGACCTCATCCAGAATGTATCGTTTTTTGAAAGGGATTGCTGTCAGAATGCACAACTGAATCCCAAACAGAATCTCTAGTCAAATATGATCATTTGTGAAACAGGCAAATGAGTCTCTCAGGTGCCCATTGCTCATTTTCAGACACATTTATGCAATACTTTCACCATGCGTTGAGCAATAGGGATTAAAGATACCAGAGGTAAGGTTTAAAAGTGATTCTGAGGTGGAATAGATCAGCGATACAGCTAGGCATCTGAAATGCGGGGTTTGAGAGCCCTTCAGGGAACACCGTACCCTAAAGGTACCAGAAGTCCACTAGTATAAGCATTAAGTCACTGTCACCCCTGTTACAATGTGATTGCTACATATCTTCATTTCTTTGGTTTTTAAGGAGTAAGAGTGCAGGGGGTCTAAATCTGCGATCCAGTGTGTTGAAGTATTTCACAACACTACCTGTAGCCCGTCTGGAAATAAATCCTCATTCTGATTATTGACCTGGGCATGTACCAAAAAATCAGTGAGCATATATATATATATCACTGTGTTGAAGCTAAAGACCTGTATGTAATAATATGATGCTAAAATGTTATTTTCACATATATTAATGTAATAAATGATTGCTTATGCTTTATAAACAAATCTTATTAAAATAAAAGCTTAAGTTTTGTATTTATCTTGTACCATAGAACATGATTTTCTTTGTATTTCATGCCCACAAAGTGTCAAAATGACGCACTACATGATATAAGGAAGATTATCACATGCATATCGGTATTATCTTTCTCATTAATATGCATTCCTTTCATTACCTTTTAATTTTTAAAATGAACTCAAATTGTGTATAATGTTATAATTTAAGTAGAATAGGTTCTAATAATATAATGATAAAGTGTGTTGCACTACTTCACTACTTCACTGCTCTATGCCGTCTGGAAATAAATCCTCAGACTGCTTACTGCCCAGGGCATGTACCAATAAATTACAGGAGCACATCTATATATCACTGCGTTGAAGCAGGAGACACAATCACTGCAAACATCCTAAATACAGCGTTTCAGCACCTTTGACCTCATCCAGAACGTATCATTTCTTGAAAGGGATTGCTGTCCGAATGCACAGCTGAATCCCAAACAGAATCTCTAGTAAAATACGATCATTTGTGAAACAGGCAAATGACTGTCATTCCTCATTGTCAGACACGTATGCAATGCTTTCACCGTGCATTGAGCAATAGGGATTAAAGACGCCACAGGTAAGGTTAGAAGTCATTCTGACTATATTCTAAAATATTGGACTCATATTCTTATGATGGCAGACATGATGCTGCTTTTAAAACCGGGGTTAATGGACATTATATGACTGTCAATTCTGTTTTGTTTTGGAGACTCTTGGCTGCCTATGTGGTACAGTGCAGCGTGAAGGAAACATTTTCCAAAACTGTGTCAGCTCAAAAGTTGTAAGAAAACCTCTCCAGCTGCTTTAACTCTCTTCATTTTTGTCATTTAATGTAACACTACCAGTTCGACACCACTTTACAGTATATGACAAAAGCATGGCAGACTGTGCCGGACCGGTAGATAACTTCAGCTTATTTTTACCATATTAAACAATGGAAATCCAACCACTTGCATTTGTGACACTTTATTTCTGCTGCACCTAAGACACTCTTAAATCTTCAAACACATTTCTCTTCTCCCGCAACACTCTTGTCTGTCACTATGCTGTGGCATTGGGACCAACACAGACCTCAGGGTGAGCGTTAAGGGTGACGTCAGGGTGAGCGCACCATTAACACCGCTTCCAGCTGGAAGCTTTGTTTTTCCCTGTAGCTCACCCTCATCCGGGTACTGACCTGGCTCACACCTGCTTAGCTTCAGTAGGTTTTCAGTTGCGAGTTGCAAGTGATGGAGCCGCTCGCCGCAAAAGCCACTACATTGGCCGGGAATCGAACCCGAGCCTCCCGCGTGGTAGGCGAGAATTCTACCACTGAACCACCAATGCTCAGTGCCTGGGCCTTCAAAAAAGACGCTTTTTTGGTGCTCTGTGCAAAACGCGTCGACATCTGCTTCCAGCTGCAAAATGCCATTCGCGGACGCTGAAGAACTTATTTCCAAGGCAGCGGGTACAAGCGATTGGGCGTTTTAAAACCACCAGGAACAGCAAAGAGGCGCGCTTCTTTGCTTGCGCCGAAACACACCGACTGGAGGCGGATAACGTAGTCGGCAGGATTCGAACCTGCGCGGGGAGACCCCAATGGATTTCTAGTCCATCGCCTTAACCACTCGGCCACGACTACAGCAAGCCCCACTGCCGCTGCGTTCTTGCTACAATCTTACCTGGAATGCGAGGCGCCGGCGGAAGCCTATTTCAAAGTCGTTCTCTGTTTCAAAAAAACATTTCCAAAATACAAGCCTTGCAGACAGACACGCCTCAGAGGACTTAAGGGTGGCTTCATGTCGGAATGATAAAGTCTCCCCGTCCGGACATGAAAATGCCACTTTGTTACACACAAAAAAAGAATCAACAACAGAGAAATGCCCACAAGCATTTGAAAAGCCGCACCACGTCGCACTTGAAATAGCTCTTACATTAGTGGTAGACGCAGGAATCGCCTTTTTATTTACGCTCTTACCAACGCGATGGAAAGCAAAACAAAGCAAAGCAGAGCAAAACAAAACGAACAAACGAAAACCTTGCGTATAACGCCGTTACGTGCCCAAGCGGTATTGTACATCATCCTAGCACTGCACCCCGGGGCGTACGGTATATGGGAACGAGCACACGCCACGAATCGTCTTGAATCACTCCCTACAGCTGTAAGGTGCCTTGAAGCGTGCACCCCCAACTTTCTTCTTTGCCCATCTGTGAAAGGTAAACTGTTGAACAAACTCTGAACCAGCTCTAAGGAAACTAATCCGATTAGACGTTACTTTGACTCATCTTTTTACGCTCAGTGCTGGATTGCTCAAACTCCAGCTAGGGTTAGGGTTAGCATTCCCACGCTACTTAGACACTTTGTTTACGCTCAGTGCTGGATTTTGGGAACTTCAGGATGAGTGGGAATTTTCTCCTATCTGTCAATTCTGTTTTGTTTTGGAGACTCTTGGCTGCCTATGTTGTACAGTGCAGCGTGAAGGAAACATTTTCCAAAACTGTGTCAGCTCAAAAGTTGTAAGAAAACCTCTCCAGCTGCTTTAACTCTCTTCATTTTTGTCATTTAATGTGACACTCGATGTATAACTGGAGCCTCACATATGCAAATGGTGAGGCTCCAGTTCGACACCCAGTTCGACACCACTTTACAGTATATGACAAAAGCATGGCAGACTGTGCCGGACCGGCAGATAACTTCCGCTTATTTTTACCATATTAAACATTGGAAATCCTCCCACTTGTATTTGTGACACTTGATTTTGGCTCCACCTAAGACACTCTTAAATCTTCAAACACTTTTCTCTTCTCCCGCAACACTCTTGTCTGTCGGCACTATGTGGCAGCGTTGCATGACAACCCCTCTCACCACGGAAAGGAACCTAACAGCTTTGGTAAGAGAGGAGAAAAGGACCTGGCCAGTACGGGGCTCGAACCCGTGACCTTGGCGTCATTAGCACCACGCTCGAACCAACTGAGCTAACCAGCCTCACAACAGTGCTCCTCTCTGTGCTGCAAAAAATCGAACTCAGGGAATTTCTTTTGTCCTCCTTTGAATAGAAAGCCTTGTAATTCAGTGTAAGGGCTTTCTCGTGCAGTTTCATGGTTCTTGTAACCCAAATCCTACACTGGCCTGAAGTGCCCCCCCATTTCACAGCATTTTTCAGCTGATTTAAAATGTACCTAAAGGAGAAGCATTATTGAAGACCATCAATTACCAAGAGCTTTTGTCAAAGGTTTTGGTGGTCATTTTGAATGACCACAGAGCGCTGTGACCTCGGTTTTACATCTCATCCAAAAGACAGCGCCCTTTTACAACACAGCATCTCCGTCACTATACTGGGGCATTGGGACCCGCACAGACCTCAGGGCGAGCGCCCCACCGCCGGCACCATTAACACCGCTTCCAGCTGGAAGCTTTGTTTTTCCCTGTAGCTCACCCTCATCCGGGTACTGACCTGGCTCACACCTGCTTAGCTTCAGTGGGTTTTTTGAGTTGCGAGTTGCAAGGGGATGCAAGTGATGGAGCCGCTCGCTGCAAAAGCCACTGCATTGGCCGGGAATCGAACCCGAGCCTCCCGCGTGGCAGGCGAGAATTCTACCACTGAACCACCAATGCTCAGTGCCTGGGCCTTCAAAAAAGACGCTTTTTTGGTGCTCTGTGCAAAACGCGTCGACATCTGCTTCCAGCTGCAAAATGCCATTCGCGGACGCTGAAGAACTTATTTCCAAGGCAGCGGGTACAAGCGATTGGGCGTTTTAAAACCACCAGGAACAGCAAAGAGGCGTGCTTCTTTGCTTGCGCCGAAACACACCGACTGGAGGCGGATAACGTAGTCGGCAGGATTCGAACCTGCGCGGGGAGACCCCAATGGCTTTCTAGTCCATCGCCTTAACCACTCTGCCACGACTACAGCAAGCCCCACCACCGCTGCGTTCTTGCTACAATCTTACCTGGATCGCGAGGCGCCGGCGGAAGCCTATTTCAAAGTCGTTCTCCGTTTCAAAAAAACATTTCCAAAATACAAGCCTTGCAGACAGACACGCCTCAGAGGACTTAAGGGTGGCTTCATGTCGGAATGATAAAGTCTCCCCGTCCGGACATGAAAATGCCACTTTGTTACACACAAAAAAAGAATCAACAACAGAGAAATGCCCACAAGCATTTGAAAAGCCGCACCACGTCGCACTTGAAATAGCTCTTACATTAGTGGTAGACGCAGGAATCGCCTTTTTATTTACGCTCTTACCCACGCGATGGAAAGCAAAACAAAGCAAAGCAGAGCAAAACAAAACGAACAAACGAAAACCCTCACGTCCCGCACTTGCATATAACACCGTTACGTGCCCAAGCGGTATTGTACGTCATCCTAGCACTGCACGCCGGGGCGTATGGTATATGGGAACGAGCACACGCCACGAATCGTCTCGAATCACTCCCTACAGCTGTAAGGCGCCTTGAAGCGTGCACCCCCAACATTCTTCTTTGCGCATCTGTGATAGGTAAACTCTTGAGCAAACTCTGAACCAGCTCTAAGGAAACTAATCCGATTAGATGTTACTTTGACTCATCATTTAAGGGACCCTTGTTAATTGGAGAAATCAATGATTTCGAATGAATTCTGTATGCGTTAAAAGACAGCTATACACAGAAAACATGCAGGACACTGCTCATGATGTTTCCCGAGCCGAAACACAGTGCGTTTTTCCAAGCCATCTGACAAAGCCCGCCCACTGAAAACTGCAGGAGATCGTGTAAAGACGTTCAAGTTTGTAACTACTGCACGCACAGGAAGCAGAATAAATTCCTCTATTCAAACTGTCAAAGGTTTGCTTTGCGAACGCTGCAGGACATCGCACAATCTCTTTTGAACAGGGACAAACGATTTCTTATGGGGCGCAGTAAGTACAGACGTTTAAAAAGCTCCACTCATGCCAATGATGCAGCATGAAGAAGCGCAACCTAAAGTTTGCATTCCTAGCACTGTTGCATTCCCCGCATCAGTAGCTAAGAGAATATAATTTACGACTCTTGTTAATGCAGTTTCAGAAACCAGACTGAAATTTCTCAAGTATATTATTTGAATCCAGATACGATTGACGTTGGGCAACAACTATTCTCTCAAAACTTTTAGATTGAAATGGGACCTTTGAGACAGGCCTGTAGTTGTTAAGAACTTGTGGATCCAAATTTGACTTCTTAAGGAGCGGTCTAAGAACCACTACCTTAAATTGATCATGTACGTTGCCTGACGCAAGCGATGCATTCATCATACTAATTATAGGTCCTGCCAGTCCTTCGAGGGAATCTTTGACTTGCTGAGTGGGGATGGGATCTAGCAAACAGGTGGTTTACTTTGTCTTACGTCTGTGTCCATGAGTCCACCATAAGAAGAAATCTGAACAGGAGTGGTGATCATGCGAGGTCACCACGGAGGAAACCACTGCTCTCCCCCCCAAAAAAACCACCACTGCCCCTCTCAAGTTTGCTAAAGACCACATGGATGTTCCACAACTCCTGGAACAATGTTCTGTGGACAGACGTGACAAAAGTTGAACTTGTTGGTAAATGTGCACAGCGTTATGTTTGGAGATAACAAAACACCGCATACCAACTCCAAAACCTCATCCCACCTGGGAAGCATGGCGGAGGCTGTACGGCTTGCAATCATCGAGGGACCGATGAATTCCGAGATGTATCAGGAAATTCTACAGCAGAATGTCAGGGTGTCTGCCTGTGATCTAAAACTCAAAAGACGCTGGGTCTTGCAACATGACAAAAACAAAGGAGTACATCAACAACAGAGTGGCTGAAACAGAAGAAATTCTGTATGTTGGGATGGCCAAGTAAGAGTCCTGACCCCAATCCCATTGAAGTGCTGTGGCGTGATCTGAAGCAGGCCATTCAGCGCAAGACATCCCAAAAATATACATGAACTGAAACAGTTTTGCATAGAGGAATAGGCCAAAATACCTCCTAACCGCTGCTCAGGTCTGACAAGCCGCTACAGAAAGTGGGGGTTGAGGTTTTTGTCATAAAGGAGGTTCCACTAGCTCCTTAATATAAGGGTTCACGTACTTTTTCCATCAATGACCTTGATTGTTTAAACCATTTGGTCAATAAAGAAACAGCAATGTCAAATGTTGGGTGTGTGTTCTTTGTTAAATCAGAATCTCTTTATTAATTATTATGACTTAGATAAAGATAAGATCACATGTTAGGAGCCATTCATGCAGAAATCCACATCATTCCGAAGGGCTGTTTACAAAAGTTTTTCTCCCAACTGTATGTGAGAGAAAAGCAGAGACGCTCACTGAGTAAGGTGGAGTTGTAGCTTTGCAAACCACAAAGACATTTGTATGCTCAAAATGGGACAGGAGCACCCCAGATGGGACTCGAACCCACAATCCCTGGCTTAGGAGGCCAGTGCCTTATCCATTAGGCCACTGGGGCACACTGGGTTGGGTCGATCACGCTGATGAAGAGCCAGTTTTTTTTTCCTTTGCTTTTTCAAAGGGATCCCCAAAATTAGGAAAGTTAGGCAGCAGAAGGTTTACTGTGACCTGAGAAGGACCGGCATCCAATCACGGTGGTACACACACACGCTCTCACTCATCTGAGCTACACGGCTACCAAGATGATCTCAGGTGCGCCGAGCTGGTACGGAACATATTGAACTGATCGACGGCGAATTGTCTCTCAGACAGGCTTTTCACCTCTGAGCTCCCTGACTGACAGTGATCAGTTAGGCAGTAAAACAGTCAGCTGCTTCTAAGCCTTAAACAGCTGCATCTCGGCGCTTCCACGGAGAGATGATTTGAAAGCCGAACATCGCCCATTGGGAACACCTTACTATCACTAGTTTAAGAGACTCTTAAGGTCTTGCAGAGGTGCCTGTCTAATAGCATGCGCTTTGCAAGCTATAGGTGTTTAGGCTGAGGCAGAATGCCTGTTAACAAAATGTTTTTCTAAAGGGGCCTCGCACTCTTTTCCAAGCAATGGTCACCATCCCCACAATGTAGTCATGTCCTAGGACGTCACCTGTTAGTCTCCATTTGTCTGCCACCAACATTTTAGGTTACGGGGTCACAACCGCACCCCGGAGAGCATAGGAGCCGTTGGCGTTCTGGCTGTGCAGATTGGGCTGAAGGTGGGGCGCTTGAATCTCGCTGTTGGAGGCCGTCTGAAACTGACCCAAGCCTTTCCCTTGAATTAAATGTAAATAAGAAATGAACCCCAGATGCACATGGAATCAATCACGTGTTTCCTTTGAGCCGTTTCAAAGACTGCTCCAGAGTTTACCTTGCACAGATGCGCAAAGATTAATGATGGGGGTGCACGCTTCCAGGCGCCTTACAACTGTAGGGACTGATTAGAGACAATTCGTAGCGTGTACTCATTTCTCTCTATTCCCCGTGTTGCAGTGGTAGGATGACATAAATTCCTGCTTCGACACGTAACGGCATTATAATCAAGTGCAGGAGCTGAGGGCTTTAGTTTTGTTTCGTTTTCCATGGCGTTCGTAAGCGCGCAAATCAAAGGCAATTCCTGCGTCTAACACGAATGTAAATGCTTTTGAAAGTGCAGTGTGGTGCAGCTTGTAAAAACCATTTGTGGTTTGTTGATGTTTTTTCTGTCTGCCAAAGTTGCATTTTGACATCCGGACTGGGGGACTTTATCATTTGAACGTGAAGCCAGCCTTAAACCCTCTGAGGCGTGTCTGTCTGCCGGCACGAATCTTGTGAAAGGTATTTTTTTTTAACGGAGAGCGACTTTAAAAAGGTTTCCGCAGCCACCTCGCACTCCGTGTTAGATTATAGGAGGAATGCGGCGACAGCGAGCTCGCTTTTGTCGTGGCCGAGTGGTTAAGTGCGTTGGGGATTCCCCGCGCAGGTTCGGAACTTGCCGACTCCGGCGTCTGCCGCACGTCGCCTTGTGCCTGCGCGGCAAAGGCGAAGTGCCGTTTCTCCTTTCCCGGTACTATAAAAACGCTAAATCGCTTGGACCCGCTGCCATTGAAAGCAATTCTTCAGATAACCACACATTTTGCGTTCGCACCTCTGGTGCTCTACTTATGCCTTTGCAAACCTAATGAATAAAGCTGAAAGAACCGACACGATATGTAGGTGCTCGTAAACCACGCAGTAAAGAACTGTTAACAGCAAGGGTTTCAGTGGGTTAACTGAGGAGAAGGCGTGATCGCTAATTGTTGACTTTTTATTTGGTGTTAGAAACACTCTTACTGTGCATGACGTGCAACAAATGTAGCCACAGAAATTGCATCACGCTTTCATGTATGCTATTGCAGACACCAACGTTGCCTAGATAGAAAACCGAAATAGCCGTGGGTTTGCTTGCTGGTCTGAAGGATCTCTCTTCGAATCTCTATCATTTGTCAATGAAAGTAAAAGGCGCTGCAATCTCATACGTTCAGAATCAAACCCGCAGCTGTTGTTCGACTTTATTTCTTGACTAATTACAACTGAGTGTCGCATGAGCAGTTACGTAAACTTGTCTGGTATATTTGAACACAAATGCCGTTCTTCAATTAAAACTAACAGTACATTGTCAGGGACATTCAGTTCTATACAAACAAGAGACAGACAAGAGAATATTTCTACCGTTCATGTGGACTACGTGTTGACTTACTGATCGGAATAATTGAAAGGTTCGGGCTCATAGCCGATGCAGTGCGTGCTAATTAGAACAGCAACGCTGAGCTCTCAGCACCGTACTGAGCCCAGGTGTTTTTCTAAAGCTGTCAGGTGCAGTTCATTTACATGAAGGAAATCTCTTACTGGGTACGATTACAATGCAGTAAGTAGCACAGACTGCTTAGGGAGTAGCCCGATGCGTTTAAAAACAACCCGAGCCAGATAGGAGTCGAACCTGCAATCTCCTGATCCGTAGTCAGACGCGTTATCCATTGCGCCACTGGCCCTGGTGTGACACTGCAGGACTGTAACCCAGTGAGATCAGCACTGCAACTAGTAAAATATTACCCCCGGTCCATTCTTTTCCAAAAGTGAGAAACACCTGTTTTCTACATTTTGTCTGTTTTAAAACCATATCTCTTTAAACCAAACCAAGAGTTTGTCTTTTGCACTGATATTCTGATTCATTTCGATTTCAAAGAAAAAAAAAAACATTATCTTCCAAAGCATCATAAAATTGTCCCTTCTTCCAGACTCTACTTCTCTCTTGTAGTAGTACAGCAGACCTTTCCAAGTGAGCAGATCACAGAGTCCGAAATGAGCTTCCTCCATCAAGCAAAGTACCTGAACATGACTCTGTCTTCATAAAAGCGCCCCTGTAATAAAGAAATTAAATCCGAAATCAAGAGGGCAGTTTCCTACTGAAGTTCAAGAAATCATCAATTTTAACCTAGCAACACATTAAAGGCTGCATCTATACAAGTACGATTCTAGAAATGCTCACCAGATTACGTTTTAAGAAAGAACTGCGCCTCAGGTTCCGCCGAGATCTTAACTCGGATGGCAGGATTCAGAGTCCGGAGTGTGGACTGATGGCGCACGGAGGGTCCATATACTGTGGATCCCTCAGTGATCTTCCGCGTATTCAAACCGCCAGCGTGTGACTCCCCTGTCACCGTCCTCTCTCCTCTGTGCAGCCGAGCCCGATTCACGGTAAAGTGAAAAAAAATATGCCCTCAACGTGAGATTTACTCTGGAGTGAGGATAGATGTTACCTTTTTATCATTGAACAGGATGTATGTGATGTGGCGACTAGGTTCAATTTTGTATCCTGTTTAAAAGATTAAGGACTGGGGTGAGCGTGATTTACCACCCTTTCAGCTAAGAACCCGACGTGCGCACCGTTTAAGCTGCATAGACTCGGTCGTTTAACTCTTCTCCATTAGCAGGGTTAAGGTTAAAGAAAAAAAACATTGCTGACTTCTTTTTTTTTTGCCAGCTGCTAGCGCTGATTAGCAAGGTTTGTATTTCATGTTTTGCAAGTTGCATCCATTTTAAGAAAAACAAGTCATGTTAAAGACAGGAAATGAATACTTGTGTTTAATTAAGTCTAGCGGTTGTCCGCTGGGATTCAGACCCAGGGTCTCCTGTTCACTAGACAGGCGCTTTAACCAACTAAGCCACGGCACCCCGGGAGTGCTGTCCTTTTGCAGCCACTTGGACACACCACTCAGACACATCTGCATTCGGTGTGTGCTCCGCCTGCTCGCTGAGCAAGTTGCCACCTTTACATACAATAGCAACATCGACACCAAGAGAAAGGATGACAAATGGCTTTTATCTGGAACTTTTCATGTCCAAGGAGCTCAATGTGCTTTCTGTGTACAACAGGGCCACTGAACTCCACACTGGCCACTGAACCACAGCAGTGGCTTGCTGGCTTGACATCTCCCAAGGAAAATGTTGAAATCGCATGTGGAACAGGAAAATGACCCTCGAGTACGAGGGAAAAAAAAGAAAAAGATCATCTGGAGCGCGCCAACTCAGTTGGGACAGTCCAGTTCTGTTGACGAGGTGGCTGAGTGGTTAAGGCGATGGCTTGTTAATCCATTGTGCTCTGCATGTATGGGTTCGAATCCCACTCTCGTCGGTTTCCATGTCTGACATGTGTGCCCGTTCGACGTTGGCCCTCCTGTCGTTTGCTCCAGAACTAGAGCCATGCAGTTTCTAGCGGTGGCTGAACATGGTATAGTAGGCTAACATCGGTATCGAGCAGTGACAGTAACAGTATTTACGTGCCGCTGCTGCCAAGTGGCTCTGGGTTGAGACCGCGTTTTCACTTACTTGCAATGCAAACGGAGAAAGCGATTTTTGACAGTCTCTTGAGAGACTGCGCTAGGTGTTTAGGGATAGACTTTGTCAGTTCCCCCTGGGATGATGGCCTCTCAAATAGTTTGTGATTCCTCTAGACGTTTATACAGTAGAAGCCTGCTTCGTGGCTTAAATCCAAGCTAAGGAAACGAGTTAGAGGTCTGATGCAGAACTGCGAATTCAATGAACGGGAACACTACAGTACATTGCACTGTATGTGTGAGGAAAACTGCCCCCTTCTGTCCCTTGTCGACCGAACAGAGGACTGTAAAGGATACCGCCAAGAAACTTTAGGATGCTGGTTGGAATACAGCTCCAAAGAAGCCCCTTTGGGTGTTATGTCATCAAAAAGTAAGAACAGCGAATCTCCCTTTGATCAAAAGCGCAACAGAACTGTTTTCCGTGGAGCAGCTTTCAGACCCGTAGACCTGTTTTATTTGTAGGGCAGGGCGCATTCCCAAACGCGAATCTCCTGTTTTAGAAATGCTTTGGGCGGCGTGAAGTGAAAATAAGAAATGGGCTCCAGATGCACATGGAAGCAATCAAGTGTTTCATCCGAGCTGTTTCAACGACTGCTCAAGAGCTTTCCTTTCACAGAGGCGCAACGATTAATGATGGGGGTGCACCCTTCAATGCGCCTTCCCAGTGGGCATTGATTCGTCGAATATACGTATATTTATGGCGAAAATACGGCTATACGTATATATACGTCGCCTCAACGTATAATCAACGTCGAATTGCAACCGTAAAATCGACGACATGAATAAACGCATATATAACATCGAAAACACATCTAACACAGTGCCTGAGGCTTTTTACTGTATGTATCGTGTGTGCCGCAACTAGGAGTATACGGCACTCTGCACAGTGTACGAAGTAAATTATTTTCGCAGTAATTAATTTATTATATTTACTATATTTATTATACACGTGTAAATTAATTACTGCGAAAATAATTTACTTCGTACACTGTGCAGAGATTCTAGACGAATTGCAGACCACATTTAGACGTCTAAGGTATGCGTTTAATAGATGCAGCCATTCAAAATGCGCGGTAAAAACCCGCGGTACAGTAACCTACCCACAAGCCACCGCGGGGCACCGGAGGGTACCGCAGGACAAGTGATTGGCTGGCCAAAATGACCGACAGGGGCACTCGTGGTGCATTGGTTGGTAGTGCAAAGATTTAATCATTTAATGTCTTTGCTGTCCACATTTTAATCCGCTTAGTTTTGAATATTTATATGGATTTTACCACTAAAGGGAAATTTTAGTAGCTGAGCATAAAAAGAAGAGGAGCATAACGCATCTGAAGGTCATAAACGATATTAATTTAGGAACATAAACATTACTGTATGTATGTAAACTGTACTGTGTATGGCTGGTCTTGGTAGTTTAAAGAAAAAATACACACCAGTCTTCCATTTCTCCCTAAACATTTTAAGCATGAAAGTTTTATGAAACGGTACCCAAATATGCGATTGCTGTATAGAATGAATTTTAATTAAAAAAAATTATTTAACACGAACATTAAGCTGTTTACATCTTCCGCCTGAGAACAGTCACCCGTTGCTACCCAACGCAGAATGGTGATTGGCTGACACCATCTGACACCCCTCTGATTGGAGAAAAAAGACGTGCTGGTGTGCTATACCAGGAAGAGGATTTCTTTCAATTCTAAACGTGTATTTTAAAAGTTTAAGAAGTAAAAACCTTACAGCGTACACAGATTTCTAAACTGATCAGGATCGTTATCTTTGTCTCATGCATAATAATGTTCACCGCTCTGTCCAGCAAATTAATAATAAACTTTATTTTATATAGCTTTTTAAACGAATAAGTAATTAGATTGCTCATAAACCTAATCACTTGCTTTTTCTTTTTATTTAGGCGCAGATTTCAACTATAGATCGTATTATTAATAACCATAATAACAACCAACCAACAAAAACAACCATATAAACATAATACCAACCAAAAACATAGATAACAACCACAATACAAAATCAAATAATCAAACCATTTTACTCTCGCAAAGTCCTCCAATTATCATAATCCCGCCCCTTATGCAAAACCAAACCTTCCTCCCATCCCAGTTTATCCTGTTTATCAT
This sequence comes from Lepisosteus oculatus, assembly GCF_040954835.1. Classification (NCBI taxonomy): domain Eukaryota; kingdom Metazoa; phylum Chordata; class Actinopteri; order Semionotiformes; family Lepisosteidae; genus Lepisosteus; species Lepisosteus oculatus. Next base: position 931,011 of record NW_027167934.1, on the reverse strand, counting down.
AAACAAAATCAACCTCAATTTTCAACATAAAGCATTACACAAAATCAATACCTCAACACTCCATACTCAACAACGATAATTCACAAACAGCCAGAAAATGTAACTACACATTCCCAAACAGACCTAATTTCCATAGCCCCGCCCCTTATGCAAAACCAACATCCCTCCCCTGTTCTCTCTCTCCCCTGGCGGTTGTAATTGTTTTTATTTTCAAATAAATTTTAGCAAAGTCATGTATTTTAAAAATCTTAAGATTTTTATATTTATGTCTTTATTTAGTGGTTTCATTAGTGACAAAGGCTAAACTTTCTTGGAAAAATGTCTTTTATGTAAACCATGTTTGCTATTAATTCATTCAGGGCTAAAATATGTTCATTGTCTTCTAATGAAAGAAGGGTTCCTTTCGCCGTAGTCGGGAGCCTAGCCTTTAACTAGTAAGTACTGTATTTACTGGGTTTTTGAGGGGGGGTGTCTTTCGCTGGAAATCTCGCCTCCTACTTTGAAAATACCCGTGAAACCGTTTCAATTCGTCACAGCCAGCACTCCTGCAGAGAGGGGGGTTGTACTTGCAGTGTATACAGTACACGCGTTATGCTCTTCGTTAATGTAAATAATTACTGCGAAAATAATTTACTTCGTACACAGTGCAGAGATTCTAGACGAATTGCAGACCACATTTAGACGTCTAAGGTATGCGTTTAATAGACGAATATTATACGTCTTTTGCCCACTGTGCTGCCCTCTTGATTTCGGATTTAATTTCTTTATTACAGGGGCGCTTTTATGAAGACAGCGTCATGTTCAGGTACTTTGCTTGATGGAGGAAGCTCATTTCGGACTCTGTGATCTGCTCACCTGGAAAGGTCTGCTGTACTACTACAAGAGAGAAGTAGAGTCTGGAAGAAGGGACAATTTTATGATGCTTTGGAAGATAATGTTTTAAAACAGACAAAATGTAGAAAACAGGTGTTTCTCACTTTTGGAAAAGAATGGACCGGGGGTAATATTTTACTAGTTGCAGTGCTGATCTCACTGGGTTACAGTCCTGCAGTATCACACTGGATAACGCGTCTGACTAGGGATCAGGAGATTGTAGGTTCGACTCCTGCCTGGCTCGGGTTGTTTTTAAATGCATCGGGCTACTCCCTAAGTAGTCTGTGCTACTTACTGCATTGTAATAGTACCCAGTAAGAGATTTCCTTCATGTAAATGAACTGCACCTGACAGCTTTAGAAAAACACCTGGGCTCAGTACGGTGCTGAGAGCTCAGCTTTGCTGTTCTAATTAGCATGCACTGCATCGGCTATGAACCCGAACTTTTCAATTATTCCGATCAGTAAGTCAACACGTAGTCCACATGAAAGGTAGAAATATTATCTTGTCTGTCTCTTGTTTGTATAGAACTGAATGTCCCTGACAATGTACTGTTAGTTTTAATTGAAGAACGGCATTTTTGTTCAAATATACCAGACAAGTTTACGTAACTGCTCATGCGACACTCAGTTGTAATTAGTCAAGAAATAAAGTCGAACAACAGCTGCGGGTTTCATTCTGAACGTATGAAATTGCAGCGCCTTTTACTTCCATTGACAAATGATAGAGATTCGAAGAGAGATCCTTCAGACCAGCAAGCAAACCCACGGCTATTTCGGTTTTCTATCTAGGCAACGTTGGTGTCTGCGATAGCATACATGAAAGCGTGATGCAATTTCTGTGGCTACATTTGTTGCACGTCATGCACAGTAAGAGTGTTTCTAACACCAAATACAAAGTCAACAATTAGCGATCACGCCTTCTCCTCAGTTAACCCACTGAAACCTTTGCTGTTAACAGTTCTTTACTGCGTGCTTTACGAGCACCTACATATTGTGTCGGTTCTTTCAGCTTTATTCATTAGGTTTTCAAAGGCATAAGTAGAGCACCAGAGGTGCGAACGCAAAATGTGTGGTTATCTGAAGAATTTATTTCCACGACAGCAGAGCCAAGCGATTTAGCGTTCTTATAGTACCAGGAAAGGAGAAGCAGCACTTCGTCTTTGCCGCGCAGGCACAAGGCGACATGCGGCAGACGCCGTAGTCGGCAGGATTCAAATCTGCGCGGGGAGTCCCCAATTGATTTTGAATCCATCGCCTTAATCACTCGGCCACGACTACAGCGAGCTCGCCGCCGCCGCATTCCTCCTATAATCTAACACGGAGTGCGAGGTGGCTACGGAAACTTTTTCAAAGTCGCTCTCAGTTAAAAAAAAAAACCTTTCACAAAATACGTGCCGGCAGACAGACACGCCTCAGAGGGTTTAAGGCTGGCTTCACGTTCAAATGATAAAGTCTCCCCGTCTGGATGTCAAAATGCAACTTTGGCAGACAGAAAAACATCAACAAACCACAAATGTGGACAAGGATTTTACAAGCTGCACCACACTGCACTTTCAAAAGCATTTACATTCGTGTTAGACGCAGGAATTGCCTTTGATTTGCGTGCTTACAAACGCCATGGAAAACGAAACAAAACAAAAGCCCTCAGCTCCTGCACTTGATTATAATGCCATTACGTGTCGAAGCAGTAATTTACGTAATTTACTGCCTGAAAAAAAAACAGTAAAATGTTTGAGTGCCTATAGAGTTTCTATTTTTATTTTCTTGAGAAAAGTTGATACCATTTCCTGGACACCCTGTCCCCCATCAGTGCGCGGTGCCCGGGGAAAAATCTGTAGGGGGGCGTCTGAAATTCTGAGGGGGGGGGGGTGATATTTCGGTTGAAACGGAGCTGTAGGGTGCAGCTACCCAAATGAAATCTCGCAGCTATGCCATTGATTAGTGCTTCATGATAGAAGATAACGACTAGCAATCTGGTATTTGCGATGAAGTTCAGTTTCACATTTTTCGTCACTCTCACGGTTTGTATTGCCTGGAGCGAAAAGTACCATAAGCGTTCATTTTTGCAGCTACATGGACGTTCTGAATCGTTAAGAAAAAAATGTTGTAAAACCAACAGAAAGCACAGACTGCTATAACTAGTCCTAGTTATATAAAGATTTTAAGTATAATGATAAAGTACTGCAAGGAATCGGTCCACCTGAGCAAACAGGATCGTAATGTTGACACTCAATAACGACACTGATATGTGCAGTTCCTGGACGGATAGCCCTCCTGCCCATCAAACAGACTGAGTGACTGTTCGTGTCATTTAGTGTTGTCTGACCATTGACCAAGTACAACTATTTTTTTAGGGCGCAAATTAAGTTAGGTAAATCTTTTTGCCCAAAACTGAAGGGGCAACACTCCTCCCTCCCCCCGTGATGCCAGGCCTGTCCCCATCCTATTCCATAATGTCATTATATATAATACCATACAACAGTACGATCCTTACTAACTGCATGCGTTAAAATTGCACATCAGCACATAGCAGGGGGCACATAGCCGTGATGTATTATCAATGTTAAATTTCAACCATAATATCGACAACATTAATAAACGCATACGTTGAGAAAATATCGAACCCAGCATATTTTCCGGTTATATACCACAATGCATTCCTAGTATTCGTTGGTCACCATTTTGGACACGTTTTTCAAACGTAGAAGTATATCCGCAAATATCTCAGCAATCCTCTTTTGACGAGTAAGTATGAACAATAATAATACTATCTGAATACACACAGATCTTTCTTAATATTATTTTGATTAAAATAGTACGTGAATAAGCAAAAAATGGCACATAAAAATAGTGTGAATGGGGAAGATGGCACAAAATCGTTTTGCCATTTCTCTATTCTTATTCTATGTTGTACTTTCAAACTTTAGGTACTCTTTAATTAGGACAGACTTTATTGCTCAACTGCTATGATGCAAGCCAAATTTTATACATTTATTTCAGCTTTGAGCTTTCAGCTTTGACCAACCTTGAACTCACCGGCCGTGGTTAACGCGTGTTGGATTTTAACGGGCTCTGTGTGTTCGATGTACATAAGCCACTGAATGCTGGGTGTAGAAAATCGTTTTTGCTGGTGGTGGTAATTGTCATGGGGTAGCAACGCTATCGTCTCTTCCTGTAAAAACATAAGTCTGAACATGGCCATGCAGACACTAGCGATGGTCACAAACTGAAAGGGGTCGATGCACACAACGCAGGCGGCCCCTGACTCAGTCACGCGTGTCTGTCTGGTCATATTCATGACCTCGTCCCAAAACCTGACACAGCCTTCTCTTAGAATTGCCACATCCAACTGGCAGTAACGTTTCAACTCTCTCTGTAAGTTAAACACACTTCCCTTGCATTCTTCATACCAAACCAAAAACTCGGCTTTCTCCCTCGGCAGCATGTAGTTAACGCCGTAAAGTTCTGGCGGCGGCATCGGGCTGACATAATTTTGGTTTTCTGAAGTGTTCATCAAGTGTGGAAAATGACCCTTACCCCCGGGGAACCCCATGGCGGCCGACAGTTTGCTTAATTTCATAGGTAGAAAGTTTAAAGAATCGATAAATCTGATGTTCAGAGCTTTTACGGTCATACACATTATCTTACCACCCTGATTAATTAGTTCAACGTCCATCTTTTCATCTTACAACTGTCTGATTACTAGGTAATTGTCATATCCCTTGCCATTGTGCGATATGAATGTATGGTTTTTGAAACGTCTATCGATAAATTTACACACAAAATCCTTTAGACAAGTTTCACCATAAAATTCCCAGCTTCGTTTATTGTTAATATGAAGGGCATGGATGTAATTTGGTATGTGTGTCCCCGTTTCTTGCATGCATTCAAAGTAAAAAAAAATGTACTTGTTTGAAATTTTGGGGTTGTCCAAAGGCAGTATGTAGCACAAATGTGTGTCAGGGGTGTCGATCACGTTGTTACAATGCGAGCACAGTTTCTCTTTACATTTGTGACTAGAGAGGTTATAAACCTCACATTTCTCACAAAAGACCCTGCGCTCACACTTACTAACACCCGTCGCTGCATTCCGAAAGTGTCTCGCCAAACATTGAGAGCTACGACAAAAGACCTTACAGGCCGGGCAATTCTGAATTTCTGCATCAATTTCGCAACACTGGGGATCTAAACAGGTTTTACAAGCTTTAACACAGGCGTGTGCGTTCTTGTGGCTATACGCCGCATGGTAGTTAGTGCAAAAATATGCCGCCCCCACAAAAGCTTTAATATTTAAAACCCCATAAAAATGCTCTTCATGCAGTAGAACAAAAAGTATTTTAGAATTAGGTGGTGTGGGCCCCGTTGTAAAATATTTTCAATCACCCTGGTCGTGGTACAAAATTTTAATGACCACCTTTAAATGTTTTTCAAAAGCGGTAATGTCTGACAAACTCATTTTCTGATTCTCTGAAAAACCCAACTCTTTGTGCATTCATTTAGCGCCCTGTAACATTTCCCCATTGGTACAACCTTCATTCAACAAACCGTACACACTCCTGGTGAAACACAGATTACCGCCCGTGTAATGTAAATCGATAAGGTGCGCTTTTTTCTGAGCAATTACCCAGAACGGATTTAAATCTTCGACGGGCACCCCCCTGCATATTCCTAACTATCGTCACCACTAATCGGAGGCTGTCATCGGTGAGAATTTCTGTGTGGCTCTGTAAGAGGTCTGAGATGTGGCTTAAAAAATCAGCAGCATTTAATTCTCCGGGTTGTCTCCTGCGTGAGAACAAGGGTTTGTTAAAACCACCCGCAGTCAAACGCAGCTGTACAAAATCATTCGCCCCGATGTTTGGAGAAAGTTCATCCAATATTCTCTGGACTGCACCATGCACATGTTTAGTCATTTATCCCGGTGGGTCTTCGCCAGTGCACCATGAAATAGCATTATCAGGTAACGAAATCCAGAGGTTAGATCAGCATCTTCTTTAGAAAAAACGTCTAAGAGTCTAGCGGCGTAAACCTGGATCGGTTTTGGAAACACTGAATGTACACTTGCTAAAGCGGCTCTTAGATTCTCTAAACCCCGCTTTTTATCCACCTCATTAGTGCCCACCTTTGATACTAACTGTGCAATATACCGCACTGAGTCTCCCACATCACCAAACACCAAGTCTTTAGGCGTGTTATTATTTCTCTCCGAAGGCTTGACACGTTTGGTTTTGGTCAGTGTCTTAACAGCCGTCTCCGATGCAGTCACCACCTTAGGGTCCGACGTTTCCACCACACTTTTTTCACCGCTCGTCGATACAGCTGCTGTGTGAAAAACGCCACATATGTGGCACATCCTTACACAAAGAGCTGCGGGTGAATGGAACAAGTTACCCGGACATGTTGTTACACCGGTTTCCTTTAAGACTGTGGTGGTGCTACTGGTATGGCGGCATGGTTAACGGCATACAGACCCCTGGCACAGACCACTTGTGTCAGGGGTCTGTATGCCGTTCCCAAAATCCACCTGCTGGATTTTGGCAACTTCAGGACGAGTGGGAATTTTCTCCTATCTGTCAATTCTGTTTTGTTTTGGAGACTCTTGGCTGCCTATGTTGAACAGTGCAGCGTGAAGGAAACATTTTCCAAAACTGTGTCAACTCAAAAGTTGTAAGAAAACCTCTCCAGCTGCTTTAACTCTCTTCATTTTTGTCATTTAATGTGACACTCGATGTATAACTGGAGCCTCACATATGCAAATGGTGAGGCTCCAGATCGACACCCAGTTCGACACCACTTTACAGTATATGACAAAAGCATGGCAGACTGTGCCGGACCGGCAGATAACTTCTGCTTATTTTTACCATATTAAACATTGGAAATCCAACCACTTGCATTTGTGACACTTGATTTTGGCTCCACCTAAGACACTCTTAAATCTTCAAACACTTTTCTCTTCTCCCGCAACACTCTTGTCTGTCGGCACTATGTGGCTGCGTTGCATGACAACCCATCTCACCACGGAAAGGAACCTAACAGCTTTGGTAAGAGAGGAGAAAAGGACCTGGCCTGTACGGGGCTCAAACCCGTGACCTTGGTGTTATTAGCACCACGCTCTAACCAGCTGAGCTAACCGGCCTCACGACATCAATCCTCTCTGTGCTGCAAAAAATCGATCTCAGGGAATTTCTTTTGCCCTCCTTTGAATAGAAAGCCGTGTAATTCAGTGTATGGGCTTTCTCGTGCAGTTTCATGGTTCTTGTAACCCAAATCCTACACTGGCCTGAAGTGCCCCCCCATTTCACAGCATTTTTCAGCTGATTTAAAATGTACCTAAAGGAGAAGCATTATTGAAGACCATCAATTACCAAGAGCTTTTGTCAAAGGTTTTGGTGGTCATTTTTAATGACCACAGAGCGCTGTGACCTCGGTTTTACATCTCATCCAAAAGACAGCGCCCTTTTACAACACAGCATCTCCGTCACTATACTGGGGCATTAGGACCCGCACAGACCTCAGGGTGAGTGCCCCCCCGCCGACACCATTAACACCGCTTCCAGCTGGAAGCTTTGTTTTTCCCTGTAGCTCACCCTCATTCGGGTACTGACCTGGCTCGCACCTACTTAGCTTCAGTGGGTTTGCAGTTGTGAGTTGCAAGGGGATGCAAGTGATGGAGCTGCTCGCTGCAAAAGCCACTGCATTGACCGGGAATCGAACCCGAGCCTCCCACGTGGCAGGCATGAAGTCTACCACTGAACCACCAATGCTCAGTGCCTGAGCCTTCAAAAAAGACGGTTTTTTGGTGCTCTGTGCAAAACGCGTCGACATCTGCTTCCAGCTGCAAAATGTCATTCGCGGACGCTGAAGAACTTATTTCCAAGGCAGCGGGTTTAAGCGATTGGGCGTTTTAAAACCACCAGGAACAGCAAGGAGGCGCGCTTCTTTGCTTGCGCCGGAACACACCGACTGGAGGCGGACAACGTAGTCGGCAGGATTCGAACCTGCGCGGGGAGACCCCAATGGATTTCTAGTCCATCGCCTTAACCACTCGGCCACGACTACAGCAAGCCCCACCGCCGCTGCGTTCTTGCTACAATCTTACCTGGATCGCGAGCCGCCGGCGGAAGCCTATTTCAAAGTCGTTCTCCGTTTCAAAAAAACATTTCCAAAATACAAGCCTTGCAGACAGACACGCCTCAGAGGACTTAAGGGTGGCTTCATGTCGGAATGATAAAGTCTCCCCGTCCGGACATGAAAATGCCACTTTGTTACACACAAAAAAAGAATCAACAACAGAGAAATGCCCGCAAGCATTTGAAAAGCCGCACCACTCCGCACTTGAAATAGCTCTTACATTAGTGGTAGACGCAGGAATCGCCTTTTTATTTACGCTCTTACCAACGCGATGGAAAGCAAAACAAAGCAAAGCAGAGCAAAACAAAACGAACAAACGAAAACCCTCACGTCCCGAACTTGCATATAACGCCGTTACGTGCCCAAGCGGTATTGTACGTCATCCTAGCACTGCACCCCGAGGCGTACGGTATATGGGAACGAGCACACGCCACGAATCGTCTCGAATCGCTCCCTACAGCTGTAAGGCGCCTTAAAGCATGCACCCCCAATATTCTTCTTTGCGCATCTGTGAAAGGTAAACTCTTGAGCAAACTCTGAACCAGCTCTAAGGAAACTAATCCGATTAGACGTTACTTTGACTCATCCTTTAAGGGACCCTTGTTAATTGGAGAAATCAATGATTTCGAATGAATTCTGTATGCGTTAAAAGACAGCTATACACAGAAAACATGCAGGACACTGCTCATGATGTTTCCCGAGCCGAAACACAGTGCGTTTTTCCAAGCCATTTGACAAAGCCCGCCCACTGAAAACTGCAGCAGATCGTGTAAAGGCGTTCAACTTTGTAACTACTGCACGCACAGGAAGCAGAATAAATTCCTCTTTTCAAACTGTCAAAGGTTTGCTGCAGGACATCGCACAATCTCTTTTGAATGGGGACAAACGATTTCTTATGGGGCGCAGTAAGTACAGACGTTTATAAAGCTCCACTCATGCCGACGATGCAGCATGAAGAAGCGCAACCTAACGTTTGACAGACAAAAGCCGGGCGCCGCCACGAGCAATATGAAATCAAACTGACAGCACACGGCGTTTCGCGCTGACTCAAAAGTGATCTCGACAGACGATGTTCTCTGCATAAAGCTGAAAGAGCTAAAGAGCGTTTCTGTTGAGACGTAACCCAGTGGGCAAAAGACGTATAATATACGTCTAATAAACGCATATCTTAGACGTCTAAATGTGGTCTACAATTCGTCTAGAATGAAATTCTAATATACGTCTAAAGTTAAACGTCAATTATACGTCTATATTTAGACGTTCATTATACATAAATGGTTGGAGTTCTATTATACGGATAAATTTAGAGGACTATTATACATATATGGTTGGAGTTCCGGATAACTTTAGAGGTCTATTATACGTATATGGTTAGAGGTCTATTATACGTATAACTTTAGAGGTCTATTATACGTATATGGTTAGAGGTCTATTATACGGATAACATTAGAGGTCTATTATACGTATATGGGTAGAGGTCTATTATACATCAAAGATAGATTTTATAGGTGTAGAAACAAGTAAAACAAGCCAATGATTAGGTTTAGAAATGTATTCTGAAAATACACATTCACACCTGAAACATATGTATTTCAAATTATACATTGTATACAATCAATCAACAATCAACATATGGGCAATAATCATAAAAACACAACTAGTCTTAAACTTCAGCTACAAATTCTGGTAACATGGCAATATACAGTATAGTAATGACAAACACAAAACTAATTACATTAACACACTAACTCAAAACCACATTTTGATTCAAATATACATTTTAAAATGTACAACTTCTATATTTCCAAGAAAAAAAAATATTACAATGGAAGTTAAGACGATTTTTGTCCACTGTTTGCAAACCCTGTCTAATTGTCCTAACAGTTAGAACCAAAAACCTATTATTTTCAGAGTCCAGATCTCCTGGCCCCCTGCCTTGCATATGCATTCTTCAAGTAACACATTGCGTGCTCCTTTATTTCTTTTTCTGTTGATGTAGGGTGGGACTTCAGCACCGCAGCTAGGAGAAAATTATATAATATTACTTCCCAAATAAATGATGATTAATATCTTCTTTAGTATAATCTAAAAAATGAACGGTTTACTAAGCTCAAAGCTGAAATAAATGTATAAAATTTGGCTTGCATCATAGCAGTTGAGCAATAAAGTCTGTCCTAATTAAAGAGTACCCAAAGTTTGAAAGTACAACATAGAATAAGAATAAGAGAAACGGCAAAACGATTTTGTGTCATCTTCCCCATTCACACTATTTTATGTGCCATTTTTTTGCTTATTCACATACTATTTTAATCAAAATAATATTAAGAAAGATCTGTATGTATTCAGATAGTATTATTATTGTTCATACTTACTCGTCAAAAGAGGATATCTGAGATATTTGCGGATATACTTCTACGTTTGAAAAACGTGTCCAAAATGGTGACCAACGAATACTAGCAATGCATTGTGGTATATAACCGGAAAATATGCTGGGTTCGTATAATCAACGTCGAATTGCAACCGTAAAATCGACGACATGAATAAACGCATATATAACGTCGAAAACACATCTAACACAGTGCCTGAGGCTTTTTACTGTATGTATCGTGTGTGCCGCAACTAGGAGTATACGGCACTCTGCACAGTGTACGAAGTAAATTATTTTCGCAGTAATTAATTTATTATATTTACTATATTTATTATACACGTGTAAATTAATTGCTGCGAAAATAATTTACTTCGTACACTGTGCAGAGTGCCGTATACTCCTAGTTGCGGCACACACGATACATACAGTAAAAAGCCTCAGGCACTGTGTTAGATGTGTTTTCGACGTTATATATGCGTTTGTTAATGTCGTCAATTTTACGGTTGCAATTCGACGTTGAGGCGACGTATATATACGTATAGCCGTACGTTCGCCGTAAATATACGTATATTCGACGAATCAATGCCCACTGGGAACAAGCTCGCTTCTTTCTACCATGATGTCACCATGACCAAATCTGTCTTTAAACACCTTGCTCAGTCTCTAACGAGACTGTCAAAAATTGCTTTCGCGGATTGTATTGCAAACCGGCGGAAGCGGGGTATTGGGAAAAGTTTTCAACTAGCAATAATCACGCCTCGGCTAACCCTCACAGGCTACGATACTGCCACTGCGCAAAGCTGACGGTTGCCAGGCAACCGCGGGGATCCTATGGAAATCGTTATCAATCGTCTCATGGCATGTCGTTGCTGTAACGCTTCATATTTGTCGTCTTCTTCTAGCTTGAGGTTTTGAAGAATTTCATGACAGACAAGGGCTCCGTTGGGAACAAAGAAACCCGTTGATTCTTTTCAGCAGCAGAAATACAACCCTTTAAATACAAGATGACAGAACAATGACGAAGGGCATGCCGGGAGGAACTCATGCACTACAGAGGAAAGGGGGCGGGCACGTACAGTTCACATTCAAGCCACAAGTACTCTTCTCGGATGTTGCACAAACAAATCCTAACGTCTTGAAAGCATTGCGGGATGTTTGTGTCCCACTTCCCGTGGCTGCAGGATGACTGACACGAACGGACAAACACAATCTGTGGCGTTTAGCGTGACATAGTCTTGCAGGCATCGTGCTGTCTCACTGCAATACTATACCGCTGGAGGAAACAGTCCATCTGGCCATGAAACTCATTTGAACGTCTAGCTACAGCAACTAACAATATCATGATTTATTCAGGATGTGTGGAATCAGCACGTCCCGGAGACAGCTTCCGAAATCGTGAGCATTCTCTGGTGGTAGGGGCGTTCAAGATGGCGCTCAGGTGGGAGGTAAAGTTTAGTGGTTGAGGATTTTTTTTGAGTTTTTCATGACCTAAATGTTAATTTTTGCTTTTTTTGACTACAGAAAAATAAGGACTTAACACTACTTGTTTAAACTTCAGTTATAATTGAAAGAAAAAAAAACGATTTTTTTTAGGTTTAAGAATTTCGATATGAGTAACACTGGGAAAAGAAAAGAGAGTGCTGGGTCTTCGAAGGAGAAGTCTAAGAAACCTCAATCGTATATGTATAGCACTACAAGAAAATTGATGGCAACTAAAGGGAAAAGTGAAGCAGCTGGAGGGGACGTGGAAAGAGTGCTGGAGATGCGCTCGTACGCGAGCGCTCGCAGCCCAAGTGAGACTCAGCTGCCAGAGGAAGAGCCGGAGTCCCTGCCCAGCACACCTGTGAAAACCCCGGCAGCCAAGAGAGGAAGGGGCGACCTGACGCTGGAGGAGCTCCAGACCAACATCTTCAACATGATGGCACAGAGCATGGGTGAGCTGAAGGAAGTGATTTGATCTAATACAGTCGCAATCGAAAGTCTTAAAAAGTCCATGGACTGTGTGTTTAAAGAGGTTGAAGACTTAAAGTAGGCTGGGCAAACGATTTTTAAATTTTAAAAAAAATAAATAAATAATGAGATATAATGATGTTTTCCTGCTTAACTTAGACATTGCACGACTTTAAAACATATAAAAACAGGTTTCGAGAGTTAAAAACCACTTTTTATGCGCGAAAAATGGGTGATTTTTCTTCCTCGTGATCAGCTCAGAATCTTTGTGTACGCTGTAAGGTTTTTACTTCTTAATTAAACGTTTAAAATACACGAATTTCATAAAGACAACACACGTTTCGAAGAGAAAAAATCCCATTCTTTTCTCTTCCTGGTGTGTGAAACTGATCAGCAGGTCTTTTTTTCCCAATCAGAGGCTCTGAAAATAGCGTACCGCCCACTGCCCTCCGTCAGAGAGGGGCGCGGCACCGAGAGAGGGAGGAGGCGCGGAGCGCAGCAGTACAGAACGAACGTTCTACTGCCTGGAGCGCTTACGGCAGCGATCGCGTCTGCATTTATAACTTAGTTTTTAAAATTAATCAAGCAATATGAACCATCTCTTTTTACTTTTAAGTCACTTAATTATCATTAAACACAGCTTTCTCACCACCTAGACTTCTTTTTGATACCATCCTTAGACAAAGCAGAAACGTCTTGTTCTGTCTAATGACATTACAAGTGGAAAGATTACAGATTTTAATCGTCTTTAATTTTGTTACGTTATACATTTTAGAAACGTTTCATCCATACAAACACCACAAAACTATTCTCGATTGTATTTCTGAATGGTATGTTACACTTAGTTCACTGTTTTAAATACATCTAATTAAGAAAGTTAGGTGTTAGCATAAACTATTAGCAATCAATATTAAATTTAGCACTGTAATAATTTGTTGCACTTTCCCCCGCATCTTGTAAAAATATATTTTCATTGTTCAAATATACATTAAATCTGACTATCATATAATAAGTTAAATACAAAACTAAAGAAAAAATAGGGTTAAATATAATTCAAAATATTTTGCTAACAATGTTAACTATTTATAAATAATAAATTGTATTAACTAAAGAGTAGGATGGCACAGTTGTTAGTATGCTTTTTGTTTTGTTTCTTTTTCATAAATACAACAGTAGTACCTGATGTCTCAGTGGCTTTCAAAATTAAATTTTGCATGCAAACCTGTGAACTAGAAAGATAACTAAGATATCCATCCATTTATAATGGTGGCAAAGTGGTTAGCATTGCTATCTTGGAGCACTGGGGTCCCAGGTCCCATCCTGTGTGTGTGGGGTTTGCATGTTCTCTCTGGGTTACATGGTTTTTCTCCATATGTGTGATATGACTCCCTCTTGCACTCCAAAACATACTGGTAAGTTAATTGGTTTATGGGAAAACTGGCCCTGGTGTGTGTGTGTTTGTGTCTGTCTGTCCTGTGATGGACTGGCGCTATGTCCAGGGTGTATTCTGCCTTGTGTCTGTTGCTTACTGGGATAGGCTCCAAATCCTCTGTACTGGATAAAGAGATTAGAAATGGATGGAAGTAAAGGCACTGTGTGGATTGAACTATACACAGTGTTAGAAACCCACTATGAAATGGCAGCATCTCACTGAGAATAAAATATTTTATAGTGCTGGCTTAAGTAAACAGCCTTTCCAACTCTCTTGCACATCAGTATCCATACCTAGTTATTTAAACAAATTGCCTCTAATTATAAACATCTTAATATGCTGGCTCTGTGGATCCGCATCAGCGATGTTTGCCCATTCCTTCAATTCATGTCCATCCAACACACAGTTCAATGCTAGCAACTACACAAAATCTAAAATACAATCCTCATTTCAGTATCTATGTAAACATACAGTCTGTTAACTTCATCATCTTCATCAAAAGTATGCCTAACCCCATTAGGAAGTGTTCTTGTTATCAGTGTATTCCTCAGCTATCCCAAAATTATCTTCTTACCAACATCTCTAGTTTTTTATCCTGCAATAACTCAGCCAACACTTAAATCTCGAAAAGCTGCTTGTGTTCATTTCTTTAAATCACAAATATCATGTGTAAATACTGTCCATATAATAATCTGCATTGTGGAATAATAGTTTATTTTAAAGGGAACTAGAGAAACTAAGAACTAGAGAAATCAAGAAAGGCTTTTTTTTCTAGAATTAATAAATGCACATCCTGTTCACTGGGGAAATTAAATCCACACTGAGCAATCTTCAATATGTTCAGAATATGACAGCGAGAATCCTATCAGGGATGCATTACACCTGTTTTCAAGTCCTTGCATTGGTTACCTATCAGGTTTTGAGTCAACTTCAAAATCCTCATCCTCATTCAGTACCTACAGTATATGGCTTATTATCTGTCTACTCCCCACCTTTGTCCGTCTGACTCTGGTCTTCTAGCTGTCCTCAAGAACATCTACATTCTGTGGGTGACAGGGTCTTCTCTAGCTGCACCCCAGAGCTCTCAATTTGTATTCCCAGTGATATCAGTCACGTACCCTGAGTGCATTTAAATCTAACCTCAGAACCTTTCTTTTCAGAAGACTTAGTGTCTGTATCTGCTTCATTTTCTAATTTTGGTAGCACCTCTAACTGCTTGTCTTTCTTATATGTATTTACTTTGTAATCTGTGGTCCTTTTATCTGTTTTTATATCTACTGTATTGCTTTGAGATGCCACTTTTAAAGGTGATATATAAAATAAAGTTTTTTATTATTGTTATAGAGAAACATGATCAGTTTTCCCTGGTCCAGATACTGTAAAAAGATCTAAAGCATACTAGTTTGTCACTCTTCTCATTCCCTTTGCTAAATAACTTTTCATATTAATCTGATCAATCTAACTGCCTGTTTTCTGTGCTTTCTCTATCCTGCTAGATTTGCAATTATTCTGAACATTTTCTTCTTGAAATAACTCATTTCTAAATACCTTTTTTCACTGTTAACATCTTGCAGCAAAGCTGCGACAAAATATACACTTAGCACAGTTCATCCTGCTACCAACATTGAATAACAAAATCTTAAGATTTCTATATTTATGTCTTTATTTAGTGGTTTCATTAGTGACAAAGGCTAAACTTTCTTGGAAAAATGTCTTTTATGTGTTGCAGAAAAAACTGACTTGCTTTAACAAAGTATGTTTACAAATCCTTTCACCTGGCAATCTACCTGAATGCCCAACTATCTGAGAAGCCCTCCATGAAACCATGGTTGCTATTAATTCATTTAGGGCTTATTGACAGAATTGCTGTTTTTTATGCATGCTAATTTTCTGATTCCTCACTCTGTTTCATGTTTATAGATAAGACTTTATTGATCGTGAAGGGAAATTGATGTACATGATGAACATGTTTGCATGTTCTTTTGTAACATACACCTTTTTGTGATTTTTTTTGTATATCTAAGCAAGTGTTCCTGCATCCCTCTTCTGCACTTTAGTCATGGCTTTTTTTCTGTTTGCTTATTTCAAAGCAACACCTGCTCCATTTCTAAAACTTTTTACTCATGTGCATTTTTGTATTTTTTACACCTCTAGCACTTTAACATCCTGAATTTTCATTTGCCTTAATTTGTAGAATGAACTTGAGTTTTAGCCTAAAGAAGTTTTCATTATCTTTTGTTTCTTGTCCTACAACTGTTATTATTGATCACCGAATTATTGTTCTTGACATGACTTCATTCAGCCTTTCCTGAACGTCTATGACAGGCAGAGAGAGTGCTGTTTCTGGTGCGATCTTTTGGAGCTGACATTTCACTGTTTTAAACGAACAAGAAATTAGATTGCTCATAGATCACTTATCCTATATAAACACAGCGTAATTGCCCTCCGAAAATCCTCTTTTTCTTGTTCGTTTTAGAGACCTTGATCGAAACTGATTTTAGATGTCAGAAAGGATTTCTTTTCTCTGTATTTCCTACATTGCTTTGTCGAGATTTTAACTTTATATTTAGGCTCAGATTTCAACTATAAATCGTACACTAATTAATAGCAGTAAATACTGATGTTTTGCTCCCTCTTACCACAAAAATATATATGTTTTGTAGCTGGGATGAACTTTATTTCGTACGCGTAGCTACTGCGATTTGGACACGAAGCGGTTAAAGATGGCGGCAAATCAGGCACCCAGAGAGGGGGGGGGGGGGGCGTCGTCTCGCCTCCATAACTAAAATGCCAAATAGGAGTGGCTTAAGCGACATACACAGTCGTGTAACTGACAGTTTGAGGTAGCCTATCGTGTAAATTTCGCTTTGTTGCTGAGGTTAAGCTTTCGAAACTCTGCCCCAAAGTCATGTGACTGATTTTTCGCCCTGTTTCGTTGGTTAAACGCAATGATCACAAGCACCACCATGGTAACTGGGATGTGTAGTTTTTAATTCCGTTTGAATTATAACTGTACGTACTGTCTTCGTATTTGGCCAGGGCTTTAAAGAGAGGGCGCGCCAAAAATTTTCGGTGCCGTCGTCTCCGCTTTAAAGGTACCCCCGTCGCGGAAGAATTCGATCTCGGGACGTTTGCCCAGCGTACTTAAAGAGTGAAGTAAAAGTTCTTAAACAAGTAAATACCAAACAAGAAAAGCATATTAAAGAACTTGAATTGAAAGTGAACGATGTAGATAGATACCGTCGATGATGGAATTTAAAATTATTTGGAGTTAAAGAGGAACGTGATAAGGACCTTGTTGCAACAGTGAAGGGTATCTGTAAAAGGACCCTGCCGGACCAGGAGGACGTAATATCGGCCATTGACTTTGTTCACAGGCTCGGGAGAGCGAACATGTCTGGGCAAGTGCGCCCCAGATCGATTATAATACAGTTCACCAAGAGGACGGCGAGGGACATGCTGTGGCGAGCGGCGAGGGGGAATGAGTATTTGAATGGGAACAAACTGAGGTTTGCAGAGGACCTGTCTGCCGCGGACAGGAGTACCAGGAACCAGCTGTGGCCCCAGGTTGAAGCTGCCAGAAGAGAGGGGAGGAGAGCCTACTTTGTGGGAGCGAGGGCCTTTGTGGACGGGAAGGAGATTTGCTCCCAGTGACTGCTCAGTTAATGATTATGTTTGGTTATATTTGTTATACCAGTATATACTAGTGTTTCTTTAGTGTTAGTTTGGAATGGTGTAGTTAAGTGTTAAGGACTGTTATAGTTCTGGTTCTTTGAAAAACTCAATAGTTTAGACAGTCTTAGAGTTAGTTATTTGCTTTTGTGTATGTCTTTTTCATGAATGCCAGAGGTACTCGAAATGTTGTTAAAAGAAAAACTGTGTGCTGAGTTTTATTTTTTACAGGAAACGCATGCATGTTGAAACTAAAGTTTATAAATAATTGAGAAATATTAAAGCAAGGAAAATATGATACGTGTAAAATATACAATTTGATCACATAATTACTTAATTACCTCTGGTAGTTAAATGCTTTTTTCTGCTGCGTTTTTTTTCTCTTGTACATGACTCTGATCCTCTTGTTGTATTTGTATTTGTAAATTCTGTTTAATAAAAAAAAAATTAAAAAAAGCATTCTCTGGTGGTGTCCTGCAGGCTTCCTGTGGGTGTGCGTTGGTGGTATAGTGGTGAGCATAGCTGCCTTCCAAGCAGTTGACCTGGGTTCGATTCCCGGCCAACGCAGTGGCGAATGTTTTCAAATGCTGTCATGAGCCTTGGATTGTGACTAGCAAAGTGAAGCCTTTTGAAAGAGCTAAAGCACTGAAAAACGGAATTGAAGGAGAATCTTACAGGGGATTCTGAGCGGTGTCTGCATACACGCAGTCCGATACGGGTGCTGAAAGCTTGAGCTACTCTTAATGTCATGCTGCTTTTCCCCGGAGTAAATCTGTTACATTGAAAGAATGCTTCTCGCAGGTTCAAAAAGGGACCCTTGTTAATTGGAGAAATCAATGATTTTGAATGAATTCTGTATGCGTTAAAAGACAGCTATACACAGAAAACATGCAGGACACAGCTCATGATGTTTCCCGAGCTGAAACACAGTGCGTTTTTTCAAGCTATCTGACAAAGCCCGCCCACTGAAAACTGCGGCAGATCGTGTAAAGACGTTCAACTTTGTAACTACTGCACGCACAGGAAGCAGAATAAATTCCTCTTTTCAAACTGTCAAAGGTTTGCTTTACGAACGCCGCAGGACATCGCACAATCTCTTTTGAACAGGGACAAACGATTTCTTATGGGGCGCAGTAAGTACTGTTACTGTCACTGCTCGATACCGACGTTGGCCTACTATACCATGTTCAGCCACTGCTAGAAAATGTACAGCTCTAGCACCGGAGCAAACAACAGGAGGGCCGACGTCGAACAGGCATACGTGTCAGTCATGGAGACCGATGAGAATGGGATTCGAACCCATGCCTGCAGAGCACAATGGATTAGCAGTCCATCACCTTAACCACTCAGCCACCTTGTCGACAAAACTGGGCTGTCCGGACATGGGTTGGCGCGCTCCAGATGATCTTTTTCTTTTTTTCCCCACGTACTCGAGGGTCATTTTCCTGTTCCACATGTGATTTCAACATTTTCCTTGGGAGATGTCAAGCCAGCAAGCCACTGCTGTGGTTCACTGGCCAGTGTGGAGTTCAGTGGCCCTGTTGTACACAGAAAGCACATTGAGCTCCTTGGACATCAAAAGTTCCAGATAAAAGCCATTTGTCATCCTTTCTCTTGGTGTTGATGTTGCTATTGTATGTAAAGGTGGCAACTTGCTCAGCGAGCAGGCGGAGCACACACCGAATGCAGATGTGTCTGAGTGGTGTGTCCAAGTGGCTGCAAAAGGACAGTGCTCCCGGGGCACCGTGGCTTAGTTGGTTAAAGCACCTGCCTAGTAAACAGGAGATCCTGGATTCAAATCCCAGCAGTGCCTTCTTTGTTCTGTCTTCTCAAACAGAACTGGTCCTTCCAGACAACCACCTACGGCTAGACTTGCAAATATTCATTTCCTGTCTTTAACGCGACTTGTTTTTCTTAAAATGGATGCAACTTGCAAAACATGAAATACAAACCTTGCTAATCAGCGCTAGCGGCTGGCAAAAAAAAAAGAAGTCAGCAATGTTTTTTTTCTTTAACCTTAACCCTGCTAATGGAGAAGAGTTAAATGACCGAGTCTATGCAGCTTAAACGGTGCGCAAGTCGGGTTCTTAGCTGAAAGGGTGGTAAATCACGCTCACCCCAGTCCTTAATCTTTTAAAGAGGATACAAAATTGAACCTAGTCGCCACATCACATACATCCTGTTCAATGATAAAAAGGTAACATCTATCCTCGCTCCAGAGTAAATCTCATGTTGAGGGCATCTTTTTTTTTCACTTTACCGTGAGTCGGGCTCGGCTGCACAGAGGAGAGAGTAGAGCAATGAGGTCACGGGGACAGGGGAGTCACACGCTGGCGGTTTGAATACGCGGAAGATCACTGAGGGATCCACAGTATGTGGACCCTCCGTGCGCCATCAGTCCGCACTCCGGACTCTGAATCCTGCCATCCGAGTTACGATCTCGGCGGAACCTGAGGCGCAGTTCCTTCTTAAAACGTAATCTGGTGAGCATTTCTAGAATCGCACTTGTATAGATACAACTATACAAGTACGATTAGTACGAAATCAGTAGGCAACTGCCCTCTTGATTTTGGATTTAATTTCTTTATTACAGGGGCGCTTTTATGAAGACAGAGTCATGTTCAGGTACTTTGCTTGATGGAGGAAGCTCATTTCGGACTCTGTGATCTGCTCACCTGGAAAGGTCTGCTGTACTACTACAAGAGAGAAGTAGAGTCTGGAAGAAGGGACAATTTTATGATGCTTTGGAAGATAATGTTTTTTTTTTCTTATACTGAAAATGAAAAGTAGTTGTTTCTATATGGACTCAGTCTTTGGAATTTGTATATTTATATATTTCAGTGAACCCTCAGCCATTCCTTCTGTATTGTAATTCAATTTCTCTTTTAAAATTCCTTCCCCACTTCTAGGACCTGCAGTTGCTGAACTCCACAATGGCTTCTATTGGAAAGTCTGTGACTGAGACCAAGTAAGTGTTCAATTTTTTATGAAACCATTATTTATTTTGGAGCAATGAGCAATTCTTATATAAATGCAATAAAATCATTATGCTCAAACTATGAGAGAGAATTTTAAGGATAATTTAATAAATCAGTCTTAGCTTGTTTCTATACACAGATGGTATTATTTATTTTCAAAGGAAACCCGCGAGGATTCCCCTGGTGTGCAAGATGTGCCTGAATACTTTTGATCAGCTTCCTGCTCATTTGAAGAGGGCGTTTATGAAGCACGCCACGGCAGAAGAGATCAGGATGGCCTCTCAACAGGCGAGGGAGGACATGATGAATCACCTGAAGAACGGGGTCATCGTGGATTACCACAGAATAGAGATCAAAGGACACTTTGTGGGCTTAAAATACAAAGAAAATCATGTTCTATGGTACAAGATAAATACAAAACTTAAGCTTTTATTTTAATTAGATTTGTTTATAAAGCATAAGCAATAATTTATTACATTAATATATGTGAAAATAACATTTTAGCATCATATTATTACATACAGGTCTCTAGCTTCAACACAGTGATATATATATATATATGCTCAGTGATTTATTGGTACATGCCCAGGTCAATAATCAGAATGAGGATTTATTTCCAGACGGGCTACAGGTAGTGTTGTGAAATACTTCAACACACTGGATCGCAGATTTAGACCCCCTGCACTCTTACTCCTTAAAAACCAAAGAAATGAAGATATGTAGCAATCACATTGTAACAGGGGTGACAGTGACTTAATGCTTATACTAGTGGACTTCTGGTACCTTTAGGGTAAGGTGTTCCCTGAAGGGCTCTCAAACCCTGCATTTCAGATGCCTAGCTGTATCGCTGATGTGTTGCACCTCAGAATCACTTTTAAACCTTACCTCTGGTATCTTTAATCCCTATTGCTCAACGCATGGTGAAAGTATTGCATAATTGTGTCTGAAAATGAGCAATGGGCACCTGAGAGACTCATTTGCCTGTTTCACAAATGATCACATTTGACTAGAGATTCTGTTTGGGATTCAGTTGTGCATTCCGACAGCAATCCCTTTCAAAAAACGATACATTCTGGATGAGGTCAAAGGTGCAGGAACACTGTATTTAGGATGTGTTTGCACTTATTCTGTGTCTCTAGCTTCAACACAGCGATATATGTATATGCTCACTGATTTTTTGGTACATGCCCAGGGCAATAATCATTATGAGGATTTATTTCCAGATGTGCTAGGGGTAGTGTTGTGAAATACTTCAACACACTGGATCGCAGGCTTAAACCCCCTGCACTCTTACTCCTTAAAAACTAACAAATGCAGATATCTAGCAATCATATTGTAGCAGACACTCATCTGCCTGTTTCACAAATGATCATATTTTACTAGAGATTATCTTTGGGATACGGATGTGCATTCTGACAGCAATCTCTTCCAAAAAATGATTTTACCTTATCGCGGCTTTGCCCTACTTGCCCCTTTGGACAATATCTCCATCTTGTGGTCGTTGTTGGTAATGTCTAGACAATACCTCCATCTTGTGGTCGTTGTTGGTAATGTCTTCTTATGCCATTTTTTTATTTCAATTCTCTATTAGTTGATTCTAGAATCTCTACAATGAAGTTGAAAACATCAGTTTTATAGCAGACAATATGACATTATTTATAGTCCAATTAGAAACTTATTACCCTGTTTTTAACATAATAACAAATTAAAATTGATTAAAACTAAGTTTGGAACACCAGGGAACATAACAAATGATTTTTAGGAAAACCATGAGGTTCTCTGTGCCCGATGCCTGCAAGGAGAGAAAGCTAGAATCCTTTGATTTTTTCAAAATTTGAAAATAAACATCATATAACAACAGCTTTCATTCCTAGGAGTAAAAAATAACCATTTCTGAAGACATAGTAGTTTCTAAAACACTACAATAAAGTTAAAAACATCAGTTTTATATTACATTATTTTTAGTGAAATAAAAATATGATGTACAGTTTTATATTACATTATTTTTAGTGAAATCAGTCATTTATTACACTATTTTTAATATAATCTCTAAGTAAAAGTGATTAGAATTAAGTTTGGAACAACAAGGAACACAAAAAAAAAGATTTTAAGGAAAAAAATGATGTCTTCTGTGCCAGGTGCCTGCAAGGGGAGAAAGCTAGAATCCTACCCAGGCTCCTGGAGCTCTGTCCTGGCTAAAGGAGGGCGAATTCATCCCATTCAAAGCTCCATGAAAAAATGATATTTTTAAATCTGAAAAAAAACATTATAGAACAACATCTCTTGGTCCACAGAGTGCAAAAATCCAACTTTGAAGAAAATCCATTGACTGATCCCCGAATCCTGAAGTTTCTTCGCATGATATCGGGCTTGCAACCACTTTCTGGAAAATTATGAAAAATGCCAAAAATGAAATAAAAGTTATCAATTCTAGAGCCTAAGAGGAAAATAAGACAAATGTATATCTCCAAATAATTTTATGTGCTTCAGAAGAGCCCAGGAAAGTTTTTTGCATACATGAAACCACGCCCGTTTGCACGTAAGCAGACATGGTTGCACACACGACTGCATGAAAGCACGCGTGCATGCAAAATCATCCTGTTAAGCATTTGAAAAGCCGCACCACGGCGCACTTGAAATAGCTCTTACATTAGTGGTCGACGCAGGAATCGCCTTTTTATTTACGCTCTTACCAACGCGATGGAAAGCAAAACAAAGCAAAGCAGAGCAAAACAAAACGAACAATAAGATCTGTTAGGTTTACATGCATATTTTATGTATTAATAAATGTATCCTCGTGTATTAGTACCTGTGTGTGCGCGTTGTTTGAGTTATGTCACATGGTTGGATTCTAAAGCCATCAAAAGAATCAACTTTGTGATTTACTGCTACAATTAATAATTGTCTCAGTAAATGCCCAAACCCTACAGAACTGGTGCCTTCAGAGAGCCACTACATTTAATTTTGCTATGGCAACATTACATATTTGGCGTCCCTGAGCCGGTTTTCTTACATGTGAAAATAACATTTTAGCATCATATTATTACATACAGGTCTCTAGCTTCAACACAGTGATATATATATATACTCAGTGATTTATTGGTACATGCCCAGGTCAATAATCAGAATGAGGATTTATTTCCAGACGGGCTACAGGTAGTGTTGTGAAATACTTCAACACACTGGATCGCAGATTTAGACCCCCTGCACTCTTACTCCTTATAAACCAAAGAAATGAAGATATGTAGCAATCACATTGCAACAGGGCTGACAGTGACTTAATGCTTATACTAGTGGACTTCTGGTACCTTTAGGGTACGGTGTTCCCTGAAGGGCTCTCAAACCCCGCATTTCAGATGCCTAGCTGTTTCGCTGATGTGTTGCACCTCAGAATCACTTTTAAACCTTACCTCTGGTATCTTTAATCCCTATTGCTCAACGCATGGTGAAAGTATTGCATAAATGTGTCTGAAAATGAGCAATGGGCACCTGAGAGACTCATTTGCCTGTTTCACAAATGATCATATTTGACTAGAGATTCTGTTTGGGATCCGGATGTGCATTCTGACAGCAATCTCCTTATCGCGGCTTTGCCCTTCTTGCCTCTTTGGACAATATCTCCATCTTGTGGTCGTTGTTGGTAATGTCTAGACAATATCTCCATCTTGTGGTCGTTGTTGGTAATGTCTAGACAACATCTCCATCTTGTGGTCGTTATTGGTAATGTCTTCTTATGCCCTTTTTTATTTTAATTCTCTATTAGTTGATTCTAGAATCTCTACAATGGAGATGAAAACATCAGTTTTATAGCAGACAATATGACATTATTTATAGTCCAATTAGAAACTTATTACCCTGTTTTTAACATAATAACAAATTAAAATTGATTAAAACTAAGTTTGGAACACCAGGGAACATAACAAATGATTTTTAGGAAAACCATGAGGTTCTCTGTGTCCAATGCCTGCAAGGGGAGAAAGCTAGAATCCTTTGATTTTGAGTTGAACAAGTTCAACTTTTGTCACGTCTGTCCACAGAACATTGTTCCAGGAGTTGCTGTGGAACATCCATGTGGTCTTTAGCAAACTTGAGAGGGGCAGTGGTGGTTTTTTTTGGGGGGAGAGCAGTGGTTTCCTCCGTGGTGACCTCGCATGATCACCACTCCTGTTCAGATTTCTTCTTATGGTGGACTCATGGACACAGACGTAAGACAAAGTCAACCACCTGTTCGCTAGATCCCATACCCACTCAGCTAGTCAAAGATTCCCCCGAAGGACTGGCAGGACCTATAATTAGTATGATGAATGCATCGCTTGCGTCAGGCGTTGTACCTGATCAATTTAAGGTAGCGGTTGTTAGACCGCTCCTTAAGAAGTCAAATTTGGATCCACAAGTTCTTAACAACTACAGGCCTGTCTCAAAGGTCCCATTTCAATCTAAAAGTTTTGAGAGAATAGTTGTTGCCCAACGTCAATCGTATCTGGATTCAAATAATATACTTGAGAAATTTCAGTCTGGTTTCTGAAACAGCATTAACAAGAGCCTTAAATGATATTCTCTTAGCTACTGATGCGCGGAATGCAACAGTGCTAGGTTGCAACAGTGCTAGGAATGCAAACGTTAGGTTGCGCTTCTTCATGCTGCATGGTCGGCAAGAGTGGAGCTTTTTAAACGTCTGTACTTAGTGCGCCTCAAAAGAAATCGTTTGTCCCCGTTCAAAAGAGATTGTGCGATGTCCTGCAGCGTTCGCAAAGCAAACCTTTGACAGTTTGAAAAGAGGAATTTATTCTGCTTCCTGTGCGTGCAGTAGTTACAAAGTTGAACGTCTTTGCACGATCTGCTGCAGTTTTCAGTGGGCGGGCTTTGTCAGATGGCTTGGAAAAACGCACTGTGTTTCGGCTCGGGAAACATCATGAGCAGTTTCCTGCATGTTTTCTGTGTATAGCTGTCTTTTAACGCATACAGAATTCATTCGAAATCATTGATTTCTCCAATTAACAAAGGTCACTTAAAGGATGAGTCAAAGTAACGTCTAATCGGATTAGTTTCCTTAGAGCTGGTTCAGAGTTTGCTCAAGAGTTTACCTTTCACAGATGCGCAAAGAAGAATGTTGGGGGTGCACGCTTCAAGGCGCCTTACAGCTGTAGGGAGTGATTCGAGACGATTCGTGGCGTGTGCTCGTTCCCATATACCGTACGCCCTGGGGTGCAGTGCTAGGATGATGTACAATACCGCTTGGGCACGTAACGGCTTTATATGCAAGTGCGGGACGTGAGGGTTTTCGTTTGTTCATTTTATTTTGCTCTGCTTTGCTTTGTTTTGCTTTCCATCGCGTCGGTAAGAGCGTAAATAAAAAGGCGATTCCTGCGTCTACCACTAATGTAAGAGCTATTTCAAGTGCGCCGTGGTGCGGCTTTTCAAATGCTTAACAGGATGATTTTGCATGCACGCGTGCTTTCATGCAGTCGTGTGTGCAACCATGTCTGCTTACGTGCAAACGGGCGTGGTTTCATGTATGCAAAAAACTTTCCTGGGCTCTTCTGAAGCACATAAAATTATTTGGAGATATACATTTGTCTTATTTTCCTCTTAGGCTCTAGAATTGATAACTTTTTTTTCATTTTTGGCATTTTTCATTTTCCAGAAAGTGGTTGCAAGCCCGATATCATGCGAAGAAACTTCAGGATTCGGGGATCAGTCAATGGATTTTCTTCAAAGTTGGATTTTTGCACTCTGTGGACCAAGAGATGTTGTTCTATAATGTTTTTTTTCAGATTTAAAAATATCATTTTTTCATGGAGCTTTGAAGGGGATGGATTCACCCTCCTTTACCCAGGACAGAGCTCCAGGAGCCTGGGTAGGATTCTAGCTTTCTCCCCTTGCAGGCACCTGGCACAGAAGACATCATTTTTTTCCTTAAAATCTTTTTTTTTTTTGTGTTCCTTGTTGTTCCAAACTTAATTTTAATCACTTTTAATTAGAGATTTTATTAAAAATAGTGCAATAAATGACTAATTTCACAAAAAATAATGTAATATAAAACGGATGTTTTCAACTTTATTGTAGTGTTTTAGAAACTACTATGTCTTCAAAAATGGTTATTTTTCACTCCTAGGAATGAAAGCTGTTGTTATATCATGTTTATTTTTTCAAATTTTAAATGATCATTTTTTCATGGAGCTTTGAAGGGGATGGATTCACCCTCCTTTAGCCAGGACAGAGCTCCAGGAGCCTGGGTAGGATTCTAGCTTTCTCCCCTTGCAGGACCTGGCACAGAAGACATCATTTTTTTTCCTTAAAATCTTTTTTTTTTGTGTTCCTTGTTGCTCCAAACTTAATTCTATTCACTTTTAATTAGAGATTATATTAAAAATAGTGCAATAAATGACTAATTTCACTAAAAATACTAAAAGTAATATAAAACGGATGTTTTTAACTTTATTGTAGTGTTTTAGAAACTAATATGTCTTCAAAAATGGTTGTTTTTCACTCCTAGGAATGAAAGCTGTTGTTATATGATGTTTATTTTCAAATTTTGAAAAAGCAAAGGATTCTAGCTTTCTCCCCTTGCAGGCATTGGACACAGAGAACCTCATGGTTTTCCTAAAAATCATTTTTTATGTTCCCTGGTGTTCCAAACTTAGTTTTAATCAATTTTAATTTGTTATGTTACAAACAGGGTAATAAAGTCTTAATTGGACTATAACTAATGTCATATTGTCTGCTACAAAACTGATATTTTCAGCTCTATTGTAGAGATTCTAGAATCAACTAATAAAGAATTGAAATAAAAAAAGGGCATAAGAAGACATTACCAACAACGACCACATGATGGAGATATTGTCTAGACATTACCAACAATGACCACAAGATGGAGATATTGTCCAAAGAGGCAAGAGGGGCAAAGCTGCGATAAGGTAAAATCATTTTTTGAAAGAGATTGTTGTCAGAATGCACATCCGTATCCCAAACAGAATCTCTAGTAAAATATGATCATTTGTGAAACAGGCAAATGAGTGTCCGCTACAATATGATTGCTACATATCTGCATTTGTTGGTATTTAAGGAGTAAGAGTGCAGGTTTAAACCTGCGATCCAGTGTGTTGAAAAATTTCACAACACTACCTCTAGCACATATGGAAATAAATCCTCATAATGATTATTGCCCTGGGCATGTACCAAAAAATCAGTGAGCATATATACAGTGCCTTGCGAAAGTATTCGGCCCCCTTGAACTTTTCAACCTTTTGCCACATTTCAGGCTTCAAACATAAAGATATACATTTTTTATTTTATGTGAAGAATCACCAACAAGTGGGACACAATTGTGAAGTGGAACGAAATCTATTGGATTTTTGAAACTTTTTTAACTAATAAAAAAATGAAAAGTGGGGCGTGCAAAATTATTCAGCCCCCTTGCGTTAATACTTTGTAGAGCCACCTTTTGCTGCGATTACAGCTGCAAGTCGCTTGGGGTATGTCTCTATCAGTTTTGCACATCGAGAGACTGAAATTCTTGCCCATTCTTCCTTGCAAAACAGCTCGAGCTCAGTGAGGTTGGATGGAGAGCGTTTGTGAACAGCAGTTTTCAGCTCTTTCCACAGATTCTCGATTGGATTCAGGTCTGGACTTTGACTTGGCCATTCAAACACCTGGATACGTTTATTTGTGAACCATTCCTTTGTAGATTTTGCTGTATGTTTGGGATCATTGTCTTGTTGGAAGATAAATCTCCGTCCCAGTTTCAGGTCTTTTGCAGACTCCAACAGGTTTTCATCCAGAATGGTCCTGTATTTGGCTGCATCCATCTTCCCCTCAATTTTAACCATCTTCCCTGTCCCTGCTGAAGAAAAGCAGGCCCAAACCATGATGCTGCCACCACCATGTTTGACAGTGGGGATGGTGTGTTGAGGGTGATGAGCTGTGTTGCTTTTACGCCAAACATATCGTTTTGCATTGTGGGCAAAAAGTTCGATTTTGGTTTCATCTGACCAGAGCACCTTCTTCCACATGTTTGGGGTGTCTCCCAGGTGGCTTGTGGCAAACTTTAGACGAGACTTTTTATGGATATCTTTGAGAAATGGCTTTCTTCTTGCCACTCTTCCATAAAGGCCAGATTTGTGCAGTGTAAGACTGATTGTTGTCCTATGGACAGACTCTCCCACCTCAGCTGTAGTTCTCTGCAGTTCATCCAGAGTGATCATGGGCCTCTTGGCTGCATCTCTGATCAGTCTTCTCCTTGTCTGAGCTGAAAGTTTAGAGGGACGGCCAGGTCTTGGTAGATTTGCAGTGGTCTGATACTCCTTCCATTTCAAGATGATCGCTTGCACAGTGCTCCTTGGGATGTTTGAAGCTTGGGAAATCTTTTTGTATCCAAATCCGGCTTTAAACTTCTCCACAACAGTATTACGGACCTGCCTGGTGTGTTCCTTGGTCTTCATGATGCTCTCTGCGCTTTCAACAGAACCTTGAGACTATCACAGAGCAGGTGCATTTATACAGAGACTTGATTACACACAGGTGGATTCTATTTATCACCATCAGTCATTTAGGACAACATTGGATCATTCAGAGATCCTCGCTGAACTTCTGGAGTGAGTTTGCTGCACTGAAAGTAAAGGGGCCGAATAATTTTGCACGCCCCACTTTTCATTTTTTTATTAGTTAAAAAAGTTTCAAAAATCCAATAGATTTCGTTCCACTTCACAATTGTGTCCCACTTGTTGGTGATTCTTCACATAAAATAAAAAATGTATATCTTTATGTTTGAAGCCTGAAATGTGGCAAAAGGTTGAAAAGTTCAAGGGGGCCGAATACTTTCGCAAGGCACTGTATATATATCACTGGGTTGAAGCTAGAAACACAGAATAACTGCAAACACATCCTAAATACAGTGTTCCAGCACCTTTGACCTCATCCAGAACGTATCATTTCTTGAAAGGGATTGCTGTCCGAATGCACATCTGAATCCCAAACAGAATCTCTAGTAAAATACGATCATTTGTGAAACAGGCAAATGACTGTCTCAGGGGCCCATTTCTCATTGTCAGACACATGTATGCAATGCTTTCACTGTGCATTGAGCAATAGGGATCAAAAACACCGCAGGTAAGGTTAGAAGTCATGTTCTATGATCATTTCTTTCAGCATTAGGGACTAAATATACTAAACGTATGATGCTAAAATGTTATTTTTACATATATTAATGTAATAAATGATTGCTTATGCTTTATAAACAAATCTAATTATAATAAAAGCTTAAGTTTTGTATTTATCTTGTACCATAGAACATGATTTTCTTTGTATTTCAAGCCCACAAAGTGTCCAAATGATGCACCTTTGACCTCATCCAGAACGTATCATTTCTTGAAAGGGATTGCTGTCCGAATGCACATCTGAATCCCAAACAGAATCTCTAGTAAAATACGATCATTTGTGAAACAGGCAAATGACTGTCTCAGGGGCCCATTTCTCATTGTCAGACACATGTATGCAATGCTTTCACTGTGCATTGAGCAATAGGGATCAAAAACAGAATGGAAACAGACGAGGATGGGATTTGAACCCATGCGTGCAAAGCACAATGGATTAGCAACCCATCGCCTTAACCACTCGGCCACTTCGTCAACAAAACTGGGCTGTCCCAACTGGGTTGGCGCGCTCCAGATGATCTTTTTCTTTTTTTTCCCTCGTACTCGAGGGTCATTTTCCTGTTCCACATGCGATTTCAACATTTTCCTTGGGAGATGTCAAGCCAGCAAGCCACTGCTGTGGTTCAGTGGCCAGCGTGGAGTTCAGTGGCCCTGTTGTACACAGAAAGCACATTGAGCTCCTTGGACATGAAAAGTTCCAGATAAAAGCCATTTGATATCCTTTCTCTTGGTGTCGATGTTGCTATTGTATGTAAAGGTGGCAACTTGCTTAGCGAGCAGGCGGAGCACACACCGAATGCAGATGTGTCTGAGTGGTGTGTCCAAGTGGCTGCAAAAGGACAGCACTCCCGGGGCGCTGTGGCTTAGTTGGTTAAAGCGCCTGTCTAGTAAACAGGAGACCCTGGGTCTGAATCCCAGTGGATAACCGCCTACGGCTAGACTTAATTAAATGCAAGTATTCATTTCCTGTCTTTAACACGACTTGTTTTTCTTAAAATGGATGCAACTTGCAAAACATGAAATACAAACCTTGCTAATCAGCGCTAGCAGCTGGCAAAAAAAAAAGAAGTCAGCAATGTTTTTTTTCTTTAACCTTAACCCTGCTAATGGAGAAGAGTTAAACGACCGAGTCTATGCAGCTTAAACGGTGCGCACGTCGGGTTCTTAGCTGAAAGGGTGGTAAATCACGCTCACCCCAGTCCTTAATCTTTTAAAGAGGATACAAAATTGAACCTAGTCGCCACATCACATACATCCTGTTCAATGATAAAAAGGTAACATCTATCCTCGCTCCAGAGTAAATCTCACGTTGAGGGGATATTTTTTTTCACTTTACCGTGAATCGGGCTCGGCTGCACAGAGGAGAGAGCAGAGCAATGAGGTCACGGGGACAGGGGAGTCACACGCTGGCTGTTTGAACACGCGGAAGATCACTGAGGGATCCACAGTATATGGACCCTCCGTGAGCAATCAGTCCGCACTCCGGACTCTGAATCCTGCCATCCGAGTTAAGATCTCGGCAGAACCTGAAGCGCAGTTCCTTCTTAAAACGTAATCTGGTGAGCATTTCTAGAATCGTACTTGTATAGATGCAGCCTTTAATGTGTTGCTAGGTTAAAATTGATGACTTCTTGTATTTCAGTAGGCAACTGCCCTCTTGATTTCAGATTGAATTTCTTTATTACAGGGGCGCTTTTATGATGACAGAGTCATGTTCAGGTACTTTGCTTGATGGAGGAAGCTCATTTCGGACTCTGTGATCTGCTCACCTGGAAAGGTCTGCTGTACTACTACAAGAGAGAAGTAGAGTCTGGAAGAAGGGACAATTTTATGATGCTTTGGAAGGTAGTTTTTTTTTCTTTGAAATCGAAATGAATCAGAATATCAAAGCAAAAGACAAACTCTTGGTTTGGTTTAAAGAGATATGGTTTTAAAACAGACAAAATGTAGAAAACAGGTGTTTCTCACTTTTGTAAAAGAATG
This sequence comes from Lepisosteus oculatus, assembly GCF_040954835.1. NCBI lineage: Eukaryota > Metazoa > Chordata > Actinopteri > Semionotiformes > Lepisosteidae > Lepisosteus > Lepisosteus oculatus. The sequence continues at coordinate 899,470 of NW_027167934.1, read as the reverse complement.
GACCGGGGGTATTTTACTAGTTGCAGTGCTGAGCTCACCGGGTTGCAGTCCTGCAGTGTTGCACCAGGGTCAGTGGTGCAATGGATAACACATCTGACTACGGATCAGGAGATTGTAGGTTCGACTTCTGCCTGGCTCGGGTCGTTTTTAAACGCATCAGGCTACTCCCTAAGTAGCCTGTGCTACTTACTGCATTGTAATCGTACCCAGTAAGAGATTTCCTTCATGTAAATGAACTGCACCTGACAGCTTTAGAAAAACACCTGGGCTCAGTACGGTGCTGAGAGCTCATCGTTGCTGTTGTTCTAATTAGCACGCACTGCATCGGCTATGAACCCGAACTTTTCAATTATTCCGATCAGTAAGTCAACACGTAGTCCACATGAAAGGTAGAAATATTCTCTTGTCTGTCTCTTGTTTGTATAGAACTGAATGTCCCTGACAATGTACTGTTAGTTTTAATTGAAGAACGGCATTTGTGTTCAAATATACCAGACAAGTTTACGTAACTGCTCATGCGACACTCAGTTGTAATTAGTCAAGAAATAAAGTCGAACAACAGCTGCGGGTTTGATTCTGAACGTATGAGATTGCAGCGCCTTTTACTTCCATTGACAAATGATAGAGATTCGAAGAGAGATCCTTCAGACCAGCAAGCAAACCCACGGCTATTTCGGTTTTCTATCTAGGCAACGTTGGTGTCTGCAATAGCATACATGAAAGCGTGATGCAATTTCTGTGGCTACATTTGTTGCACGTCATGCACAGTAAGAGTGATTCTAACACCAAATAAAAAGTCAACAATTAGCGATCACGCCTTCTCCTCAGTTAACCCACTGAAACCCTTGCTGTTAACAGTTCTTTACTGCGTGCTTTACGAGCACCTACATATCGTGTCGGTTCTTTCAGCTTTATTCATTAGGTTTTCAAAGGCATAAGTAGAGCACCAGAGGTGCGAACGCAGAATGTGTGGTAATCTGAAGAACTGCTTTCCATGGCAGCGGGTCCAAGCGATTTAGCGTTTTTATAGTACCGGGAAAGGAGAAGCGGCACTTTGCCTTTGCCGCGCAGGCACAAGGCGACTTGCGGCAGACGCCGGAGTCGGCAAGTTCCGAACCTGCGCGGGGAGTCCCCAACGCATTTCGAGTCCATCGCCTTAACCACTCGGCCATGACAAAAGCGAGCTCGCTGCCGCCGCATTCCTCCTATAATCTAACACGGAGTGCGAGGTTGCTGCGGAAACCTTTTTAAAGTCGCTCTCCGTTAAAAAAAAAATACCTTACACAAGATTCGTGCCGGCAGACAGACACGCCTCAGAGGGTTTAAGGCTGGCTTCACGTTCAAATGATAAAGTCCCCCAGTCCGGATGTCAAAATGCAACTTTGGCAGACAGAAAAAACATCAACAAACCACAAATGTGGAAAAGGATTTTACAAGCTGCACCACACTGCACTTTCAAAAGCATTTACATTCGTGTTAGACGCAGGAATTGCCTTTGATTTGCGCGCTTACGAACGCCATGGAAAACGAAACAAAACTAAAGCCCTCAGCTCCTGCACTTGATTATAATGCCGTTACGTGTCGAAGCAGGAATTTACGTCATCCTACCACTGCAACACGGGGAATAGAGGGAAATGAGCACAAGCTACGAATTGTCTCTAAACAGTCCCTACAGTTGTAAGACGCCTGGAAGCGTGCACCCCCATCATTAATCTTTGCGCATCTGTGCAAGGTAAACTCTGGAGCAGTCTCTAAAACGGCTCAAAGGAAACACGTGATTGATTCCATGTGCATCTGGGGTTCATTTCTTATTTACATTTAATTCAAGGGAAAGGCTTGGGTCAGTTTCAGACGGCCTCCAACAGCGAGATTCAAGCGCCCCACCTTCAGCCCAATCTGCGCCGCCAGAACGCCAACGGCTCCTCTGGTCTCCGGGGTGCGGTTGTGACTCCGTAACCTAAAGTGTTGGTGGCAGACAAATGGAGACTAACAGGTGATGTCCTAGGACATGACTACGTTGTGACACTCGGTGGGGATGGTGACCATTGCTTGGAAAAGAGTGCGAGGCCCCTTTAGAAAAACATTTTGTTAACAGGCATTCTGCCTCAGCCTAAACACCTATAGCTTGCAAAGCGCATGCTATTAGACAGGCACCTCTGCAAGACCTTAAGAGTCTCTTAAACTAGTGATAGTAAGGTGTTCCCAATGGGCGATGTTTGGCTTTCAAATCATCTGTCTGTGGAAGCGCCGAGATGCAGCTGTTTAAGGCTTAGAAGCAGCTGACTGTTTCACTACCTAGCTGATTACTGTCAGTCAGGGAGCTCAGAGGTGAAAAGCCTGTCTGAGAGACAATTCGCCGTCGATCAGTTCAATATGTTCCGTACCAGCTCGGCGCACCTGAGATCATCTTGGTAGCCGTGTAGCTCAGATGAGTGAGAGCGTGTCTGTGTGTACCACCGTGATTGGATGCCGGTCCTTCTCAGGTCACAGTAAACCTTCTGCTGCCTAACTTTCCTAATTTTGGGGATCCCTTTGAAAAAGCAAAGGAAAAAAAAACTGGCTCTTCATCAGCATGATCGACCCAACCCAGTGTGGCGCAGTGGCCTAATGGATAAGGCACTGGCCTCCTAAGCCAGGGATTGTGGGTTTGAGTCCCATCTGGGGTGCTCCTGTCCCATTTTGAGCGTACAAATGTCCTTTTGATTTGCAAAGCTGCAACCCCACCTTACTCAGTGAGCGTCTCTGCTTTTCTCTCACATACAGTTGGGAGAAAAACTTTTGTAAACAGCCCTTCGGAATGATGTGGATTTCTGCATGAATGGCTCCTAACATGTGATCTTATCTTTATCTAAGTCATAATAATTAATAAAGAGAGTCTGATTTAACAAACAACACACGCCCAACATTTGACATTGCTGTTTCTTTATTGACCAAATGGTTTAAACAATCAAGGTCATTGATGGAAAAAGTACGTGAACCCTTATATTAAGGAGCTAGTGGAACCTCCTTTATGACAAAAACCTCAACCCCCACTTTCTGTAGCGGCTGGTCAGACCTGAGCAGCGGTTAGGAGGTATTTTGGCCTATTCCTCTATGAAAAACTGTTTCAGTTCATGTATATTTTTGGGATGTCTTGCACTGAACGGCCTGCTTCAGATCACGCCACAGCACTTCAATGGGATTGGGGTCAGGACTCTTACTTGGCCATCCCAAAATACGGAATTTCTTTTGTTTCAGCCACTCTGTTGTTGATGTACTCCTTTGTTTTTGTCATGCTGCATGACCCAGCGTCTTTCGAGTTTTAGATCACAGGCAGACACCCTGACGTTCTGCTGTAGATTTTCCTGATACATCTTGGAATTCATCGGTCCCTCGATGATTGCAAGCAGTACAGCCTCCGCCATGCTTCCCAGGTGGGATGAGGTTTTGGAGTTGGTATGCAGTGTTTTGTTATCTCCAAACATAACGCTGTGCACATTTACCAACAAGTTCAACTTTTGTCACGTCTGTCCACAGAACATTGTTCCAGGAGTTGTGGAACATCCATGTGGTCTTTAGCAAACTTGAGAGGGGCAGTGGTGGTTTTTTTTGGGGGGAGAGCAGTGGTTTCCTCCATGGTGACCTCACATGATCACCACTCCTGTTCAGATTTTTTCTTATGGTGGACTCATGAACACAGACGTAAGACAAAGTCAACCACCTGTTCGCTAGATCCCATCCCCACTCAGCTAGTCAAAGATTCCCTCGAAGGACTGGCAGGACCTATAATTAGTATGATGAATGCATCGCTTGCGTCAGGCGTTGTACCTGATCAATTTAAGGTAGCGGTTGTTAGACCGCTCCTTAAGAAGTCAAATTTGGATCCACAAGTTCTTAACAACTACAGGCCTGTCTCAAAGGTCCCATTTCAATCTAAAAGTCTTGGGAGAATAGTTGTTGCCCAACGTCAATCGTATCTGGATTCAAATAATATACTTGAGAAATTTCAGTCTGGTTTCTGAAACTGCATTAACAAGAGTCGTAAATGATATTCTCTTAGCTACTGATGCGGGGAATGCAACAGTGCTTGTGCTTCTAGATCTTAGAGCTGCCTTTGACACGGTTGACCTCTCTGTTTTGTTACACAGGCTTGAGTTTGAGGTTGGCTTATCTGGAACCGTCCTTCAGTGGTTTACTTCACATTTTACTCATCGTTTTCATTATGTTCAAATATCTAATAATTGTACTGCTTCATCAATGTCACCAGTTCAATTTGGGGTACCAGAAGATCAGTGCTGGGACCAATATTGCTCTCTCTCTCTACATGCTGCTGCTAGGTAGGATAATCTGAAAAAATAATATGAACTTTCATTCATATGCTGATGACACTCAAATAAACATTTTGTTTACACCAAACGACAACTCTTCTATTATCAGTTTAGTTAAATGCATTAAGGAAGGAAATACTTGGATGTGTGAAAACTTTTTGTTACTCAACTCTGAGAAAAATGAGGATCTGTTGATGGGAGGCAACAATACTGATAGGACTACTATAACTTCAGCACTTAACTCAGAGGATTTAAACATTTGCCTCAAAGAGACAGCACGTTACCTAGGCGGCATATTAGACACAAGGCTCTTAACAACTTGCATTGTTAAGTGCCTTGGGACAACCTTGTTGTGAAAGGCGCTATATAGAAATACATTGATTTGAATTGAATTGACAATGTAAAATGTTGTGTGTGTTGTTTGTTAAACAAGACTGTCTTTATTTATCAAAAAATAAAAGGAATTTGCTAGGAATGCAAACGTTAGGTTGCGCTTCTTCATGCTGCATCGTCGGCATGAGTGGAGCTTTTTAAACGTCTGTACTTACTGTGCCCCATAAGAAATCGTTTGTCCCCGTTCAAAAGAGATTGTGCGATGTCCTGCAGTGTTCGCAAAGCAAACCTTTGACAGTTTGAAAAGAGGAATTTATTCTGCTTCCTGTGCGTGCAGTAGTTACAAAGTTGAACGTCTTTACACGATTTGCTGCAGTTTTCAGTGGGCGGGCTTTGTCAGATGGCTTGGAAAAACGCACTGTGTTTCGGCTCGGGAAACATCATGAGAAGTGTCCTGCATGTTTTCTGTGTATAGCTGTCTTTTAACGCATACAGAATTCATTCGAAATCATTGATTTCTCCAATTAACAAGGGTCCCTTAAAAGATGAGTCAAAGTAACGTCTAATCAGATTAGTTTCCTTAGAGCTGGTTCAGAGTTTGCTCAAGAGTTTACCTTTCACAGATGCGCAAAGAAGAATGTTGGGGGTGCATGCTTCAAGGTGCCTTACAGCTGTAGGGAGTGATTCGAGATGATTCGTGGCGTGTGCTCGTTCCCATATACCGTACGCCCCGGGGTGCAGTGCTAGGATGACGTAAAATACCGCTTGGGCACGTAACGGCGTTATATGCAAGTGCGGGACGTGAGGGTTTTCGTTTGTTCATTTTGTTTTGCTCTGCTTTGCTTTGTTTCGTGGTCAAGAGGCGTAAGGTAAGTCGTAATCCAGGGAGAACACTGGTGGCAAACAGTCCGAGGTGAGAGGCGAGGTCCAAAGTCGAAAAGGCAGAAGGGGAGTCCAATATCCAGAATAAACGAGGTAATGGAAAAAACGCCAGGTAGAGCTCTCAAGGAGTAGACTCAATACCAGCGGGAAGCAGGTAAAGATGGTAAAAATAGCACTGCGTACCGCACGGTGGAGTGTGTGCAGGTGGGTTAACTCGTGCGGCGGCGTTTGTTAATAATCACCCGCTGCTGGTGCTGTTTAGATTGCTTAAGAGTTGGTCTTAACTGCCTGGCGGTCATGACAAGCTCCTCTTTAAGCTGTGGTTTAGTTTTGCATTCATGTGTTTCTAGAGCAGTTATTTATGGGGGTGGGTGGGTCTTTCACAGAGGCTCAGGACAAATCCCCTGCATGAAAGTCTACTGTGTGCGTTCAAACAGTCACAGGTCAAGAGCCAGGCAGGAGGACAATGGACAGAAGAAGCAACGAACTAAAAATAAAAGAACGAATATGAAAAAGCCACCATCTTTTTCTTTTTGACATTTTCCGACTTTCATGCAAGCCAGGACAAAGTTGCTCGTAGCTACTTGTGGATTCAAATACTCTATCGAGTGCTTTGATGAGTTTTTGCAATTTGATTGTCGTCCTGTCAGCCTGTTTCTGTTTTTTTTTTTCAATCTAGTGATGGAAAGTAAGAGGGAAATGATGGAGCAATCAATAACCGCTCCGGAAAAATGGCAGAAAGAAATGGCCCGTCACTAAGGACATTTGTGAAGCAGAGGAGTGACATCACCACAAAGGCGACTTATTCTGCTGATCGTTTTGGTGAATAATGATTGAGGCGTGTTAAGAGAAAGGTAGCTGCGTCAGCATGCTTAGGCTGCAAAGGATAAAGCAAAGGTTTACTCCATGCTGAAAAGAGAAGAAAAGAAGCACAACGTTTCGGCTGTGGAGCCTTCTGCGCCATCTTCTTTAGCAATGGTGATGATGTTTACATTGGAAAAACTGAGACACGCATACTGGAGGGGCTTGAACCACCAACTTTTCAGCACCACAGAGTCTGACAGTCTTTTGTGCGCCCTACATTTGCAGGTTTATGGTCAAAGAAAACAATCACTTGCGCTTCTTGCAGCCGGCAATCTTTTTCCACTGACAACCAAGAAATGGATTTCATCTTTCACAAGCTGTATGGATTTCTTCAAAAACAAGTTATTCCAGAAAGGAAATGAATTCTTGCATTAAACTGAACCAAGCTGTACATGTTTGTCTGAAATGAGACATGCGGCACAACAAGACACGGAGAGAGGCACCGCTGGTATTCAGACCCAGGATCGCCTGCTTACTAGGCAGGCACTTTAAGCCACTAGGGAACAGCGCCAGCAGAGCACCGTGCTTTTACAGACACTTGGACACATCTGCGTTCGGTGTGCACTTAACCTGCTCTCTGAGCCCGTTGCCTCCGTCCCATTTAATAGCAGAACTGACGCCAAGAGAAATGATGAGAAATGGCATTTATCTGGCACTTCTCATGTCCAAGGAGCTCAATGCCCTTGACACCTTCCCAAGGCGACAGAACTGTGCATTCTTTGGCGACAACATTTTTTCTTTTGTTTTATTTCTATACTTATTGATAGAATAAAAACGATATGTCATGTACTGTAAGGGAAATGTCTGTTTTCATGGGGAAAGCTAGCACCAGCAAATGTTGTGTTTAGAAGAAGTGATTTAACATGACACGTGACCTAATTTACCGGAGCAAAAGCTCACCCAGCAAGCCCTGCTTTACTTCTACAGGAGAGAAGTACTGTAGAGTCTGCAAGATGTTCAGCTGGGTAGCTACGTCAGCATGCCTCGGCTGCAAAGGAACAAGTAATAGGTTTATTGCATGCTGAAAAGAGAAGAACGGAAACACAGCGTTTCGGCCGTGAGGTCTTCTCACACCTGAAGAAGCCTCACACCTGTAAAAGGCTCCATGGTTTTCTTTCTTCTCTTTTCAACATGGAATACACCTATTGTCTGCAAGATGTGACAATTTCACGGTGTTTTGGAAGAAAACCTTTTTTCTTTGAATTCAAAATCAATCAGAATTTCAGCACGACACACCAACACTTTTTCTGTTTTAAGGAGATGATATTTTAAACCTGATAAAAATAGTAGGAAACACAAGTTTCTTGCTGTGAAAATTTAGATGGGGAAGTGTACTACTGGTAGCAGTGTAGAGCTCTCTGTGGTGGAATGCAAACACATGTTCTATGGGCCAGTGGCGTAATGGATTACGCGTCTGACTTTGGATCAGAAGATTGTAGGTTCGAGTCCTGCCTGGTTTGTGAGGCTTTTAAACCTCTCAGGTTCCTCGGTAACAGGTTGCCGTCATGTATATGAACTATAGAAAAGCATCTGCCACAACCCGTAAATTAGCACGCAAGTGCGGGCTAGTTAACACAGAACTGTATGGAGATCATCTCCAGCTCCGAGCTCAATTGCAATGAAAAAACATGCAGAACAGAACTGGAGAGCAGCTGAATTTGTGCTCAGTAGGGTGGGGAGGACTCAGCATTGCTATTGTTCTAATTGGCATGAACTGCAGGGGATCTGAATCAGAACACGTCACTTAGTTCGATCATTGCGTCAATATGTAGGCCACGTTAATATAGAATTATTACTTTGTCTGTCTCGTCTTTGTATATAGGTGAATGTCCCTGACAATTTCATGTTAGTTTTTAAGAACGACATTGGTGCTAATATATACATATATAGCATATAAGGAACACGTAAAAGTTTAGTCCATGCTGAAAAGATAAGAAAACCGCCACAACGTTTCATCTCGGAATAAATCTTTACTTGTTGTTTTGCAGCCTACCCATTCTGACCTAACTCCTCCCTTGAAATTCCCTAACAGATAAGGGTACGTAACGGCTCATGCGATGCTCAGTTGCAATTTGTCCCAAAACAAACAAGAACAGCAGCTGAGGGTTTGAGTTTGAACATGCACTGTATTAAAGCAGCTTTTATTTCCATTGATAAATGCTAGATATTCCTACAGAGATTCTCCAGGTAGTAAGCGATTCCTGTTTCTGTTTCTATTTCTGTTTCATATATATATACAGTATATATACAGTATTGTACTATTATTATATAATTGTTACACTGTGGCTGTGTTGTGTGTGTTAAGCTGCTGTTGCACTGCAATTTCCCTCACGGGATCAATAAAGTATCTATCTATAAGAAGACATTACCAACAACGACCACAAGATGGAGATATTGTCTAGACATTACCAACAACGACCACAAGATGGAGATATTGTCCAAAGAGGCAAGAAGGGCAAAGCCGCGATAAGGTAAAATCATTTTTTGTAAGAGATTGCTGTCAGAATGCACATCCGTATCCCAAACAGAATCTCTAGTAAAATATGATCATTTGTGAAACAGGCAATTGAGTGTCTGCTACAATATGATTGCTACAGATGCAGCCATTCAAAATGCGCGGGCGTACGCTGTACGCAGTCTACCACAAGTTACCGGTAAATACCGCGAGTTACCGGTAAATACCGCTAGCAAAATAATAGTATCCGGAATTTCCGCAAGGTGGCGCTAATAAAGCTCAACTTCTCATGTTTGAGCTGTAGCCATCAAAGTCTTTAATGAAGATATTACTAATAGTATTAATAATAAATGAACTTGGACAAGCTGTAAACTCAAAGTATTGCCCTGGTCCACATTATTTTTTTCATTGACCGTCTTTGTAAAAGTAACACCACAGCATTTCGCAATCACGCATTTTTTTCCAATCATGCAAAGTACAGTAATTTTTGAGAATCGATTCACCATGCCTTTCACATGCTCATAAAAGAGGTTGATTTAGGAACATAAACATATTACCGTATGCAAACTGTACTGTATACAGTTTGTATATGTATATGTATATGTATATGTAATGTCTTAACTGTGCCCGTTTAAGTATTGAATATTTATTTGGAATTTTACCACTGAAGGGAAATCTTAGTGCCTGAGCATAAAAAGAATAGGAGCATACTGCAACACGTGTGAAGGCCATAAACGATATTAATTTTGGAACATAAACATACAGTATATGGCTGGTCTCGGTACTTTAAAGAAAACATACACGAAACATGGTTTCATTATGACCAGAATCGGTCTTGAGATATTTTTAACTTGATTTACAGTATTTGAGAGGTATGTCTTGACACCGATACTACGTAAATACTCCTCACGTATATGTTTCTAGGTTTATATTATGCATTTCATACGGTCAAATTGCTTTTGAGCAACTGATAAGAAGCGCGAAACGGTATGCCCAGGGCGTTTTAGTTTTCGTTTTGTTTTAATGCAGTGCAGTGGATTGATTAGAGATATCAAGTACATACAAGTCATTTTTTAAATGTTGTAGTTCGTCTTGTAAAAATGTTACGAGTACATCATCTGTCAACAATTACACAGGTTCTGTTTCCATATTGCGGTTTTTGGTTACGTAATATTATTTTCTAATTTCACGTTGTGAATATATGATTTGGGCAAACAGAGCCGCAAAGAAGTACATTATGGGTTGTTGTTGTTTTTTTGCAGTTTTATCTAAAATAAGTGATGCTTAAACCTTTGTCTGATTCTTGTGAAACTATCCACACGACAGTTACCTAGGAGTTGACTTCAGTGATGTCACTGATGGGATGTTTCTAAAAATCCATCCTCTGTAAAACATCTTCTCTAGTTGTTCTGCATATGTATTCGCTAATGAAGCTGTGTGTTCTGAGCCTGGTTCTCTACATTTCTGTATGAACCAGCTTAGAGGGCTAAAGACAGCTTGTGTTTAAATTGAGTGTAAGGTAATTTATGCTTCTAAAGTCATGGTCAGCATTTATTATTGTACTGTGCTGTAAACTTCTTCTGTGCCTAATTACATTATTTTATAGTCGATAATGTTTCTGTAGTGCTTTTTCAGCCCTCAGCATGTGTCTGCGCTGGTGGTGCTGTGGGTTAGGTTCCTGACTCCTATGTCACATGGTCTGTGGTTGAATCTCATGGAACTATGACTTTAATTTTTAACAAACATTTCTTTGAAAAAATGAAACATTTCCCTTGGTCAGAGATTAAATAAAACCTCACTCGCATCAAAACAAATTTATATTTCTAAATATCACAACATGATCGAATTTACGTCTTTTTAATAACAATGAATAGTCACCTATGCGTTACAAAATAAACATTTATATTGATTTGAATCGCGTTTTGATTTAAATCGTAAACGCGTGTTTAAATATATGTGTTTAAAGGCGATATACTGTATAAAAGTGCTGATTCTAATGGAATGTGTTCGGCCGGGGATTCAAAAAAATTATTTTTTTTAATTGCGAATCTAAGGAAAATTGCAGTATAACTTTGTTCATGCACAAACAGTGGCATGTTACATTATAATTTGGGTGTCTCCTCTTGCCAGAAAGCTCTAAATTGCATTTTGAGTGCGGTTTTTGACTTTTTCTAAATTGCAACCCATAAATAAAGCTGATACAGTTTAGACTTACTGTATTCTAAACTGTATTACAACATCACATTGGACAATGCAACGTAAATTGCAAAAATGCACTTGGAATCTGTCCAAGCCCTACTACGAAAATTATTTAAACTGCGACACTTATCATTCATCTTTAAATAAACTTTATTTTATATAGCGTTTTAAGCGAATAGATAATTAGATTGCTCATAAACCTAATCGCTTTTTCTACATAAACACAGCGTGATTGCTCTCTGAAAATGCTTTTTTCTTTATATTTAGGCTCAGATTTCAACTATAGATCGTATTATTATGAACTTTCTTGGAAAAATGTCTTTTATGTAAACCATGTTTGCTATTAATTCATTTAGGGCTAAAATACGTTCATTGTCTTCCAATCGAGTCGAGTTGACATTGGAAGCTTGCCACGCCCGGACTGTTACACCAACGCATTAGCATGTTGAAGCGATTTCATTGAGGAGGCCATCTACTAGTTAACACTGTACTTCCTACTTTGAAAATACCTGTGAAATTGGTTTAATTCGTCACAGCCAGCACTCCGGCAGAGAGGGGGGTTGTACTCGTTAATGTCTGATGACATACAAGTGGAAAGATTACAGATTTTAATCGTTTTTTTTCTGAACCAGGGAAAATCTGATCATGTTTCTCTATAACAATAATAAAAAACTTTATTTTCAATTATTTTACATATCCCGCTTGCACATCGCATGACTTTAATAAATCTATTCTTTATTAATACTAAATAAATAATACTAAAAATACTTCAGCAAAGAGGTCACTTGATTTTTGGAATAATTCCAAATAGCACAATGATCCACTGGCATTCCTGAAGTCTGTTTAGTGCATAATCTTCCAAATACAATCACTAAGCAATTATAAGAATTATACCATCCTATTTCTTTGTGATGTCCTGTAAAAACTAAACCTATTTTTATAAGGCTTTTACTCAAAAGATTTCCAAACACACAAAGCATTTGTGAAGTACTATAGTATTTCTAAAGGTTACTGGTACAACATCAATCATTAAAGCTTAACAATAAAGTTTAGATTGCTGACTATGGACTAACTACATTAACTAACTGCAATGCAACACTATACATTTTACAAGAATATCTGGTTGAATTCTTGCATTTGTAGCCAATTTAATGCGAGAGAAATAAGCCAATTTAATTATTTCACAAAAAATAATGTGATATAAAATGGATGTTTTTAACTTTATTGTAGTGTTTTAGAAACTAATATGTCTTCAAAAATGGTTGTTTTTCACTCCTAGGAATGAAAGCTGTTGTTATATAATGTTTATTTTCAAATTTTGAAAAATCAAAGGATTCTAGCTTTCTCCCCTTGCAGGCATCGGACACAGAGAACCTCATGGTTTTCCTAAAAATCATTTTTTATGTTCCCTGGTGTTCCAAACTTAGTTTTAATCAATTTTAATTTGTTATTATGTTAAAAACAGGGTAATAAATTTCTAATTGGACTATAAATAATGTCATATTGTCTGCTATAAAACTGATGTTTTCAACTCTATTGTAGAGATTCTAGAATCAACTAATAGAGAATTGAAATAAAAAAGGGCATAAGAAAACATTGCCAACAACGACCACAAGATGGAGATATTGTCTAGACATTACCAACAACGACCACAAGATGGAGATATTGTCCAAAGAGGCAAGAAGGGCAAAGCTGCGATAAGGTAAAATCATTTTTTGAAAGAGATTGCTGTCAGAATGCACAACTGAATCCCAAACAGAATCTCTAGTCAAATATGATCATTTGTGAAACAGGCAAATGAGTCTCTCAGGTGCCCATTGCTCATTTTCAGACACATTTATGCAATACTTTCACCATGCGTTGAGCAATAGGGATTAAAGATACCAGAGGTAAGGTTTAAAAGTGATTCTGAGGTGCAACACATCAGCGATACAGCTAGGCATCTGAAATGCGGGGTTTGAGAGCCCTTCAGGGAACACCGTACCCTAAAGGTACCAGAAGTCCACTAGTATAAGCATTAAGTCACTGTCACCCCTGTTACAATGTGATTGCTACATATCTTCATTTCTTTGGTTTTTAAGGAGTAAGAGTGCAGGGGGTCTAAATCTGCGATCCAGTGTGTTGAAGTATTTCACAACACTACCTGTAGCCCGTATGGAAATAAATACTAATTCTGATTATTGCCCTGGGCATGTACCAATAAATCACTGAGCATATATCACTGTGTTGAAGCTAGAGACCTGTATGTAATATTATGGTGCTAAAATGTCATTTTCACATATATTAATGTAATAAATGATTGCTTATGCTTAATAAACAAATCTAATTAAAATAAAAACTTAAGTTTTGTATTTGTTTTGTACCATAGAACATGATTTTCTTTGTATTTCAAGCCCACAAAGTGTCCAAATGATGCACGACATGATATAAGGAAGATTATCACATGAAAAATCGGTATTATCTTTCTCATGAAAATGCATTCCTTTCATTACCTTTTAATTTTTAAAATGAACTCAAGTTGTGTATAATGTAATAATTTAAGTAGAATAGATTCTAATAATATAATGATCCAGTGTGTTGCACTACTTCACTGCTTCACTGTTCTATGCCGTATGGAAATAAATCCTCAGACTGCTTACTGCCCTGGGCTTGTACCAATAAATTACAGGAGCACATCTATATATCACTGCGTTGAAGCAGGAGACAGACAATCACTGCAAACACATCCTAAATACAGTGTTCCAGCACCTTTGACCTCATCCAGAACGTATCATTTCTTGAAAGGGATTGCTGTCTGAATGCACATCTGAATCCCAAACAGAATCTCTAGTAAAATACGATCATTTGTGAAACAGGCAAATGACTGTCTCAGGGGCCCATTACTCATTCTCAAGACACATGTATGCAGTACGTACACCATGCATTGAGCAAAAGGGATCAAAGACACCACAGGTAAGGTTAGAAGTCATTCTGACTATATTCTAAAATATTGGACTCATATTCTTATGATGGCAGACATGATGCTGCGTTTAAAACCGGGGTTAATGGACATTATATGACTGTCAATTCTGTTTTGTTTTGGAGACACTTGGCTGCCTATATGGTACAGTGCAGCGTGAAGGAAACATTTTCCAAAACTGTGTCAGCTCAAAAGTTGTAAGAGAACCTCTCCAGCTGCTTTAACTCTCTTCATTTTTGTCATTTAATTGTCTGTCGGCACGATGTGGCAGCGTTGCATGACAACCCATCTCACCACGGAAAGGAACCTAACAGCTTTGGTAAGAGAGGAGAAAAGGACCTGGCCAGTAAGGGGCTCGAACCCACGACTTTGGCGTTATTAGCACCATGCTCTAACCAACTGAGCTAACCGGCCTCACGACAGTGATCCTCTCTGTGCAGCGCCTTTTACTTCTATTGACAAATGATAGCGATTCGAAGAGAGATCCTTCAGACCAGCAAGCAAACCCACGGCTATTTCGGTTTTCTATCTAGGCAACGTTGGTGTCTGCAATAGCATACATGAAAGCGTGATGCAATTTCTGTGGGTACATTTGTTGCACGTCATGCACAGTAAGAGTGTTTCTAACACCAAATAAAAAGTCAACAATTAACGATCACGCCTTCTCCTCAGTTAACCCACTGAAACCCTTGCTGTTAACAGTTCTTTACTGCGTGCTTTACGAGCACCTACATATCGTGTCGGTTCTTTCAGCTTTATTCATTAGGTTTTCAAAGGCATAAGTAGAGCACCAGAGGTCTGAAGAACTCATTTCCATGGCAGCAGGGCCAAGTGATTTAGCGTATTTATAGTACCAGGAAAGGAGAAGCGGCACTTCGCCTTTGCCACAGAGGCACAAGGATACGTGTGGCAAACGCCATAGTCGGCAGGATTCAAACCTGCGCAGGGAGTTCTCAACGGATTTCGAGTCCATCGCCTTAACCACTCGGCCACGACTACAGCGAGCTCACCCCCGCCGCATTCCTCCTATAATCTAACACGGAGTGCGAGGTGGCTGCGGAAACGTTTTCAAAGTCGCTCTCTGTTAAAAAAAAATAAATACCTTTGACAAAATACGTGCCGGCAGACAGACATGCCTCAGAGGGTTTAAGGCTGGCTTCACTTTCAAATGATAAAGTCTCCCCGTCCGGATGTCAAAATGCAACTTTGGCAGACAGAAAAAACATCAACAAACCACAAATGTGGACAAGGATTTTACAAGCTGCACCACACTGCACTTTCCAAAGCATTTACATTCCTGTTAGACGCAGGAATTGCCTTTGATTTGCGCGCTTACGAACGCCATGAAAAACGAAACAAAACTAAAGCCCTCAGCTCCTGCACTTGATTATAATGCCGTTACGTGTCGAAGCAGGAATTTATGTCATCCTACCACTGCAACACGGGGAATAGAGGGAAATGAGCACACGCTACGTACGTCTCAATCACTCCCTAGAGTCGTAAGGCGCATTGAAGGGTGCACCCCCATCATTAATCGTTGCGCCTCTGTGAAAGGAAAGCTCTTGAGCAGTCTTTGAAACAGCTCGGATTAAACACTTGATTGCTTCCATGTGCATCTGGAGCCCATTTCTAATTTTCACTTCACGCCGCCCAAAGCATTTCTAAAACATGAGATTCGCGTTTGGGAATGCGCCCTGCCCTACGAATAAAACAGGTCTACGGGTCAGAAACCTGCTCCACGGAAAACAGTTCTGTTGCGCTTTTGATCAAAGGGAGATTCGCTGTTCTTACTTTTTGATGACATAACACCCAAAGGGGCTTCTTTGGAGCTGGATTCCAACCAGCATCCTAAAGTTTCTTGGCGGTATCCTTTACAGTCCTCTGTTCGGTCGACAAGGGACAGAAGGGGGCAGCTTTCCTCACACACACAGTGCAATGTACTGTAGTGTTCCCGTTCATTGAATTCGCAGTTCTGCATCAGACCTCTAACTCGTTTCCTTAGCTTGGATTTAAGCCACGAAGCAGGCTTCTACTGTATAAGGAATCACAAACTATTTGAGAGGCCATCATCCCAGGGGGAACTGACAAAGTCTATCCCTAAACACCTAGCGCAATCTCTCGAGAGACTGTCAAAAATCGCTTTCTCCATTTCCGTTGCAAGTAAGTGAAAATGCGGTCTCAAACCAGAGCCACTTGGCAGCAGCGGCACGTAAATACTGTTACTGTCACTGCTCGATACTGACGTTAGCCTACTATACCATGTTCAGCCACCGCTAGGAAATGTACGGCTCTAGTACTGGAGCAAACAACAGGAGGGCCAAAGGCACACGGGCACACATGTCAGACATGGAGAGTGACGAGAATGGGACTCAAACCCATGCGTGCAGAGTACAGTGGATTAGCAGTCCATTGCCTTAACCACTCGGCCACCTCATCTAGGAAACTGGGCTGTCCAGACATGGGTTGCCGCGCTCCAGATGATCTTTTTCTTTTTTTTCCCTCGTACTCGAGGGTCATTTTCCTGTTCCACATGCGATTTCAACATTTTCCTTGGGAGATGTCAAGCCAGCAACCCACTACTGTGGTTCAGTGGCCATTGTGGAGTTCAGTGGCCCTGTTGTACACAGAATGCACATTGAGCTCCTTGGACATGAAAAGTTCCAGATAAAAGCCATTTGTCATCCTTTCTCTTGGTGTCGATGTTGCTATTGTATGTAAAGGTGGCAACTTGCTCAGCGAACAGGCGGAGCACACACCGAATGCAGATGTGTCTGAGTGGTGTGTCCAAGTGGCTGCAAAACGACAGCACTCCCAGGGCGCCGTGGCTTAGTTGGTTAAAGCGCCTGTCTAGTAAACAGGAAATCCTGGGTCCGAATCCCAGCGGTGCCTTTTTTGTTCTGTGTTCTTGAACAGAACTGGTCATTATGGACAACCGCCTACAGCTAGACTTAATTAAATGCAAGTATTCATTTCCTGTCTTTAACGCGACTTGTTTTTCTTAAAATGGATGCAACTTGCAAAACATGAAATACAAACCTTGCTAATCAGCGCAATCGGCTGGCAAAAAAAAAGAAGTCAGCAATGTTTTTTTTCTTTAACCTTAACCCTGCTAATGGAGAAGAGTTAAACGACTGAGTCTATGCAGCTTAAACGGTCCGCACGTCGGGTTCTTAGCTGAAAGGGTGGTAAATCCCGCTCACCCCAGTCCTTAATCTTTTAAAAGGATACAAAATTGAACCTAGTCGCCACATCACATACATCCTGTTCAATAATAAAAAGGTAACATCTATCCTCGCTCCAGAGTAAATCTCACGTTGAGGGCACCTTTTTTTTTCACTTTACCGTGAATCGAGCTCGGCTGCACAGAGGAGAGAGCAGAGTAATGAGGTCACGGGGACAGGGGAGTCACACGCTGGCGGTTTGAATACGCGGAAGATCACTGAGGGATCCACAGTATATGGACCCTCCGTGCGCCATCAGTCCGCACTCCGGACTCTGAATCCTGCCATCCGAGTTAAGATCTCGGCGGAACCTGAGGCGCAGTTCCTTCTTAAAACGTAATCTGGTGAGCATTTCTAGAATCGTACTTGTATAGATGCAGCCTTTAATGTGTTGCTAGGTTAAAATTGATGACTTCTTGTATTTCAGTAGGCAACTGCCCTCTTGATTTCAGATTTAATTTCTTTATTACAGGGGCGCTTTTATGAAGACAGAGTCATGTTCAGGTACTTTGCTTGATGGAGGAAGCTCATTTCAGACTCTGTGATCTGCTCACCTGGAAAGGTCTGCTGTACTACTACAAGAGAGAAGTAGAGTCTGGAAGAAGGGACAATTTTATGATTCTTTGGAAGGTAGGTTTTTTTTTCTTTGAAATCGAAATGAATCAGAATATCAGTGCAAAAGACAAACTCTTGGTTTGGTTTAAAGAGATATGGTTTTAAAATAGACAAAATGTAGAAAACAGGTGTTTCTCACTTTTGGAAAAGAATGGACCGGGGGTAATAGTTTACTAGTTGCAGTGCTGAGCTCATCGGGTTGCAGTCCCGCAATGGATAACGCGTTTGACTATGGATCAGGAGATTGTAAGTTTGACTCCTGCCTGGCTCGGGTCGTTTTTAAACGCATCGGGCTACTCCCCTAAGTAGTCTGTGCTACTTACTGCATTGTAATCGTACTCAGTAAGAGATTTCCTTCATGTAAATGAACTGCACCTGACAGCTTTAGAAAATCACCTGGGCTCAGTACGGTGCTGAGAGCTCAGCGTTGCTGTTGTTCTAATTAGCACGCACTGCATCGGCTATGAACCCGAACTTTTCAATTATTCCGATCATTAAGTCAACACGTAGTCCACATGAAAGGTAGAAACATTCTCTTGTCTGTCTCTTGTTTGTATAGAACTGAATGTCCCTGACAATGTACTGTTAGTTTTAATTGAAGAACGGCATTTGTCAAATATATCAGACAAGTTTACGTAACTGCTCATGCGACACTCAGTTGTAATTAGTCAAGAAATAAAGTCGAACAACAGCTGCGGGTTTGATTCTGAACGTATCAGATTGGAGCGCCTTTTACTTCAATTGACAAATGATAGAGATTCGAAGAGAGATCCTTCAGACCAGCAAGCAAACCCACGGCTATTTCGGTTTTCTATCTAGGCAACGTTGGTGTCTGCAATAGCATACATGAAAGCGTGATGCAATTTCTGTGGCTACATTTGTTGCACGTCATGCACAGTAAGAATGTTTCTAACACCAAATACAAAGTCAACAATTAGCGATCACGCTTTCTCCTCAGTTAACCCACTGAAACCCTTGCTGTTAACAGTTCTTTAATGCGTGCTTTACGAGCACCTACATATTGTGTCGGTTCTTTCAGTTTTATTCATTAGGTTTTCAAAGGCATAAGTAGAACACCAGAGGTGCAAACGCAAGATGTGTGGTTATCTGAAGAACTCATTTCCATGGCAGCAGGGCCAAGCGATTTAGCGTTTTTATAGTACCAGGAAAGGAGAAGCGGCACCACGCTTTTGCCGCGCAGGCACAAGGAGACGTGCGGCAGACGCCATAGTCTGCAGGATTCAAACCTACGCGGGGAGTCCCCAACGGATTTCGAGTCCATCGCCTTAACCACTCGGCCACGACTACAGCGAGTTCGCCATCGACGCATTCCTCCTTTAATCTAACACGGAGTGCGACGTGGCTGCGGAAACCTTTTCAAAGTCGCTCTCCGTTAAAAAAAAAATACCTTTGACAAAATACGTGCCAGCAGACAGACACGCCTCAGAGGGTTTAAGGCTGGCTTCACGTTCAAATGATAAAGTCTCCCCGTCCGGATGTCAAAATGCAGCTTTGGCAGACAGAACAAACATCAACAAACCACAAATGTGGATAAGGATTTTACAAGCTGCACCACACTGCACTTTCCAAAGCATTTACATTCCTGTTAGACGCAGGAATTGCCTTTGATTTGCGTGCTTACAAACGCCATGGAAAAAGAAACAAAACAAAAGCCCTCAGCTCCTGCACTTGATTATAACGCCGTTACGTGTCGAAGCAGAAATTTACGTCATCCTACCACTGCAACACGGGGAATAGAGGGAAATGAGCACACGCTACGAATCGTCTCAATCACTCCCTAGAGTCGTAAGGCGCATTGAAGGGTGCACCCCCATCATTAATCATTGCACCTCTGTGAAAGGAAAGCTCTTGAGCAGTCTTTGAAACAGCTCGGATGAAACACTTGATGGCTTCCATGTGCATCTGGAGCCCATTTCTTATTTTCACTTCACGCCGCCCAAAGCATTTCTAAAACAGGAGATTCGCATTTGGGAATGCGCCCTGCCCTACAAATAAAACAGGTCTACGGGTCTGAAACCTGCTCCACGGAAAACAGTTCTGTTGCGCTTTTGATCAAAGGGAGAGTCGCTGTTCTTACTTTTTGATGACATAACACCCAAAGGGGCTTCTTTGGAGCTGTATTCCAACCAGCATCCTAAAGTTTCTTGGCGGTATCCTTTACAGTCCTCTGTTCGGTCGACAAGGGACAGAAGGGGGCAGCTTTCCTCACACATACAGTCCAATGTACTGTACTGTTCCCGTTCATTGAATTCGCAGTTCTGCATCAGACCTCTAACTCGTTTCCTTAGCTTGGATTTAAGCCACGAAGCAGGCTTCTACTGTATAAACGTCTAGAGGAATCACAAACTATTTGAGAGGCCATCATCCCAGGGGGAACTGACAAAGTCTATCCCTAAACACCTAGTGCAGTCTCTCGAGAGACTGTCAAAAATCGCTTTCTCCGTTTGCGTTGCAAGTAAGTGAAAACGCGGTCTCAACCCAGAGCCACTTGGCAGCAGCGGCATGTAAATACTGTTACTGTGACTGCTCGATACCGACGTTAGCCTACTATAACATGTTCAGCCACCGCTAGAAAATGTACAGCTCTAGTACCGGAGCAAAGAACAGGAGGGCCAACACCGAACGGGCACACGTGTCAGACATGGAGAGCGACAAGGATGGGATTCGACCCCATGCCTTAACCACTCGGCCACCTCGTCAACAAAACTGGGCTGTCCTGACATGGGTTGGCGCACTCCAGTTGATCTTTTTCTTTTTTTTCCCTCATACTCGAGGGTCATTTTCCTGTTCCACATGCGATTTCAACATTTTCCTTGGGAGATGTCAAGCCAGCAAGCCACTGCTGTGGTTCAGTGGCCAGTGTGGAGTTCAGTGGCCCTGCTGTACACAGAAAGCACATTGAGCTCCTTGGACATGAAAAGTCCAATAAAAGCCATTTGTCATCCTTTCTCTTGGTGTCGATGTTGCTATTGTATGTAAAGGTGGCAACTTGCTCAGCGAGCAGGCGGAGCACACACCGAATGCAGATGTGTCTGAGTGGTGTGTCCAAGTGGCTGCAAAAGGACAGCACTTCCGGGGCGCCGTGGCTTAGTTGGTTAAAGCGCCTGTCTAGTAAACAGGAAATCCTGGGTCCGAATCCCAGCGGTGCCTTTTTTTGTTCTGTGTTCTCAAACAGAACTGGTCATTATGGACAACCGCATACGTCTAGACTTAATTAAATGCAAGTATTCATTTCCTGTCTTGAACGACTTGTTTTTCTTAAAATGGATGCAACTTGCAAAACATGAAATACAAACCTCGCTAATCAGCGCTCGCAGCTGGCAAAAAAAAAAGAAGTCAGCAATGTTTTTTTCTTTAACCTTAAGCCTGCTAATGGAGAAGAACCTAGTCGCCATATCACATACATCCGTTTCAACGATAAGAAGGTAACAACTATCCTCACTCCAGAGTAAATCTCACGTTGAGGGCATATTTTTTTCCACTTTACCATGAGTCGGGCTCAGCTGCACAGAGGCGAGAGCAGAGCAATGAGGTCACGGGGACAGGGGAGTCACACGCTGGCGGTTTGAACACGCGGAAGAACACTGAGGGATCCACAGTATGTGGACCCTCCGTGCGCCATCATTCCACACCAGACTCTGAATCCTGCCATCCGAGTTAAGATCTCGGCGGAACCTGAGGCGCAGTTCTTTCTTAAAACGTAATCTGGTGAGCATTTCTAGAATCGTACTTGTATAGATGCAGCCTTTAATGTGTTGCTAGGTTAAAATTTATGACTTCTTGAACTTCAGTAGGCAACTGCCCTCTTGATTTCGGATTTAATTTCTTTATTACAGGGGCGCTTTTATGATGAAAGAGTCATGTTCAGGTACTTTGCTTGATGGAGGAAGCTCATTTTGGACTCTGTGATCTGCTCACCTGGAAAGGTCTGCTGTACTACTACAAGAGAGAAGTAGAGTCTGGAGGAAGGGACAATTTTATGATGCTTTGGAAGGTAATGTTTCTTTTTTCTTTGAAATCGAAATGAATCAGAATATCAGTGCAAAAGACAAACTCTTGGTTTGGTTTAAAGAGATATGGTTTTAAAACAGACAAAATGTAGAAAACAGGTGTTTCTCACTTTTGGAAAAGAATGGACCGGGGGTAATATTTTACTAGTTGCAGTGCTAAGCTCACTGGGTTACAGTCCTGCAGTGTCACACCAGGGCCAGTGGCGCAATGGATAACGCGTCTGACTACGGATCAGGAGATTGCAGGTTCGACTCCTGCTGGCTCGGGTCGTTTTTAAACACATCAGCCTACTCCCTAAGTAGCCTGTGCTACTTACTGCATTGTAATCGTACCCAGTAAGAGATTTCCTTCATGTAAATGAACTGCACCTGACAGCTTTAGAAAAACACCTGGGCTCAGTACGGTGCTGAGAGCTCAAGTTGTGTATAATGTAATAATTTAAGTAGAATAGATTCTAATAATATAATGATCCAGTGTGTTGCACTACTTCACTGCTTCACTGCTCTATGTCGTCTGGAAATAAATCCTCAGACTGCTTACTGCCCTGGGCATGTACCAGTAAATTACAGGAACACATCTATATATCATTGCGTTGAAGCAGGAGACACAATCACTGCAAACACATCCTAAATACAGTGTTCCAGCACCTTTGACCTCATCCAGAACGTATCATTTCTTGAAAGGAATTGCTGTCCGAATGCACATCTGAATCCCAAACAGAATCTCTAGTAAAATACGATCATTTGTGAAACAGGTAAATGTCTCAGGGGCCCATTCCTCATTCTCAAGACACATGTATGCAGTACGTACACCATGCATTGAGCAATAGGTATTAAAGACACCACAGGTAAGGTTAGAAGACATTCTGACTATATTCTAAAATATTGGACTTATATTCTTATGATGGCAGACATGATACTGTGTTTAAAACCGGGGTTAATGGACATTATATGACTGTCAATGCTGTTTTGTTTTGGAGACTCTTGGCTGCCTATGTGGTACAGTGCAGCGTGAAGAAAACATTTTCCAAAACTGTGTCAGCTCAAAAGTTGTAAGAAAACCTCTCCAGCTGCTTTAACTCTCTTCATTTTTGTCATTTAATTGTCTGTCGGCACTATGTGGTAGCGTTGCATCACAACCCATCTCACCACGGAAAGGAACCTAACAGCTTTTGTAAGAGAGGAGAAAAGGACCTGGCCCGTACGGGGCTCGAACCCCAGCCTTGGCGTTATTAGTACCACGCCAAAAAAAAAAAAGCGTCGACATTACCTCTTTCAAAAGGCTTCACTTTCCTAGTCACATTCCATGGCTCATTGAACCCTGGCTGTTTCCTCCAGCGGTATAGTATTGCAGTTAGACAGCACGATGCCTGCAAGACTATGTCGCGCTCTGACGAGACTGTCAAAAATTGCTTTCGCCGATTGTATTGCAAACCGGCGGAAGCGGGGTATTGGGAAAAGTTTTCAACTAGCAATAATCGCGCCTCGGCTAAACCTCACAGGCTACGATACTGCCAATGCGCAAAGCTGACGGTTGCCAGGCAACCGCGGGGATCCTATGGAAATCGTTATCAATCGTCTCATGGCATGTCGTTGCTGTAACGCTTCATATTTGTCGTCTTCTTCTTCTAGCTTGAGGTTTTAAAGAATTTCATGACAGACAAGGGCTCCGTCGGGAACAAAGGGCGTTGTGAGAAAACCGTTGCTTATTTTCAGCAGCAGAAATACAACCCTTTAAATACAAGATGACAGAACAATGACGAAGGGCATGCCGGGAGGAACTCATGCACTACAGAGGAAAGGGGGCGGGCACGTACAGTTCACATTCAAGCCACAAGTACTCTTCTCGGATGTTGCACAAACAAATCCAAACGTCCTGAAAGCATTGCAGCATGTTTGTGTCCCACTTCCCGTGGCTGCAGGACGACTGACACGAAGGGACAAACACAATCTGTGGCGTTTAGCGTGACATAGTCTTGCAGGCATCGTGCTGTCTCACTGCAATACTATACCGCTGGAGGAAACAGCCCGGGTTCGATGAGTCTTGGAATGTGACTAGGAAAGTGAAGCCTTTTGAAAGAGGTAAAGCACTGCACAACGGAATTGAGGGAGAATCTTACAGGGGATTCTGAGCGGTGTCTGCATACACGCAGTCCGATACGGGTGCTGAAAGCTTGAGCTACTCTTAATGTCATGCTGCCTTTCCTCGGAGTAAATCTGTTACATTGAAAGAATGCTTCTCGCAGGTTCAAAAAGGGACCCTTGTTAATTGGAGAAATCAATGATTTCGAATGAATTCTGTATGCGTTAAAAGACAGCTATACACAGAAAACATGCAGGACACTGCTCATGATGTTTCCCGAGCCGAAACACAGTGCGTTTTTCAAAGCCATCTGACAAAGCCCGCCCACTGAAAACTGCAGCAGATCGTGTAAAGACGTTCAACTTTGTAACTACTGCACGCACAGGAAGCAGAATAAATTCCTCTTTTCAAACTGTCAAAGGTTTGCTTTGTGAACGCTGCAGGACATCGCACAATCTCTTTTGAACGGGGACAAACAATTTCTTATGGGGCGCAGTAAGTACAGACGTTTAAAGAGCTCCACTCATGCCGACGATGCAGCATGAAGAAGCGCAACCTAACGTTTGACAGACAAAAGCCGGGCGCCGCTACGAGCAATATGAAATCAAACTGACAGCACACGGCGTTTCGCGCTGACTCAAAAGTGATCTCGACAGACGCTGTTCTCTGCATAACGCTGAAAGAGCTAAAGAGCGTTTCTGTTGAGACGTAACAAGCTTGTTTCTTTCTACCATGATGTTACCATGACAAAATCTGTCTTTAAACACCTTGCTCAAAAATTGCTTTCGCCGATTGTATTGGAAACCGGCGGAAGCGGGGTATTGGGAAAAGTTTTCAACTAGCAATAATCGCGCCTCGGCTAAACCTCACAGGCTACGATACTGCCACTGCGCAAAGCTGACGGTAGCCAGGCAACCGCGGGGATCCTATGGAAATCGTTATCAATCGTCTCATGGCATGTCGTTGCTGTAACGCTTCATATTTGCGGCCGGACACTTCCCGCCCCCCAAAGAAAAGAGCGCCAATCAGACAGGCTGAGACCGAGGACTCGCAGAGCAGAAGGCCACAGTCGCCGTAATAAGAGCGATTGTGAGCGGTTTTGTTTTCTCTCTTTGACCAGCCCAGCTGCGCCCCACCCAAAGGCAGGGAAGCACAAAAATTGTATGGAACTCATTCATGCTCCTCTCCATGGAAATCTTTAGTAAAAGGCAAAAGATTTGTACGAGATGAAGAGAAACCAGAGTGCGTGGCTGGACAGCTGCAGGAGCCCAGGCCGCCTTCAAGTCCTCTGCCTTGCCGGTCGTGGTTGGCAATGCACCTGGCCTTACAAACGAGCCAGTGGGGCCCGTTCAGCTCCGGGCTCATCGCCTGCGGCTCTCTGCTTATCTGGCAGGGGAGATACCTTGATCAGCCTGTAGTTGGAGTAGTTGGATTGTTTTCTTGTTTTGTGGAAGCAGTGTTTGTTTTGCAGTTTGAGATGGCAACCTTTGGATCCCGCAAGAATGCTGTACGTTTTGAGCTTTTGGATGACCTCTTCATGGATCGTATGCAGTTCAGCAGAAAAGTGTTACAGAAGGAACTTGGCTTTGAACCTCGGCACTTGTATTTCATCTTCGCTCTCCCAGGTCAGAAAGCATTTGAGGTTGTTTTTGCTACCTATTCTCTGTTTGAACAATGTGTGGATGTGTTTGAGGCAAAAAGAGGGAAAGTTCCTGCCCTTGAGAAGATCAACTTGCAGCCTCTGACACAGAGAGAGAGGTTGTTATGTTCTCGGAAATGGCAAAGACGGAGGACATTCACACCTGGCTTAAGCAGTACTGCACCATCCACCATGGAACTGAGGTTAGAGATGTTGACGGTATAAAAACAGGAGCAAGGAAATTCGAGGTTCGCTTGCTACCGGACAATGTCAATGGAGGCTTAAGGCACCTGCCCTCTACAATCCAGCTGGGCGCCTGCAATGGCTATGTTTTTTATGTGGGACAACCAAAGGTGTGTCGGCGCTGTGGTGCTGTGGGACACCTGGCATCGTCCTGCACTGTGAAATGCTGCAAGACCTGTGGCAAACAGGGACATTAAGCCTCTGACTGTTCAATGCTGCCAAAGTGCAATTTATGTGGCTCGGAAGGACACGTTTTTAAGAACTGCCCTCACGCCTACGCCTATAAACTCAAAATGAGAAAGGATGAGGCAGTGCTTGTTTCAGCCAAACCGGCCTGAAAAAGCCAAAGCAAACAACAAGTCAAACAAAGAACCCTTGTTGGACAAAGAGTCTCAGCCTCCAGCCAGGATCAGTCCTGCTGTGGCTCCGGGGCCGGTGGAAGAGAAATCCACTACGCCCCCACAACCGCAGACTGCACCAGACAAGCACGAGGGTTTGAAAACCCCAGAGAACAGCGAGGACCCCTCCCCCACTCCTGCTCCTCAGAACGAGGGCCAGTGTGGGGCCCCCCGGTGGAGCGGGTCCAGCGAGGATACCCAGGATTCAGCGGAGCTGCTTTTCTCAGACTCTGCAAGTGCTACAGATGCCCTCCTCTCCTCCATCCAGTCCATCACGGAGGATCTGCAACAGCTGGTGGTTGAGGGGGAAGAGGAGACTGGTGCATCGGCTGCACCCCTTTCCCCTCGGTGCTCCCAGGAGCTGGACTTGAGGAAAAGGAAAAATGACTCTGTTTTCTCCCCGAGCGAGGAGGAAGGAGAGCATGGCGATGGGGACAGCTGGAACCCCTCCACCCCTCCTTCTACCCCCTTCCTTGAAATGGACTCCGTGAACGCTTTTACTGCTGCCACCCTGATGAAGGCTCATTCAGAGGATGGCTGGCAGGAAATTGGTAAGAAGAAAAAGAAAAAGAGAAGGTAACAGGTGAGACCGAAGAGAAATGTGTTTTGTAAAGACTGGTTCCACTTTCTTATGTAATATGGCTCTAAACATAATTTCTCTTAACACCAGAGGTATCAATGACAGAGTTAAATGCCAGTGTGTCTTTGATTACCTCCAGCAGAGAGAGGGAGATGTGTTGATGTTGCAGGAGTGTGCTTTAGCCTATCAAGAGAGGTATAAAAGCTTTGAAGATAGGTGGGATAAAGGGCCTTCTGTTTGGTCAGGGGACAATAACAACAGAGCCTCTGGCGTGGCCATTCTTTTCAAAGGATGGGCTTTCAAATTGAAAAGTATTCAGAGGGTCATAGATGGCAGGTTGCTGTGTGTGGATGTGGAATGGGGGACCGTTAACCTGCCGCTAATCAATGTGTATTGTCCTACTGACGTGGGAGGAAGGGTGGAGCTACTCAAGGCACTCTCTCCCCTATTGTTAAGTAGCACAGACGTGATAGTGGGAGGGGATTTTAATTGTATCTTAGAGCACACAGACAGGCAGTCTAGCTCTCCGATAAAATTGGATTCCAGCTCACTGGCCCTGCAAAACTTAGTTCAAGACTTTAAACTCTCAGACACATATAGATGTATATATCCCACAACAGCAGGATATACATGGTCAGGGAGGAATAGCAGCTCCAGAATTGACTATTGCTTTGTCTCAGAGAGAGTGAAAGTTGTTGGGGTCACTCTTCAGCCTGTCTTCTTCTCAGATCATCAGGCTTTAGGGTGTAGAGTGGAACTCCAGGGCGGGACTGTCTTTGGCCCAGGCCTCTGGAAACTCAACACAAAGCTGCTAGAGAACGAGGGGGTAGTATCCCGCTACAAGGAGAAACTATCACAGTGGCTGTCCTTGCAGTGTCTGTACGGGTCAGTAGGAGAGTGGTGGGAGGAGGTGAAGATGAGGACAAAGGCCTTTTTCATGGCTGAGGGAAGGAAGGCTGCTGCCAGACGGAGAGGAGTGCTAGCCAGGAAACAGAGGCAGCCGCAGCGTCTTTACACGATGCTGCACAGTGGCTTCGATGTGCTCGAGGATATCACCCTTTTAAAAAAGGACATCCGGAGCATAGCCAAGAAAGTAGTCGAGGAGTGCTGTTAAGAAGCAGAGTGCAGTTCTTGGAAGAAAATGAGAAGTGTACTCGCTTCTTTTTCAGGAAAGTGGTAGGCTCCAAGTCTGTCATGGAAAGTGTAGTTGATGAGGAGGGACGAGAGAGAACAGAGCCGAGTGCTATCCTCTCCTGCACCGAGGCCTTCTACTCAAGACTGTACAGCTCTACAGAGGTAAAGGATGAAGAAATTCATTTTTTTACCTCAAAGCTAGAAAACGTTTTGAGTGAAGAAGATAGGGAAGTACTTGAGAGGGATTTGACAGTAGAAGAGCTGAGACAGGCTATGGAGAGCTTACAGAAGGGGAAAACTCCGGGTGCTGACGGGCTCCCTAAAGAATTTTATTGCACCTTTTGGGATCTGCTTCAGGATCCGCTACTGCTCCTATTCGAGGAAAGCTATAAGACAGAATTGCTGCCTGACTCTTTAAGAGAAGGCACTATCTCTCTCTTGTTTAAGAAAGGAGCAAAGAATGACATAAAGAACTGGAGACCCCTCAGCCTGTTAGGCGTGGACACTAAGATCCTGTCCAAAGCCCTTTTCCTGCGCCTACAAAATGTAGTGGCCTCACTGGTAGGGAAAGAACAGACTTGTGGGATAGTAGGACGCCTGATGAGCGACAACCTTGCCTTGTTGAGGGATGTCTGTCTGTACTCAGAGGATCGCTCCCTCCCTCTGTGCGTTTTAGGTGTAGACCTAGAAAAGGCCTTTGACCGCCTAAACCGGCAGTACTTAACATCGGTACTTGAGCACATGAAGTTTGGCCCCATCATGAGAAAGTGGATTAACCTGCTGTACACAGGTAGCAACAGCAGAGTAATGGTTAATGGCAATAGATCACACCCCTTTGAAGTCTGTTCAGTAGTGAGGCAGGGCTGCCCATTATCCCCTTTGTTATTCGTTTTGGCTACGGAGCCCTTAGCCTGTGCCTTGCGCCAGGATCAGGCCATTAATGGGATACCAGTGCCTGGAAGTGGGGGAGGAGAGGTAAAGACATCTCTATACATGGATGACGTCACCCTGCTCCTCTCTGACAGTACCTCAATTAGCAGAGCTCTGCAGTGTTGTGAGCGTTTCTCTTTGGCTTTCTCTGCAAAAATTAACAAATCTAAGAATGAGATTTTTTATCAGAACTGGAGGGAGCCAAAAGAAGGACATGATCTCAGGCTGCAAGAGAAGAGAATTAAGGTCCTGGAGAATTAATTCCTGGCTTGGCATCTCCCAAGGAAAATGTTGAAATCGCACGTGGAACAGGAAAATGACCCTCGAGTACGAGGGAAAAAAAAGAAAAAGATCATCTGGAGCGCGCCAACCCATGTCCGGACAGCCCAGATCCCTCGACGAGGTGGCCGAGTGGTTAAGGCGATGGACTGCTAATCCGTTGTGCTCTGCACGCATGGGTTCGAATCCCATCCTCGTCGCGCTCCATGTCTGACACGTGTGCCCGTTCGGCGTTGGCCCTCCTGTCATTTGCTCCGGTTCTAGAGCCGTGCATTTTCTAGCGGTGGCTGAACATGGTATAGTAGGCTAACGTCGGTATCGAGCAGTAACAGTAACGGTATTTACGTGCCGCTGCTGCCAAGTGGCTCTGGGTTGAGACCGCGTTTTCACTTACTTGCAACGCAAACGGAGAAAGCGATTTTTGACGGTCTCTCGAGAGACTGCGCTAGGTGTTTAGGGATAGACTTGTCAGTTCCCCCTGGGATGGTGGCCTCTCAAATAGTTTGTGATTCCTCTAGACGTTTATACAGTAGAAGCCTGCTTCGTGGCTTAAATCCAAGCTAAGGAAACGAGTTAGAGGTTTGATGCAGAACTGCGAATTCAATTAAGGGGAACACTACAGTACATTGCACTGTATGTGTGAGGAAAGCTGCCCCCTTCAGTCCCTTGTCGACCGAACAGAGGACTGTAAAGGATACTGCCAAGAAACTTAAGGATGCTGGTTGGAATCCAGCTCCAAAGAAGCCCCTTTGGGTGTTATGTCATCAAAAAGTAAGAACAGCGAATCTCCCTTTGATCAAAAGCGCAACAGAGCTGTTTTCCGTGGAGCAGGTTTCAGACCCGTAGACCTGTTTTCCCAAACGCGAATCTCCTGTTTTAGAAGTGCTTTGGGCGGTGTAGCGGCGAGGCTTATTAATAAGAAAGAATTAAGTGTTTCTGAGCTTTCCCAAATTAGGCCTCATCTCTCTGTTCATCTCTGTGGTGCAGCCACAGAGAAACTATTCATGCAGGCTGATTTAAGGTTTCCCTTGATAAGGGACAGCTCCCAAAGGGGGATGCACTTAGCTAAGCCTGGCTATCATGATCAATGGTCATCCATTGGCGCCTATCTGTCTAGGGAGTGCCAGATGGACATCTGGACTGCATTCCTAAGTGTCAGGAGTAAGTGACTCATATCTCACCTTGATCAACCAATCAGGGACTGGTAGGGCCGAGTAACCCACGTGGGACTCTGATGCCCATGGAACTTTCAGCCAATCAACGAGCTGAAGTTCCTCCAGGTAAAAACAGGCAACACAGAGAGCCTGAGAGATTCAGTGGGAATTCAGTAGAGATTTCTGTGGAGTTTTCTAAAGGGAATTCAAAGGAGAATTCCAGGGCAGGACAGCCCAGGAGCAGAAGGCTCCCAAGGGCAGGACATTCTCACAGCGCGCCTCCTGACCATCCTGAGACTCAGCCCGGACAACCACGGAACGGCCAGTGTGTCCGAGTGCCAGAACTTTCCTTTGTTCTAAGAGTCTAAAGCGGAGGTTGCCAGAGAGTAACCAGAGGATCCACCCGAGGTTAGCACCAGCAGCAGGCCTCGTGAACAGGTCGGAACTGTGGACAGTTGAATCACTATTCAGAACTAGCTCTTCATCAGGAACGAACCGGTCTTCTTCTTGACTTGCTGGGACCCACAGTCATCTTTTCTCCTGTGCACAAACTTTGCTAGTTAAAGCCAACACTAACTAGCCGGTCAGTGAGCATCAGCAGCGCACCGTCGCAACCCGCACAGCACAGCCTGGCACCTAGACAGAGAGCACGGATTGGACAGCAACAAGCCTGCAACTGTTTCTTTGTGCCCACAGGAGATCTGAATCCCCAGAGATTGGATGAGTATTCAACTTCACTGCATTACTGCTCGCGAATTCAATTGTTATCCCAACCAGTTGATATCAATTTAATTCCTAAGAGTTATGTACTTGTTTTCAGTATCTAATGTAGAAGTTATTACCAGGTTCATTTATGAAATGGTCTAAATGAATGATATACTGAATGTATGTCCTCTTGATATGTGTAACACTTTGTAACTGACTGAATATATACCTTTTGTATTCTGATAACCCTCTCGATAAGATCTGTTCGTTTTACATGCATATTCTATGTATTGTAACGCCCTCGCCTGGTGGTGAGGAGGAAGCGCCCCTAGGCGCTCGTAGTACCGCTGGGCATGCTAGGAGTGGTAGCCGGAGTGCGGTCTACGCGAGAGAAGCTCGCCCCACACCCAAAGTCCGTCAAGGCCCCCTGCGCCCTGTGGGAGGCCTTGGAGGTAAAGGACGGGGTGCTGCGCCGGGGGTGCCGGGTACCCTCCAGTGGCGAGGTACGGTGGCAGCTGATGGTGCCTTGGTCGCTCCGCGGGGCGGTGCTCCGAGCAGTGCATGGCCAGCCGGGCGTGGGGCACTTTGGCGGTAAAAAAACCCTGTAGCGCCTCCGAGGCCATTTTTATTGGGGTCTTTGCCACCGGGACGTGGAGTGGTACTGCCGAACGTATGCAGTGTGCGTGGCGCAGAAGGGTCCCCCCGAGCGCTCTCGGGCCCCCCTCCAACAACACCAGGTGGGGGCTCCTATGGAGCGGGTGGGGGTGGACGTTTTGGGCCCGTTTCTGCGCACCGAGGCCGGGAACCTCTACGTCTTGGTGGCCATGGATTATTTTATGAAGTGGCCGGAGGCCTACGCCCTCCCGGACCAGAGTGCCCCCACGGTGGCCGATGCACTGCTGGAGGGGATGTTTGCCAGGCTGGGGGTGCCGGAGGAGTTACATAGTGACTAGGGGCGTAACTTCGAGTCCCAGGTCTTCGCCAGAGTGTGCCAGTGCCTGGGGATCACTAAGACGCGGACCACACCTCTGCATCCCCAGAGCAACGGGTTGGTGGCGCGGTTTAATCGTACGCTCACCACCCAGCTGGCCACCCTGGTGTCCCGGCACCAACGGGACTGGGACCGCCACCTCCCCCTTGCACTCTGGGCGTATAGGACCGTGGTCCAGGAATCCACCGGGTGCACCCCAGCCTCACTCATGCTGGGCCGGGAAATGTGAACCCCGGTGGACCTGGTCTTCGGCCCGTCGCCCGGAGACGGGTCGGCACCGCTGGCTGGACCGGACTACGAATGGGACCTGCGGCAGCGGATGCAGCAGGTGCACAGCTTTGCATGGACCCACCTGACACAGGCGGGGGTCCGACAGAAGCGGCACTACGACCTGCGCTGCAGGGGGCCTGCCTTCCAGCCCGGGGACTCGGTTTGGGTGTACAACCCGCGCCGCCGCAAATGCCTCAGCCCTAAGCTGGCGCCGTCGTGGGAGGGGCCCGCTGAGGTACTCTGGGTGGTGGGCGAGGTCTGCTACCGTGTCCGGTTGCGAACACGGGGGAGAGTGGTGGTCCTGCACCAAGACCGGCTGGCCCCCTACCAGGCCCGGGAGGAGGAGCCGTGTGGGGAGGCTCTAGAGGACCAGCTGGGGCTGGAGCCGGCCGATAGTGGGGCGTCCGTGGGTCGCCAGCCGTCACCGTGGCCAACGGCTTCTCACACAGGGTTCCACAGCAGTTAGCCGAGTACGAGTACAGCCTGAGGGGGGTGTTCGACGTCGGCGAGACGCCAGACGCTTCAGGTTTTTAAGGAGTAAGAGTGCAGGGGGTCTAAACCTGCGATCCAGTGTGTTGAAGTATTTCACAACACTACCCCTAGCACATCTGGAAATAAATCCTCATAATGATTATTGCCCTGGGCATGTACCAAAAAATCACTGAGCATATATATATATATATCACTGTGTTGAAGCTAGAGACACAGAATAAGTGCAAACACATACAGTGTTCCTGCACCTTTGACCTCATCCAGAATGTATCGTTTTTTGAAAGGGATTGCTGTCAGAATGCACAACTGAATCCCAAACAGAATCTCTAGTCAAATATGATCATTTGTGAAACAGGCAAATGAGTCTCTCAGGTGCCCATTGCTCATTTTCAGACACAATTATGCAATACTTTCACCATGCGTTGAGCAATAGGGATTAAAGATACCAGAGGTAAGGTTAAAAGTGATTCTGAGGTGCAACACATCAGTGATACAGCTAGGCATCTGAAATGCGGGGTTTGAGAGCCCTTCAGGGAACACCGTACCCTAAAGGTACCAAAAGTCCACTAGTATAAGCATTAAGTCACTGTCACCCCTGTTACAATGTGATTGCTACATATCTTCATTTCTTTGGTTTTTAAGGAGTAAGAGTGCAGGGGGTCTAAATCTGCGATCCAGTGTGTTGAAGTATTTCACAACACTACCTGTAGCCCGTCTGGAAATAAATCCTCATTCTGATTATTGACCTGGGCATGTACCAATAAATCACTGAGCATATATATATATATCACTGTGTTGAAGCTAGAGACCTTTATGTAATATTATGATGCTAAAATGTCATTTTCACATATATTAATGTAATAAATGATTGCTTATGCTTTATAAACAAATCTAATTAAAATAAAAGCTTACGTTTTGTATTTAACTTGTACCATAGAACATGATTTGCTTTGTATTTCAAGCCCACAAAGTGTCCAACTGACGCACTACATGATATAAGGAAGATTATCACATGCATATCGGTATTATCTTTCTTATGAAAATGCATTCCTTTCATTACCTTTTACTTTTTAAAATGAACTCAAATTGTGTATAATGTAATAATTTAAGTAGAATAGATTCTAATAATATAATGATCCAGTGTGTTGCACTACTTCACTGCTTCACTGCTCTATGCCGTCTGGAAATAAATCCTCAGACTGCTTACTGCCCTGGGCATGTACCAATAAATTACAGGAGCACATCTATATATCACTGCGATGAAGCAGGAGACACACAATCACTGCAAACACATCCTAAATACAGTGTTCCAGCACCTTTGACCTCATCCAGTACGTATCATTTCTTGAAAGGGATTGCTGTCCGAATGCACATCTGAATCCCAAACAGAATCTCTAGTAAAATACGATCATTTGTGAAACAGGTAAATGACGGTCTCAGGGGCCCATTCCTCATTCTCAAGACACATCTATGCAGTACGTACACCATGCATTGAGCAATAGGGATTAAAGACACCACAGGTAAGGTTAGAAGTCATTCCGACTATATTCTAAAATATTGGACTCATATTCTTATGATGGCAGTCACTTATGATAGTGACAGAGACGCTGTGTTGTAAAAGGGCGCTGTCTTTTGGATGAGATGTAAAACAGAGGTCACAGCGAGCTGAAAAACACGTTTTGAAAAGTGTGCTTTTCCTGCCCCAGAAGTTAAATGGGGGTGACCAAAGTTGCCCAAACGTGTTTATTTCTGCTGAAAAACCCGTTTTGACAGCTTCTGCACAGTGGGGTTAAGGGCTGACTCAGTGGGCTCTAATGAGCCAGGCAGCTACATTGGGATTCCAAGGTTTGAAAAAATACGTTTATTTCGAGCTGAAAAACAAGTTTTGAAAAGTGTGCTTTTCCTGCCCCAGAAGTTAAATGGGGGTGACCAAAGTTGCCAAAATATGTTTATTTCTCTGTCACTATGCTGGGGAATTGGGACCCGCACAGACCTCAGGGTGAATGCCCCCCCGCCGGCACCATTAACACCGCTTCCAGCTGGAAGCTTTGTTTTTCCCTGTAGCTCACCCTCATCCGGGTACTGACCTGGCTCACACCTGCTTAGCTTCAGTGGGTTTTCAGTTGCAAGTTGCAAGGGGATGCAAGTGATGGAGCCGCTCGCTGCAAAAGCTACTGCATTGGCCGGGAATCGAACCCGAGCCTCCTGCGTGGCAGGCGAGAATTCTACCACTAAATCACCAATGCTCAGTGCCTGGACCTTCAAAAAAGACGCTTTTTTGGTGCTCTGTGCAAAACGCGTCGACATCTGCTTCCAGCTGCAAAATGCCATTTGCAGACGCTGAAGAATTTATTTCCAAGGCAGCGGGTACAAGCGATTTGGCGTTTTAAAACCACCAGGAACAGCAAAGAGGTGCGCTTCTTTGCTTGCGCCAGAACACAACGACAGGAGGTGGACAACGTAATCGGCAGGATTCGAACCTGCGCGGGGAGACCCCAATAGATTTCGAGTCCATCGCCTTAAGCACTCGGCCACGACTACAGCAAACCCCGCCACCGCTGCGTTCTTGCTACAATCTTACCTGGATCGCGAGGCGCCGGCGGAAGCCTATTTCAAAGTCGTTCTCCGTTTCAAAAAAACATTTCCAAAATACAAGCCTTGCAGACAGACACGCCTCAGAGGACTTAAGGGTGGCTTCATGTCGGAATGATAAAGTCTCCCCGTCCGGACATGAAAATGCAACTTTGTTACACACAAAAAAAGACTTTCAGAGGCTTCCCGGATGTTTCCACCAGATTAAAATATTCACCGACGCAATGTCCATTCTGGAAGTCTGGTTGAAGCGGTTGAAGCGGTTTAGTCGGGATTTGTTCACCGTCCGTGTAGAGAGCCAGAAAGTTAATGTTGTAGTGTTTAAATTTGAAGGGGTTTTGTGTAAAACTGCCGCTGAATGCCGCTTTGTCCACAAACCCCAAAATTACCACTTTGGGTAACTGTCCGAGAAAGAGGTTTTCTTGGTTACACACATGGCTCCCTGCAGGCAGGCTGAAGACTTTCATCTGTACGCGGTCTATGGGGTATTTAGGTATTTAGTGGTGCGACCGTCAGGAGTGCTTCGGCGTTCACAAACAAAGATGCAGAGAGTACGCTCAGTTTGTGTTCTCCGATGTTGTTCATTAAGCAGAAAGCATCTCTGTTGCGCGTGAGTTTTATTTTCAGGTCTACGCCATTCAGTAGTCCCAGTGGGCAAAAGACGTATAATATACGTCTATTAAACGCATACCTTAGACGTCTAAATGTGGTCTACAATTCGTCTAGAATGAAATTCTAATATACGTCTAAAGTTATACGTCAATTATACGTCTATGTTTAGACGTTCATTATACATAAATGGTTGGAGTTCTATTATACGGATAAATTTAGAGGACTATTATACATATATGGTTGGAGTTCCGGATAACTTTAGAGGTCTATTATACGGATAACTTTAGAGGACTATTATACGTATATGGTTAGAGGTCTATTATACGTATACCTTTAGAGGTCTATTATACGTATAACTTTAGAGGTCTATTATACGTATATGGGTAGAGGTCTGTTATACGGATAACATTAAAGGTCTATTATACGTATATGGGTAGAGGTCTATTATACATCAAAGATAGATTTTATAGGCGTAGAAACAAGTAAACCAAGCCAATGATTAGGTTTAGAAATGTATTCTGAAAATACACATTCACACCTGAAACATATGTATTTCAAATTATACATTGTATACAATCAATCAACAATCAACATATGGGCAATAATCATAAAAAACACAACTAGTCTTAAACTTCAGCTACAAATTCTGGTAACATGGCAATATACAGTATAGTAATGACAAACACAAAACTAATTACATTAACACACTAACTCAAAACCACATTTTGATTCAAATATACATTTTAAAATGTACAACTTCTATATTTCCAAGAAAAAAAATATTACAATGGAAGTTAAGACGATTTTTGTCCACTATTTGCAAACCCTGTCTAATTGTCCTAACAGTTAGAACCAAAAACCTATTATTTTCAGTGTCCAGATCTCCTGGCCCCCCGTCTTTCATATGCATTCTTCAAGTAACACATTGCATGCTCCTTTATTTCTTTTTCTGTTGATGTAGGGTGGGACTTCAGCACCGCAGCTAGGAGAAAATTGTATAATATTACTTCCCAAATAAATGATGATTATCTTCTTTAGTATAATCTAAAAAGTGAACGGTTTACTAAGCTCAAAACTGAAATAAATGTATAAAATTTGGCTTGCATCATAGCAGTTGAGCAATAAAGTCTGTCCTAATTAAAGAGTACCCAAAGTTTGAAAGTACAACATAGAATAAGAATAGAGAAACGGCAAAACAATTTTGTGTCATCTTCCCCATTCACACTATTTTATGTGCCATTTTTTGCTTATTCACGTACTATTTTTATCAAAATAATATTAAGAAAGATCTGTATGTATTCAGATAGTATTATTATTGTTCATACTTACTCGTCAAAAGAGGATTGCTGAGATATTTGCGGATATACTTCTACGTTTGAAAAACGTGTCCAAAATTGTGACCAACGAATACTAGCAATGCATTGTGGTATATAACCGGAAAATATGCTGGGTTCGATATTTTCTCAACGTATGCGTTTATTAATGTTGTCGATATTATGGTTGAAATATAACATTGATAATACATCGCGGCTATGTGCCCCCTGCTATGAGCTGATGTGCAATTTTAACGCATGTAGTTAGTAAGGATCGGTCACTGTTGTATGGTATTATATATAATGACATTATGGAATAGGATGGGGACAGGCCTGGCATCACGGGGGGAGGGGGGAATGTTGCCCCTTCAGTTTTGGGCAAAAAGATTTACCTAACTTAATTTGCGCCCTAAAAAATAGTTGTACTTTGTCAATGGTCAGACAACACTAAATGACACGAACAGTCACTCAGTCTGTTTGATGGGCAGGAGGGCTATCCGTCCAGGAGCTGCACATATCAGTGTCGTTATTGAGTGTCAACATTACGATCCTGTTTGCTCAGGTGGACCGATTCCTTGCAGTAGTTTATCATTATACTTAAAATCGTTATATAACTAGGACTAGTTATAGCAGTCTGTGCTTTCTGTTGGTTTTACAACATTTTTTCTTAACAATTCAGAACGTCCATGTAGCTGCAAAAATGAACGCTTATGGTACTTTTCGCTCCAGGCAATACTCTCCAGTGAGAGTGACGAAAAATGTGAAACTGAACTTCATCGCAAATACCAGATTGCTAGTCGATATCTTCTATCATAAAGCACTAATTAATGGCATAGCTGCGAGATTTCATTTGGGTAGCTGCACCGTACAGCTCCGTTTCAACCGAAATATCACCCCCGCTCAGAATATCAGACGCCCCCCTACAGATTTTTCCCCGGGCACCGCGCACTGATGGGGGACGGGGTTTCCAGGAAATGGTATCAA
The DNA here is from genome assembly GCF_040954835.1 of Lepisosteus oculatus. NCBI lineage: Eukaryota > Metazoa > Chordata > Actinopteri > Semionotiformes > Lepisosteidae > Lepisosteus > Lepisosteus oculatus. Next base: position 861,205 of record NW_027167934.1, on the reverse strand, counting down.
CTTTTCTCAAGAAAATAAAAATAGAAACTCTATAGGCACTCAAACATTTTACTGTTTTTTTTTTCAGGCAGGTGGCAAGACCCCTCCGCAAAACCCTTGTATGCCAAGCTGTGGGCATTGATTCGTCGAATATACGTATATTCACGCCGAAAATACGGCTATACGTATATATACGTCGCCTCGACGTATAATCAACGTCGAATTGCAACCGTAAAATCGACGACATTAATAAATGCATATATAACGTCGAAAACACATCTAACACTAGGAGTATACGGCACTCTGCACAGTGTACGAAGTAAATTATTTTCGCAGTAATTAATTTACACGTGTATAATAAATATAGTAAATATAATTAATTACTGCGAAAATAATTTACTTCGTACACTGTGCAGAGTGCTGTATACTCCTAGTGTTAGATGTGTTTTCGACGTTATATATGCGTTTATTAATGTTTATTTCACAGTGTCGTGCACCTTTTCATTGCTCTCGCTTTCAGAGCCTCCGCACGGCACACGACTCGACATCAGGAAGCACATTGAAGTGAAAGCAGGGAGCGCTGCGACATGCACTGTGCAGATCCCGCCACACTAAGAGGTATATAAGCGTCAAAGGCAAGTCATTCCGAGTTGGTCGTTTGTGTTTTCCGTTCAGACGCGAAATGCTGAAATGATCTCTCGGCTCCTCGGTTGTCATTTCTGCTCCGTAAAGTAATCACAGCACGAGTCGGCTTCCAGCACGGTGGGTCGGGACACAATGCCGGGGGTCGGAGAGCGATGTCTTCCTCGTTAGTACAGGACCTGTCACCTGTCCCCACCTGTCACGCGGGAGACCGGGGTACATCAGGACGCGCATTGAAGTGAAAGCAGGATGCGCTGCGACATGCACTGTGCAGATCCCGCCACACTAAGAGGTGAGTGGGTCTGTTCGATCACAGCACTAGGCGAATCCCCAATCCCCTTTTGTGCGTGGCGACAGAAGAAGTCTGGTCTGTTTCCGCCCGGTTTCGATCCGGGGATCTTTCGCGTGTGAGGCGAACGTGATAACCACTACACTACGGAAACTGTGGTCAGATGTGCCCAGCGGCCCAGCGCTGAGCTTCGCCAATGCGATTCAGCTGCTTCCAGTGCCTTTATTGGGGTGCGCTGATGGACCGTGCTGTCTCTCCAGAGACCAGCACGCCTGTCATGGACGGAGCAGGAAAGATGGCGCCACATTCTACAGCCCTCTCCACGCAATCGACGAAATCGGGCTACTGAAGTGGAGAAAATCGCCTCTCCAGAAAGTGCAAATATCATCTTGGAGAGTATAAATCCTATTGCCGAAGGTCAGCCCTGTCTACCAGAGTGACCCTCCCACCTCCTGCAGCGATGGTCAGCTCGTCTCACACGAGAGAAGTTTCGGCTGGAAACAAGCGCCCCCTCTTCTCGCACGTTTTGCACGTTGAGTAGTTTTAATGCGGCTCCTTCGTACACAGTGCTGATCTTTTGGAAAGCAGGAGGCAAAATTTACACGTTCCCATACCGGGAGTCGAACCCGGGCCGCCTGGGTGAAAACCAGGAATCCTAACCGCTAGACCATATGGGAGTGCACAACCCTTCTGTTCCGGACATCATGCAAGCAAACTACAGAAATATGAGAAAACACGCAAGAGAGTTGTCACTCAGAGTGTCGAAGGGTCGATGTATACTGGGGCTCAGTTGAAATGCAACGTCAGGACTTTCCCGAATTATGTCACACGAAGAGAGCACAGCCTTTTCCGCCCTGCCACGTGTGTATCGGTAACTCGCCGTGATCGTATAGTGGTCAGTACTTTGTGTTGTGGCCGCAACAACCCCGGTTCGAATCCGGGTCAAGGCAGAATAGGGGTGTCTGCTTTTACTACTTGCACGAATGAAGGCAAAAAAAAGCCAATTGATGTGAACGAACGGCGCTTTACAGAGGAGTACTGCCTGACTGGATCGTTGATGAACGACAGAGACCACTCCGACCTCTTCTCGGGTTTCTTCAATGACTTACTAAGGATCTTCTTCACATTCGCCCATGCAGGGGAAGCCAGTTACACCAAAGCAAACGCAGGAAAGTGCAATTCAAGCAGAGACCAGGAGGGACTTGTTTACACCGAGAGTGGTCGGAGAATGGAACAATGCGCCCAGCCCTGTTGCTGGAGCCGATTCTTGATGAGATCTTGGGCTCACTAAGAAGCCCCCGCTGGATGCTAATCTTTCTGTTGTTGTTGCAGGTCCTGCGCTGCTTTTGAGCCGACAGAGCTCGTCCTGATCTGTCGGCACAGCCCAATTGCAAATGATCGGCTCCGCATACAGAAGGAACGTGCGTTTGGTACAAGAGTGCATGAAGGCACCGGAAATACATTGGGAACAAATGACCGGTCGCTCAATACCTCTGTGAAGTACAGGAGCGTGCAAAACGAGGCTGTTTCCGCCCGGTCTCGAACCGGGGACCTTTCGCGTGTTAGGCGAACGTGATAGCCGCTACACCACGGAAACCTGCAGGGACTGCTGCTGGTGTCTCGCTTGCGTTTCGGGCTGAGAAAGGGACGCGTCACTTTAGGCAGGGGGCGCTGGAGAGAGGAACAAAGGGCGCGATGAAACAAAACACCGAAACCCGGGATCTTTAGATCTTCAGTCTAACGCTCTCCCAGCTGAGCTATTTCGGCGGTGCACAGAGCCCACAGCCACCTGCTCCAGCCTTCCTGTGCTGCGGCATGAGCGCACCAAGAGTAGCGGGAGAGTGTTGCAGGAACGTCACTCAGAAGGAAAGCCACCCAGGTGCGCCCTCTGAGCTCTGTCCAGCGCTTCTTCCTCGCATGGACTCCTGCCTGCGACGGGCAGGAAACAATTAGCAAGAACAGAACAACACCCCATGGGTGTCTCATGACCACACCTTAGGTTGTGACACGTGCAGGTGTGAGGGGTTGCCGGGCTACTTTGGAGCAGAGCTTGGGTGGAGGGAGGGCGGGAAAGCAGACAAAGAGGTGACACCTCAAGGTCTGCACGATCACAGCTCTCCGCCGCCCCAGGCTTCCGCTTGATAAGCTGCTGGACACACCCGCCCCTCCTCACACAGACCGTGGAAAAGCCCCCGAGTCGGAGGGCTCTCTCTTCCTCCCAGGAGCTCTTGGACACGACGCACAGACAGGGTGCGGGGAGCCGCCGCCTGCAAACACGGCTCCAGGCAGGACTCCACTCCGTAGGAGCCGCAGAGCAGAGGAGATGGGGGCAGCTTAGCTCCTGTGCAGAGACCTGAGCTGCTGTTGCTGCAGACGCTGTCTTTTCTGCACTCGGGGTAGGAGTGAATGTTGAGTTGCCCTTAGAAATGAAGCAGAGTACTTCAACGGCACGGGTGTGTGTGTGTGCGTGCGCCCTGGTGATTCTGGGAGACAGATCGAACCTGGGCTAAGAGAGAGGAGGCTTAGCCCTCTTCCATTTGCTACTTCAAAGTTGTACAACCCATTTGTATCTGCTAGGCGGCGCAGTTGTCGTGCACAAAGAACGCTTTGAAAAGCGTCCAAAGCAAGTCATTCCGAGTTGGTCGTTTGTGTTTTCCGTTCAGACGCGAAATGCTGAAATGATCTCTCGGCTCCTCGGTTGTCATTTCTGCTCCGTAAAGGAATCACAGCACGCGTCGCCTTCCAGCACGCTGGGTCGGGACACGATGCCGGGGGTCGGAGCGTGTGATGTCTTCCTCGTTAGTATAGTGGCAAGTATCCCCGCCTGTCACGCGGGAGACCGGGGTTCGATTCCCCGACGGGGAGTAGCTTTTCTTTTACCTCCTTAGAGAAAGGACTGCCTTTCACTTCTCTGTTTTCTAACACAGCGTCGTGCACCTTTTCATTGCTCTCGCTTTCAGAGCCTCCGCACGGCACACGACTCGACATCAGGAAGCATATTGAAGTGAAAGCAGGGAGCGCTGCGACATGCACTGTGCAGATCCCGCCACACTAAGAGGTGAGTGGGTCTGTTCGATGCACAAAGAACGCTTTGATAAGCGTCAAAGGCAAATCATTCCGAGTTGGTCGTTTGTGTTTTCCGTTCAGACGCGAAATGCTGAAATGATCTCTCGGCTCCTCGGTTGTCATTTCTGCCCCGTAAAGGAATCACAGCACGAGTCGGCTTCCAGCACGTTGGGTCGGGACACGATGCCGGGGGTCGGAGAGAGAGATGTCTTCCTCGTTAGTATAGGACCTGTCACGTGGACCTGTCACCTGTCCCCACCTGTCACGCGGGAGACCGGGGTACATCAGGACGCGCATTGAAGTGAAAGCAGGATGCGCTGCGACATGCACTGTGCAGATCCCGCCACACTAAGAGGTGAGTGGGTCTGTTTGATCACAGCGCTAGGCGAATCCCAAATCCCCTTTTGTGCGTGGCGACAGAAGAAGTCTGGTCTGTTTCCGCCCGGTTTCGAGCCGGGGACCTTTCGCGTGTGAGGCGAACGTGATAACCACTACACTACGGAAACTGTGGTCAGATGTGCCCAGCGGCCCAGCGCTGAGCTTCGCCAATGCGATTCAGCTGCTTCCAGTGCCTTTATTGGGGAGCGCTGATGGACCGTGCTCTCTCTCCATTGACCAGCACGCCTTATGTTTAGATCCATATTACATAAGAAAGTGGAACCAGTCTTTACAAAACACATTTCTCTTCGGTCTCACCTGTTACCTTCTTCTTTTTCTTTTTCTTCTTACCAATTTCCTGCCAGCCATCCTCTGAATGAGCCTTCATCAGGGTGGCAGCAGTAAAAGCATTCACGGAGTCCATTTCAAGGAAGGGGGTTGTCGTGGAAATTTAACTATCAAGGAAGCCACAAGAGAGAGTTCTCACCTGAGTAAGGTCTTTATTTCAATATTGCAATATTGGGAGCCCTGCTGCCACTTCGCAAAGTGCATCAGAGACTCAATTAGTTACAAGCAGTACAGGGCTTTTATAAGACGTTGCGCTGTAAAAAAAGTTCAGCACTTGGTCCCTTCTAAAACTTCCCCTTTCTCTAAAAGAAAACAAATTACCTCATAGAGCGAGAGAAAAACACTAGATTTGTTATTGAAAGTTTATCAGTTACTTTCAGCTAATTCTAATGACCCAGACAGCATATATTGTTTTGGTACATTGTCTTCTAAACTAACCTAAACAGTGTACTTTGTTGACGAACTGTTTTCTAAAATTCTGCACGTACTGTAGCATAGCAGTTATATCCTTGAAATATTATCTAAAAGCACCAATATATTTTTTTGCAAAGCTCTCTACATTTTTAAGAATCAATTAACTCATTAGATTTCCACTACAATTCCCTCCTTTTTATTCTTGAAAATGATTAAAAGTTAGATTCTTCATATGGACTCCCAGGAGGCTCCCATACTTCAGATTCTTCCGTTTTTATCAGAACATACTGATGCGCAAACATATTCATTATCATATTGCGAAGCATTGGAATAATACAAGTCGAACAGCAACACAAAAACAGGAAGACAAGTATCACAGCTACTATAATTGGTGTTAGTAACTTGAAAAAACACATTCCCCCCGGCCCAAACAGTGATTCTAACCAAGAGAGAAAAGCAGGTGTATCTTTAATGCCTCTTTCTTTGTCCACCTTGTCTCTCAGTTCTTTCAAATGTTGAATAGCAAGCGTAAGATTTCCGTAATCATTTTCATTTGCTGGAATAAATGTGCAACAGGAGTCTCCTATTAAAGCACAGACTCCTCCAGATGCTGCATTTTGTAGATCCAGCACGAACCTGTTCTGAAGTGCCATTAATCTAACTCCCCTTAATTCTTGTTTGATAGCGTCTAAGCCTTCTAACGTGATGTTAATAAACGAGTACATTTCATAGCGAGTAATTTGTAACCAGCGGGCATTAGCTACTGCCTGAATACTCAGTCCTGAGGAAAAAATCATTTCAGCTGCAGTAAATAGTCTATGGTCTTCTGGTACTTTAGAAATATCTGGACCATATCTGTCAGCCCAACTGAGAGCGCGTTTAACCCTTGACTCCCTCTGAAGGGGCTTCATTGAATTTAACAAGTAAGAGTTTACTGGGACAATGAGAATGGAGTGGTGTAGCGTGACTAGAGCACACACTCCTCTCCACTGGGGAGGAAGGCTATCATAAACTTTTGTAGCACATTGCCAATACCAATCCATCAAAACCATAGTTCCATTAGATAAAGTATGGTTAGTAACCGTGGCGCTACAGCCTCCTGTTCTTCCTACTGAGGGGCCACGACCTTTATTCTCATAGCAATAAGAGTGATTAACCTTAGAAGGCAGGTAAACTGCTATTTTAACAGGAGAATCAGTCCAGGTAATGTGATTCTTTAGGTAATCCCACAAAGGAGGACATTCTGCTTTTTTACTGGTAACATTGAAGTGAATAGCAAAATGCACTGCTGGATCACTGGGAGAAACAAAGCCTAATGCTACTGTAGTAGACTTATTTATCTTCAGGCCGGCTGCATATGGATGCCCCTTTGAGTAGGTCAAATACGTTATGGTGAAGGTGGGAAAAGATCTTGGATCTGGCTTTGGAAATCCTGCCACTAGACTTATGCATTCAGAAATGTGACTATCAACTGGTCGGGGGAAAAGTTGCATGGGTGAGGCTGTAGAATGAGGCATTAAAGCACATACATAACAAGATGCATTAAATTTCTTTAACTTTACAGTATAATTTATAAATTTGTACCACAAATTACTCATATCCCCCTCATTATCAGTTTCATTCAGCCAGTTTGTATACAAAGAGGCTTCACGTTTAGATTCTTCCTCTTTCTGGGTGGTGACAGGCTTCCACATAAAAAGGAAAAAGGCTGTGCACATCAGTCCCAAGCAGGTGATCCCCATCTATCCCTGTGGAGACATCACTCCTGCTCTTTGCTCAGTTCGTTTGTGACCTTTTTACAGTGGGAAGCATGAATTCAGGGCACCTGGCACGGCCCCCTCCACCTGAGTGAACACCATTTCTTTTTCCTGTCTTTCACCAGAATCCAGTCTCCTTATTCACGCATTAGTTCTTACAGCACAGGTAAATCCCTGTGGGCTGGAGCCCAGCATTTTTCTTAGGGTTTTTTTTACAAGATTGGTCAACAGCTGGGTAATAACTCTTAGAAAAATCTACACATTGTTCCACTGCCTCAGCTGTGCCGTTTTGCAGAACAATTCTAGCTGAAGTTGTAAAATTTCTCTTTGGTCAGTTCCTGCAAAACATCTTATTAAGAACAAACAAACCATAATAATAATGTGCATCTAGGGGAATCACTCCCAAGGGTAACCCCCCTTAAAACTATATTGTTCTACCCATCAGGTTCTGCCACTAGATAAGAGAACCTTTCCCATGAAATCATTTTTTGACCTTCATGATCCCTTCAGGGCGTACAATTAGCACAGAAGCAGCAGCTTTAGTCCACATGTTTTTCAAGCAGGTTATTAACAGTATGATCATAACGAATAATACCAGACACACAAATATGTATTGAACCAGAGACCCTTTCCAGGTTCCTAGCACAGACTGTAGCCATGCACCAATGCCCCAATTATCTGGATTATAATTATGATATATATTTTTCTTCATCATAGATGTGCTTTGCTAAGTCATTCATTTGCTAATAATTGTCTAGAATACAAGTACTGTTTAGTCTTTGCTCACCTAAACAGCTGTCTATCACCCTAATAGAGAATGGCCTAAAACTGTGATTATAGCGAGGAGCATACAGTTATTTCCATTTTAATATATCTGAGTTACACTCAGACTAAAAGAAGGGCTATTTACCCATGCCAATAAACCTAAATAATCACCTCTATCAAAGGGGATTACTCCCATGAGCATCTTCTATAGCAATACAATCCCAACATGAGCTCTGATTATTATTTGTGGCTGACTGATAAAGTATTGATTCCATATCCCCATTTTATCAAAGTAAAACTCATTACACTTAACAGGTACACTGTCGCCCCCCCTCAGGAAGCTCAACAAACACAGAAACAGTTACAATATAATAATTAATGTTCACTCAGTCTCTGGTGCAGTGGTTCGGTGTCGGCGCAATGCGTAGATCCAGCGATCTCGTCCTGTCACTCAGATGGCAGAGTCGGTAGTCAGTTGCACTTGATATGGTCCTTCCCAGCAGGGTTGCAACATCTGGCAGGGTATATCTTCCTCACCATACCCACTCGCCAGGTATCAGGTCGTGTCTTCCCTCTACTGGAGGTCTCCAAGTGTCCAGCACCTGTTCACCAGCCCCATGCACCACTTCAATTAACAACCTACAATATTACAATAGAGAATTAGCAAATTTAACAATCCATTAGCCAAATTCATCCCTCCAGGAAGTTTTGTTGATTGGCTTGTGATGATATCAAACAGGCTCTATTACACAGTTCTGTTTGATCCAGCCCGCATTCCATGGCGTTCCTTCATTCTGATGTCTAGTCGATCTTTTAGAGTTCTGTTCCTTCATTCCACTGTTCCAGCAGACTGAGGGTGATCTCAGTCCATCTCACCCCGAATAATCCAGCCACAGCCTGTCCCTTGATCATAATACAAGCGGTAGGTCAGTGCCCACTGAGGGCTTATCTCCATCATCAAGTGTTTGGTAGACACAGAGGCAGTGACAGCAACCCACTGGGAAAACAGATGATAAGAGCCAAGGTTTCCCTTTACAATTGTAAATTGTAAACATTTGCTACTGCGTGAAAGGTTTCTCAGGAGCAGGCCTTTTGAGCTGTAGCACCTGCACCTGAACTGTAGTTGAGTTCCTTTGATAAGCATCACATTGAGATACCACATAAGTGGGTACTGCTTCAAACACGGTCCCCACCCAGGTGTCCGACAGAGTGCATTTGTCGAGCTATAAAGGGCATTAGGCTGTGAGGGCATGCAGAGCGTCCAGTGTGCTGGCAGCACCACACTCTTTTCTAACCATGTCCTTTTCTCTGCTTTAGAGGCCTCAGCCTGAATATCCTGTAGCTGTCCCCTTTTCACCAACAGAGGTCTCACAGGGGTCTCAGACTCCTGTTCTACGAGTACTGCTCACCTGACAGCTACATCTGCAAAGTTGTTCCCTCGAGTTACTGGAAACATTTCTTTATTATGTGATTTACACTTTACCACAGCTACTTCAGTCAGCAGCTGCAAAGCTTCTAACAGTTCAGAGACAAACCCAGCATTCTTAACTGGAGTCCCTGCCATGTTGGGGAAATCCCTATTCCTTCACTGCCATCCAAACTTGTGGCATACACCAAATGTATATATACAGTCTATATAAATTGCTACAATTTTCCATTTAGCATATTTACAAGTTTCAATTAAATCTTTTCATTCGGTCTGCTAGTTCTACACCAGATTATTCACAGTTTATACAGCCAGGCAGGTAGCCTGCACAACACATAAACACGGCCCCTTGGCCACCGGGCCACCCACCAGACGATGCCTATCTCCATGCTCCTGCACCAGCACAACAGCTCACGACCCATTTCTTTCACTTACATACAGATTACATACAGATGATCCGTCTGAGGGAATCCAGTCCAGAGCCAGTGCCTGCAAGAAAGCTTGTTTCAAAACATCAAAAACGGTTTCTGCTGCAGGGGTCAAGGCAATTTTGTCTTTAGACTGCACTACCCCCCTTAAACCAGTACGTCACTAGACAAGCTCGTTCTGAGAAGGCATTCACCCTGGCTTTATCATGTAGTTGGTTTTATACTCCTTTTTTTCCTCTCAAGATCCAATACTTGGAGTAGTCCGGCCTTATGGATTCCCTCATTAGGTAAAACAATCACAATATCACATAACTCTATTGAGTTAGTTTACATAAATGCTATTTCATGCAGTTATTCCTTATAAAATGCTGCAGTCTGGGCCTAAAATAGGTCTGGGGTGTCCCCCACCCACATCAGTAGTTGAAACTGTACATCTTTACCCAAGCAGACTGTGACAGCTTATATTTGCTTTAAACACAACCCTTACACTCCTTCTCCTGTAGCCTCCTGTTATCCGTTAGAAAACGTTATATCACATCTTTATGCTGTTTTAGTCTAAAAACAGGACAGCTGTGCTCCTGTGCCCCACAGTTACTGCACACTGTAAGATTATTTCACTTTTATTTAAATCCTGAGATAAATTTAGGAAGGCTACAGAGGGGCTTACTAGATTAAAACTGTTAGTTCACACACGGCTCTCGTTTCAGCTTCTGACAAGTTCTTTAATTGTGAAATCAAGCCTCTTTCTTACAATTTCTCCAAAAAACACATTTTTTTTTTTTAGTAACTGCACACCAGCTTATTAGTAGTTCTGTCTTTGAGGTTTTATATCTCGGTATAACATTAAAGTCGCACAATAATTTCGACAAACTGGCGGCTCCCTTTTCTCCTCCTTGGGAGTCTTTTTACCACCCATTTGCAGCGCTCGCAGTTCTGCATGCATGCTTCGCGAGTTATTAAATCACATCTGTCTCTGTTCGTAATATCAGGAAAGCATAGTTGCACATTCTTGGCAACATCAGGTTTTAACCAACTCAAGTAAATTTGTTTTATTACTGTGGAAGTATCTTCATTCACTTCCTTTTCATCGGCTAACCCCGAGTATACTATCCATAAAGCTATAAACCTTTCTGTAAAATCTGAAAACATCCTCACTTCCTTCTGCTGACATGCTGTTAATTTTCTCTAATCAGTTTTCGGTGGGTAATGCTCTTTCAAAAATCTCCACACTAATTCCCACCCTTCTCCCAGATTCTCTCTTAAGGCGTTCTATTTCTTCTTTTGCTTTCTCTTTTTCTACATATACAACTTCGTTTCGTTCAGCCATTGCTTTTAGCTTTTCCATCAGGGATTTTTGCGTCTCATCTATGATATTCTGTTGAATTCTCAAATATTCCTCTAAATATTTTTATCCAAAGGTTCATACACTTTTCTACATTCCTGTTCAGCCTAAATTCCGTCTGACAGTCAATATTTCTTTTAAGTTTCACTTTGGATTAATCAAACTTTTTTTTCCTTCACACCAAACCATTTTCACGTCTCCCACGCGCCCCGCGGAATCCCCCAGTCGAGACAAACTGACGAACTATCACAATTCGGGAACACGGACCAGGTTCCAAATCCTGGCTTTAAACACACAGTTGAATCGAGTTACCATTTTCGGCTCTTCCTCGAGTACAGTTCTAGTTGCTACCTTCAGCCGTACTGCAGTCGTGTACCAGGATGCAACACCTGGATTTTTTCGCACGGGCAGGGCGAGATGCTATTCCTTCAGCAATCCCTCCTTTTCTACCCCACCTTCACAAAACAGGCATCTAAAACACATACACCATTAACTCATTTTTCTGTTGTACTCGCTTCAGCTTCAGGAAAACCCTGAACCCACCACAGCAACATGGAGAGGACAAGGGACTTTTTAGAAAAGAGGAGTCCTTACCTCTTTTTAGAAGCGGCCGCCTAACTTTTCCTCCCCATGTCCGTGTGGTTTAATTTAGATGGATACTTCTTCATCATTTGGGTCACGTATCCGCCAATCTGCCTCCTCCTTTTTAGAGGATGTTGAAAACCTTTAGGAACAATATGATCTAGCAACAAGGTTATGTCACTGTAATTAGGCTTAAGACAATCAAGAACAAGGCGCTTGCCTTTCTTCTAAATTCTTTACGATCATCAGGCAATTAAGGAAAAGACTTAACTAATGCAAATAATTCACTAGGAGACCAATGTCAATGTACTGTACATATGGTGGAGTTCTTTCTGGACCTGAAAAAGTGCACATTGGTATTTCACAAACAAGTGGCTCCGGACCGCTTTCTAATTTCGGTGGAGACTTTTTCTTTTTAGTACGCATGGCCATGACTTTAGCTGCAGTTTGCTGTTCTTTAGTTTCAAGACTAGTCTTTTTTTAAGCTTCCCATTATTTCTGTGATTCCTCTTTCCATTAAATAAGTTTTCCAATTCATTTTCTTTCATTTCTTCTCCTTCTCTTCTAAGTTTCCCCTTCTTCAGGAAACTTCTTTTTCCTAATTCAACTTTCCTCTGTCCATTCTGATTCACTTACAAAGATCCTTCATAGTTATGGGCCCCTAATTATCATATATAAATTATGTGCAAGTTCCCTTACACCTATTACCCTAGCTTTACAGTTCATGAACATAATTTTTTTCCCTAACCCAGGCTATAATTGTTTCTCCGAATTTGTCGTACATGTACTTTTGCTGGACTGCTCGGTCCCATTTTCGTCTCTGAATTTTAATTTCCCATTTTTACCGATCGGTGCCTTACTTAGAACCTTATCACATTAACTACTCCGCAGAGCAAAAACCACACGTCTGTGTTAAGATAAGTTCTTTATATGAGTCCCAGACTCATCAAACCCGCGTGAGAACACCCCTGTGGCTCGCTTCTCAAACTATTAATTTTTAAGGATCACTTACTGACGTCAGACAGCTGCCAATTCTCCAGACGCGTCTCTGGAAGGATAAACAGTTTATCCTCCGAGGTTCGTCCAATTTGCTAAAATTGTCCGGGTCCGGATGGAGTTTCAGCAGCCGTTCGCGTTCAGGTTTGTGATCCCGGACGAGCCCCCAAATTGTCATGGAAATTTAACTATCAAGGAAGCCACAAGAGAGAGTTCTCACCTGAGTAAGGTCTTTATTTCAATATTGCAATATTGGGAGCCCTGCTGCCACTTCGCAAAGTGCATCAGAGACTCAATTTGTTACAAGCAGTACAGGGTTTTTATAAGACGTTGCGCTGTAAAAAAGTTCAGCACTTGGTCCCTTCTAAAACTTCCCCTTTCTCTAAGAGAAAACAGATTACATCATAGAGCGAGAGAAGAAAACTAGATTTGTTATTCAAAGCTTATCAGTTACTTTCAGCTAATTCTAATGACCCAGACAGCATATATTATTTTGGTACATTGTCTTCTAAACTAACCTAAACAGTGTACTTTGTTGACGAACTGTTTTCTAAAATTCTGCACGTACTGTAGCATAGCAGTTATATCCTTGAAATATTATCTAAAAGCACCAATATATTTTTTTTAAAGCTCTCTACATTTTTAAGAATCAATTAACTCATTAGATTTCCACTACACTCACATATCCTCATGCTCAACTTTGGCTCAACCACACAAACTATGAAGATAATCATCTGCTTTTGCTCCAAGATTTATGTTACTAGGCTCTCTCCTGGGGATCCTCGTGTTCAAACATTGCCCTTATTGTGGATGATCCATGACAGAATTCAGGGAATTCAGAATTCTGATACCTCAGCTCAGATTCTGACTGGGCAGACTGTCATTGCCTGGTGTGAATGTGTGCATATCTGTTTTTGTGCATGTTCTGTGGCCTGTTGTACAGTACATCACAAATGAAAGGGAAATAGAAAACTAAAATAAGACTCAAGTGTTTTATCTTTCAACAGTGTTTCATTAGTATCTGTGCTAGATCCTGTCATCCACTGCTTACCACAACAGGCTCTAGCACGGGATAGCAGCTAATACATTTAACAATCTCACTGCACAATGTTGTATATTCAAGGGCTGATCTTCTGTACTTTTTCTTTCACTTTTCATTTCCTAGAAACTCAGTCCTGCCAGGAATAATCTGAGAACAAAATCAATCTGAGTGAAAATCGAAGCAGAGGAAGATTGTTTTACAGAGTCAACAAGGTCTAATTCAAGGTCATCAGCACTAACAACATTCTCTCTGGAGACAGGCGATAAGAAAATTGAAAGTGTGTATTGTTACACAACAGCAGAGACTATGAGTTATGCTATCATGAGAGTGGTGATGGATTTTTTTCATTGCTTAGTTTTGCAGGTTCTGTACATTTGAACATTCAAATTGACTAAAGTAAAGGAGTTTTCCCTTTTTACCACATAATTCCCAAAGATCAACACTAATAGAAAGCCTAATTCCAGCCAAGATTCAATTACTGTCTCTCAGGCATCCCAGCAGTGGATTTCATGACTTCAGACAGCCATCTTTATCAGTGGAGAACTCAATGCTCTGAGGTTTACTGGCAGAGTCTCACACTGGGTAATATGTTGGTAAATAATGTCCTATGGAATTCTACTATTGATAAATTCTACTATGGAACTGCGATGTGTCCTGAAAAAATCTTCTATGATAGTGGTACAGTCCATCACACCCCACCTACAGCCTTTAAAAGAGAAAAAAAAAATTCTGATATTATGGTGGAAAAAGAGGGGATTCAGTGGCTGACGAGATTGCTAAACAATATTGCAAAGGAAGAGAGAATTCCAGAAGAATGGACAAAAAGCAGTATGGTTACCATCTACAAGGAGAAAGGAGACCCAATGGAGTGTAAAAACTATAGAGGAATAAAACTTCTGGAACATGGATTGAAAATCCTGGAAAAAATTCTGGACAAGAGACTCAGGAAGATAATCAGGATCCACAACTCACAATTTGGATTCTCAGTGGGGAAAAGCACAACAGATGCCATTTTTGTGATGAGACAGTTACAGGAGAAGACACTAGAGAAAGGGAAAAAGCTGTATGTGGCCTTTCTGGACTTGGAGAAGGCATATGACCGTGTGCCCAGAGAGGTGGTTTATTGGTGCTTGAGGAAGAAAGGAGTACCAGAAAGCATGGTGAAGTTAGTTCAAGCAACCTATAGAGATGCAACTACGAAGATGATAACACAACAGGGAGAGACAAAAGAGTTTGAAATCACAGTTGGAGTACACCAAGGATCAGCACTAAGTCCTTTCCTTTTCATAAACATTATTGACACACTGACAGAGGAGGTAAGAACAGAAGTGCCTTGGGAACTCATCTTTGCTGATGATGTGGCACTGATGGCAGACTCAGAAGTAGAACTACAGGAGAAAGTGTTCAAATGGCAGAGGAGTCTGGAAAAAGGTGGACTGAAAATGAATGCAGAAAAATCTGAAATAATGGTAATGGAGAGAAGAGGAGATACTATGACCAATAATGAGGAGACAAATGGAGGAAAACTGAAACAAGTTGATGACTTTAAATACCTTGGATCAAAACTGGTAAAGGGAGGAGAAACACTGGAGGCAGTAAAACAAAGAGTGAAAGCTGGATGGAACAAGTGGAGAGAGATAACTGGAATAATCTGTGACAGGAAAATTCCCAGAAAGTTAAAGTGCAAAATGTACAAGACTGTGATTAGACCTGTACTACTATATGGAGCTGAATGCTTGGCAGTTGGAAAGAGGGAAGAGAACTTGATGAGAAGAACTGAAATGAGGATGTTGAGATGGATTCTGCAGATTTCAATGAAGGATAAGATCAGAAATGAAGAAATCCGTAGACGATGTAGGGTGGTGAATGTGGTTGAGAAGATGCGAGAGGCGAGGTTACGGTGGTATGGACATATCATGAGGAGGGACGTTGAGGAAGTAACAAAGAGGGTAATGGAATTTGAGGTGGAAGGTAACAGAGGAAGAGGCAGGCCTAGAAAGAGATGGATAGATTGTGTGAGAAAAGATATGGAGGTATGTGAAGTGAGTAAAGAAGATGTGCTCGACAGAGACAAATGGAGAAGAGCAACCAAAGCAGCTGACCCCAGGACAGTCTGGGACTAAGGCTGTGAAAAAGAAGAAGAAGAAGAAGAAAAAGATGGTGGAAAAAGAGCCCTGGAATCTTTGTAGAAGGACAAAAGACGGAAAGAACGGGCAGTGTAACCATGGCGAAGAGAAGGGAAATATTGGAGAGAGCTTTTTTCATACACTTTTTATGACTGTTTTTGTGGCTGTTTTTCCAGCCCAAAAATGATCAACAAATATGGGCAGGCGTCCTGTGCCAAATCCAATCTACCTTTCTTCCAAGCATACAGGAATGTCAGTGAATTAAATATTGACATTTGAAAATACCCAAAAATATGCAATCACACATATGCAGTTTGAGCAAACATAAGACAATACCCAAGTACCACAAACTACCAGGCATCATTAGCAGTTCAGGTGGGGAGCTGTGTCAGCATGCGTAGGCTGCAAAGGAACAAGTAATAGGTCTATTCCATGCTTAAAAGAGAAGAAAGAAAACACAACATTTCAGCTGTGGAGCCCTCACACCTGAAGAAGGCTCCACGGCCGAAACGTTGTGTTTTCTTTCTTCTCTTTTCATCTAGTGTCATTAGCCAGTTCCTGTCAAAATAAAATAGAAATGGATAACATTCTAGAGAGAGTTTGAAATACCAAGGTACAATTTAAACCATATTTCTTCCACTACAACCACAATATTTTGGAGAGATCGCTGAGCCTAACTGTTCTGGCATGCCCGTTAGCCTCCGTCCTGCTTCAGCAATGAATGCAACGGGGCACATTCTGAGGGAGATGCGGTCAATCAGGTTGCAGGAAAACCACGCTATGCTTTTTTTTGAGATCCTGAAAAGGACAGAGGGGCCATGTATATGTGTGCAGCTGGATATGTAATTGCAGGTAGCGTAGCAAATTCTGCTGAAGCCCCACTGCCTGGTGTGGACGGTAGCTGTGCATGTTGCAGCAGAATTGTGCATGTGAGATCAAGGGGGCATGTCATGTGTTTGAGCACTTCACTCCCTTCCGGAAGCACGTGATTCCCTGAGTCCCAAAAATTTGTAAGTTCTTTGGATGACCTGTGGACCGATCTTTCACGATGAAGAATTCCTTAAGAAGAATAGATCTCGGCCCACCATCCCAATGCCTCCATCTCAAAACAGCAACCTCCCACTGCCCTTAGTCTGCAAGGCAGTCCTTTCAAGTGCGATGATGACGCCGGGACCTTCGTTGCCTATTGTACGAGGTGAACTTTTGTGCTCATCAATTCAACGCTCTTTCCATCAACTCATCTTGTCTTTTGACGCTTCGTGTTTTGTGCTCCTTTGACTATCGGCATATCGGGTGACTGCAAACACTGAAGTTCTTGCTTACGGAGTGTGGAACAGTGTTTTCAAGTGATCGCTGTTCTGTCATGTTGACGCCGAGTGAATCTTTCTTTGGCAACATGGGCAGGCTGACAGAAGCGCGAGCTAAAGTAATGGCAAATTTCTTGACTTATTTCTGAATGTGAATGTTCTTTAGAAAAGGGATGCGGCATTGCTTCTCCCCCGTGTAAAGGTCACGCATTCCAGACGTGGTTATGAGCGAACAGTTGCCGCAAGTGTTTGAAAAGAACAAGAGAGGAAGCAGCCCTGCCCCGTGTGAGAATCAAACTCAGGACCTTCAGACGATGAGACTGACGCGCTACCAACTACGCCTACGAGGCCAGCTGCAGTACACAGCCGGAAAGTTTGCCTCATATGGATTTCAGTCGCCCGTTCCCTAATCTTTAGACGCCCTCTGCTGGATGTTGCATTTGCCTTTTGATCTCACCGATACTTTTTTGGTCTGTTTCTGTTGCGAGTCCGTTTTTCAGATCTCACCTAGCACAAGTCTCTCTGGCTGAAGTGGCCTCTCTGCTTCAGCATCGTGCCCTCACTCAGCCATTAAAAACGTCACTCGGACTTCTGACATGCTGACATGAAATGTCAAGAGAGAGTGGCGGAGACGCTTAAGGCAGAGAGAAGATGAAGAGGGGGCGTGGCTGCGAAATGATTGACAGCTGCATGACGCTTTCCATACAAGGCGTGACCACAGGCTAAAGGACACCTTTCGGCACATCAAGCTCTAAGCACACACCTGGAGGACGTGGGAAATGATCCCGCTACCTCTCGCGTGCAAAGCAAGCGCTGTACCATGCAAGCTAACCCCCCTTGCTGGGGTTATGCCTCGGTGTCGCCTAGTGCCGCTTGTTCCCCTCTTACCAGTTGCAGTTCACTGCCCTTCGTCTGCAAGGCAGTCGTGTAATTGCAGCTTTCTTGACTTATTGATGAAGGTCTGACTGGACGAGCGAATGATGCCTCTCCCCCGTCCTCAAGCTCGTTGACAGAATAAAATGGCAAGTGCCGCCGTGGCTCATTGGTTTAGGGATATGATTCTCGCTTAGGGTGTGGGAGGTCCTGGGTTCAACTCGCGGATGAGCCCTTGTGTGCTCTTTTTGTCCTCGTCCACAAGACTGGGAATTGATATCCACATCACCTTGCAGCATCTGCTTATGGCAAACGATGGAATGTGACTAATGACTGAACGAGCCTGGTGAATACTCATCACGTGGCACAATGAGAGCGTGCAGTCAGCTGTCCAAGGCAGCAACCTCATTGCTCGTTCAAAAGAACACGTAGTGAAAACTCATCACCACTATGTCGTAAATGAGCACCGCGATCGCTTGTTGTCATGCGTCCTTACTTGGGAAATGCAGAAGCAAAAACTGCCCTCTCTCAGCCACCGAAACGTGTGCGGCTCGCCTTGCACTCTCTGCGCCTCGCATATTTATGGAGCTGTCTGCTCTTCTTTCTGTTGAAGTACGCAAGTTACGGGGCGTACTGCACACTATGATGTGCTCAATGACAGCTTTCAAGATTTGAAAACTATGAGCTTGATGGCTCAAGTCGAACGAATGTGGTTGTTACGCAATTGATGATGAAACGCACGTATTCTAACGATTCGTGAGAGTATGTTCTAAAGGTCCCTGGCTCGATCCCGGGTTTCGGTTTTTTGTTTCATCGCGCCCTTTGTTCCTCTCTCCAGCGCCTCCTGCCTAAAGTGACGCTTCCCTTTTTCAGCCCGAAACGCAAGCGATACACCAGCAACAAACCCTACAGGTTTCCGTAGTGTAGTGGTTATCACGTTTGCCTAACATGCGAAAGGTCCCAGGTTCGAGACCGGGTGAAAACAGCCTCTTCTTGCACGCTCCTGCACTTCACAGAGGTCTTGAACCACCAGTCATTTGATCCCAATGTATTTCCGGTGCCTTCATGCACTCTTGTACCAAACGCACATTCCTTCTGTACCTGGAGCCAAACATTTGCAATTGGGCTATCCCGACAGACCAAGACGAGCTCTGTCGGCTCAAAAGCAGCGCAACACCTGCGAGAACAACAGAAAGATTAGTATCCAGCGGGGGCCTCTTAGTAAGCCCAAGATCTAATCAAGAATCGACTCCAGCAACAGGGCTGGGTGCATTGTTCCATATTCCGACCACTCTTGGTGTAAACAGGTCCCTCCTGGTCTCTGCTTGAAATGCACTTTCCTGCGTTTGCTTTGGTGTAACTGGCTTCCCCTGCATGGGCGAATGTGAAGAAGATCCTTAGTAAGTCATTGAAGAAACCCGAGAAGAGGTCGGAGTGGCCTCTGTCGTTCATCAACGATCCAGTCAGGCAGTACTCCTCTGTAAAGCGCCGTTCGTTCACATCAATTGGCTTTTTTTTGCCTTCATTCGTGCAAGTAGTAAAAGCAGACGCCCCTATTCTGCCGTGACCCGGATTCAAACCGGGGTTGTTGCGGCCACAACACAAAGTACTGACCACTATACGATCACGGCGAGTTACCGATACACACGTGGCAGGGCGGAAAAGGCTGTGCTCTCTTCGTGTGACATAATTCGGAAAAGTCCTGACGTTGCATTTCAACTGAGTCCCAGTATACATCGACCCTTCGACACTCTGAGTGACAACTCTCTTGCGTGTTTTCTCATATTTATGTAGTTTGCTTGCATGATGCCCGGAACAGAAGGGTTGTGCACTCCCATATGGTCTAGCGGCTAGGATTCCTGGTTTTCACCCAGGCGGCCCGGGTTCGACTCCCGGTATGGGAACGTGTCAATTTTGCCTCCTGCTTTCCAAAAGATCAGCACTGTGTACGAAGGAGCCGCATTAAAACTACTCAACGTGCAAAACGTGCGAGAAGAGGGGGCGCTTGTTTCCAGCCGAAACTTCTCGCGTGTGAGACGAGCTGACCATCGCTGCAGGAGGTGGGAGGGTTACTCTGGTAGACAGGGCTGACCTTCGGCAATAGGATTTATACTCTCCAAGATGATATTTGCACTTTCTGGAGAGGCGATTTTCTCCACTTCAGTAGCCCGATTTCGTCGATTGAGTGGAGAGGGCTGTAGAATGTGGCGCCGTCTTTCCTGCTCCGTCCATGACAGGCGTGCTGGTCTCTGGAGAGAGAGCATGGTCCATCAGCGCACCCCAATAAAGGCACTGGAAGCAGCTGAGTCGCATTGGCGAAGCTCAGCACTGGGCCGCTGGGCACATCTTACCACCGTTTCCGTAGTGTAGTGGTTATCATGTTTGCCTCACACGCGAAAGGTCCCCGGTTCGAAACCAGGCGGAAACAGACCAGACTTCTTCTGTCGCCACGCACAAGAGGGGATTGGGGATTCGCCTAGCGCTGTGATCGAACAGACCCACTCACCTCTTAGTGTGGCGGGATCTGCACAGTGCATGTCGCAGCGCATCCTGCTTTAACTTCACTGCGCGTCCTGATGTACCCCGGTCTCCCGCGTGACAGGTGGGGACAGGTGGCAGGTCCTATACTACCGAGGAAGACATCGCTCTCTCCGACCCCCGGCATCGTGTCCTGACCCACCGTGCTGGAAGCCGACTCGTGCTGTGATTCCTTTACGGAGCAGAAATGACAACTGAGGAGCCGAGAGATCATTTCAGCATTTCGCGTCTGAACGGAAAACACAAACGACCAACTCGGAATGACTTGCCTTTGACGCTTATCAAAGCGTTCTTTGTGCATCGAACAGACCCACTCACCTCTTAGTGTGGCGGGATCTGCACAGTGCATGTCGCAGCGCTCCCTGCTTTCACTTCAATGTGCTTCCTGATGTCGAGTCGTGTGCCGTGCGGAGGCTCTGAAAGCGAGAGCAATGAAAAGGCGCACGACGCTGTGTTAGAAAACAGAGAAGTGAAAGGCAGTCCTTTCTCTAAGGAGGTAAAAGAAAAGCTACTCCCCGTCGGGGAATCGAACCCCGGTCTCCCGCGTGACAGGCGGGGATACTTGCCACTATACTAACGAGGAAGACATCACACTCTCCGACCCCCGGCATCGTGTCCCGACCCACCGTGCTGGAAGCCGACGCGTGCTGTGATTCCTTTACGGAGCAGAAATGACAACCGAGGAGCCGAGAGATCATTTCAGCATTTCGCGTCTGAACGGAAAACACAAACGACCAACTCGGAATGACTTGCCTTTGACGCTTTTCAAAGCGTTCTTTGTGCACGATGACTGCGCCGCCTAGCAGATACAAATGGGTTGTACAACTTTGAACTAACAAATGGAAGAGGGCTAAGCCCCCTCTCTTTTAGCCCAGGTTCGATCTGTCTCCCAGACTCACCAGGCGCACGCACACACACACACCCGTGCCGTTGAAGTGCTCTGCTTCATTTCTAAGGGCAACTCAACATTCACTCCTACCCCGAGTGCAGAAAAGACAGCGTCTGCAGCAACAGCAGCTCAGGTCTCTGCCCATCTCCTCTTTTCTGCGGCTCCTGCGGAGTGGAGTCCTGCCTGGAGCTGTGTTTGCAGGCGGCAGCTCCCCGCGCCCTGTCTGTGCGTCGTGAAATTAATTAATAACGTTAATAAATTTATAAAGTAAATTTATAAAGTTATAAATTAGAAATTAATAACGATATAATTATATTCATGTACCGCAACACAAGAATAGTACACACTGTACATTGTCTGTCGATAATGTTTCTGTAGTGCTTTTTCAGCACTCAGCACGTGACTGTGCTGTTGGCGCTGTGGGTTAGGTTCCTGACTTCCATATCGCACGGTCTCTGATTGAATCCCATAGAACTATGACTTCATTTTTTAACAAACATTTCTTTGAAAAAATGAAACGTTTCCCTTGGTCAGAGATTAAATAAAACCTCACTTTTTTTGAGGTTTTACTGTGCAGAGTGAGGTTTTAGCTCACTTTTTTTGAGCAGAAGGTTTACTGTGACTTGAGAAGGGCCGGCATCCAATCACGGTGGTACACACACACGCTCTCACTCATATGAGCTACACGGCTACCAAGATGATCTCGGGTGCGCCGAGCTGGTACGGAACATATTGAACTGATCGACGGCGAATTGTCTCTTAGACAGGCTTTTCACCTCTAAGCTCCCTGACTGACAGTGATCAGCTAGGTAGTGAAACAGTCAGCTGCTTCTAAGCCATAAACAGCTGCATCTCGGCGCTTCCACGGAGAGATGATTTGAAAGCCGAACATCGCCCATTGGGAATACCTTACTATCACTAGTTTAAGAGACTCTTAAGATCTTGCAGAGGTGCCTGTCTAATAGCATGCGCTTTGCAAGCTATAGGTGTTTAGGCTGAGGCAGAATGCCTGTTAACAAAATGTTTTTCTAAAGGTGTGTCTAAGTGGCTGCAAAAGGACAACACTCCTGGGGCGCCGTGGCTCAGCTCCTGCACTTGATTATAATGCCGTTACGTGTCGAAGCAGTAATTTACGTCATCCTACCACTGCAACACAGGGAATAGAGAGAAATGAGCACACGCTACGAATCGTCTCAATCACTCCCTACAGTCGTAAGGCGCATTGAAGGGTGCACCCCCATCATTAATCGTTGCGCCTCTGTGAAAGGAAGGCTCTTGGGCAGTCTTTGAAACAGCTCGGATGAAACACTTGATTGCTTCCATGTGCATCTGGAGCCCACTTCTTATTTTCACTTCACGCCGCCCAAAGCATTTCTAAAACAGGAGATTCGCGTTTGGGAATGCGCCCTGCCCTACAAATAAAACAGGTCTACGGGTCTGAAACGTGCTCCACAGAAAACAGCTCTGTTGCGCTTTTGATCAAAGGGAGATTCACTGTTCATACTTTTTGATGACATAACACCCAAAGGGGCTTCTTTGGAGCTGGATTCCAACCAGCATCCTTAAGTTTCTTGGCGGTATCCTTTACAGTCCTCTGTTCGGTCGACAAGGGACAGAAGGGGGCAGCTTTCCTCACACATACAGTGCAATGTACTGTACTGTTCCCGTTCATTGAATTCGCAGTTCTGCATCAGACCTCTAACTCGTTACATTAGCTTGGATTTAAGCCACGAAGCAGGCTTCTACTGTATAAACTTCTAGAGGAATCACAAACTATTTGAGAGGCCACCATCCCAGGGGGACCTGACAAAGTCTATCCCTAAACACCTAGCGCAGTCTCTCGAGAGACTGTCAAAAATCGCTTTCTCCGTTTGCGTTGCAAGTAAGTGAAAATGCGGTCTCAACCCAGAGCCACTTGGCAGCAGCGGCATGTAAATACTGTTACTGTCACTGCTCGATACCGACGTTAGCCTACTATACCATGTTCAGCCACCGCTAGAAAATGTACGGCTCTAGTACCGGAGCAAAGAACGGGAGGGCCAACACTGAACGGGCACACGTGTCAGACATGGAGAGCAACAAGGATGGGATTTGACCCCATGTGTGCAGAGCACAATGGATTAACAGTCCATCGCCTTAACCACTCGGCCACCTCATCAACAAAACTGGGCTGTCCTGACATGGGTTGGCGCACTCCAGTTGATCTTTTTCTTTTTTTTTCCCTCATACTCGAGGGTCATTTTCCTGTTCCACATGCGATTTCAACATTTTCCTTGGGAGATGTCAAGCCAGCAAGCCACTGCTGTGGTTCAGTGGCCAGTGTGGAGTTCAGTGGCCCTGTTGTACACAGAAAGCACTTTGAGCTCCTTGGACATGAAAAGTTCCAGATAAAAGCCATTTGTCATCCTTTCTCTTGGTGTCGATGTTGCTAATTCAGTGTACGGGCTTTCTCGTGCAGTTTCATGGTTCTTGTAACCCAAATCCTACACTAGCGTGAAGTGACCCCCCATTTCACAGCATTTTTCAGCTGATTTAAATTGTACCTAAAGGAGAAGCATTATTGAAGACCATCAATTACCAAGAGCTTTTGTCAAAAGTTTTGGTGGTAATTTTTAATGACCACAGAGCGCTGTGACCTCGGTTTTACATCTCACCAAAGAGACAGCGCCCTTTTACAACACAGCGTCTCCGTCACTATGCTGGGGCATTGGGACGCGCACAGACCTCAGGGTGAGCGCCCCCCCACCGGCACCATTAACACCGCTTCCAGCTGGAAACTTTGTCTTTCCCTGTAGCTCACCCTCATCCGGGTACTGACCTGGCTAACACCTGCTTTGCTTCAGTGGGTTTTCAGTTGCGAGTTGCAAGGGGATGCAAGTGATGGAGCCGCTCGCTGCAAAAGCTACTGCATTGGCCGGGAATCGAACCCAAGCCTCCCACGTGGCAGGCGAGAATTCTACCACTAAATCACCAATGCTCAGTGCCTGGACCTTCAAAAAAGACGCTTTTTTGGTGCTCTGTGCAAAACGCGTCGACATCTGCTTCCAGCTGCAAAATGCCATTTGCAGACGCTGAAGAATTTATTTCCAAGGCAGCGGGTACAAGCGATTTGGCGTTTTAAAACAACCAGGAACAGCAAAGAGGTGCGCTTCTTTGCTTGCGCCAGAATACAACGACAGGAGGTGCGAGTTGCAAGGGGATGCAAGTGATGGAGCCGCTCGCTGCAAAAGCCACTGCTTTGGCTGGGAATCGAACCAGAGCCTCCCGCGTGGGAAGCGAGAATTCTACCACTGAACCAACAATGCTCAGTACCCCTGCCTTGAAAAAAGACGCTTTTTTGGTGCTCTGTTAAAAAAGCGTCGACATTACCTCTTTCAAAAGGCTTCACTTTCCTAGTAACATTCCAAGGCTCATTGAACCCGGGCTGTTTCCTCTAGCGGTATAGTATTGCAGTTAGACAGCACGATGCCTGCAAGACTATGTCACGCTCTGACGAGACTGTCAAAAATTGCTTTCGCCGATTGTATTGCAAACCGGCGGAAGCGGGGTATTGGGAAAAGTTTTCAACTAGCAATAATCGCGCCTCGGCTAAACCTCACAGGCTACGATACTGCCAATGCGCAAAGCTGACGGTTGCCAGGCAACCGCGGGGATCCTATGGAAATCGTTATCAATCGTCTCATGGCATGTTTTGCTGTAACGCTTCATATTTGTCGTCTTCTTCTTCTAGCTTGAGGTTTTAAAGAATTTCATGACAGACAAGGGCTCCGTCGGGAACAAAGGGCGTTGTGAGAAAACCGTTGCTTATTTTCAGCAGCAGAAATACAACCCTTTAAATACAAGATGACAGAACAATGACGAAGGGCATGCCGGGAGGAACTCATGCACTACAGAGGAAAGGGGGCGGGCACGTACAGTTCACATTCAAGCCACAAGTACTCTTCTCGGATGTTGCACAAACAAATCCAAACGTCCTGAAAGCATTGCAGCATGTTTGTGTCCCACTTCCCGTGGCTGCAGGACGACTGACACGAAGGGACAAACACAATCTGTGGCGTTTAGCGTGACATAGTCTTGCAGGCATCGTGCTGTCTCACTGCAATACTATACCGCTGGAGGAAACAGCCCGGGTTCGATGAGTCTTGGAATGTGACTAGGAAAGTGAAGCCTTTTGAAAGAGGTAAAGCACTGCACAACGGAATTGAGGGAGAATCTTACAGGGGATTCTGAGCGGTGTCTGCATACACGCAGTCCGATACGGGTGCTGAAAGCTTGAGCTACTCTCAATGTCATGCTGCCTTTCCTCGGAGTAAATCTTTTACATTGAAAGAATGCTTCTCGCAGGTTCAAAAAGGGACCCTTGTTAATTGGAGAAATCAATGATTTCGAATGAATTCTGTATGCGTTAAAAGACAGCTATACACAGAAAACATGCAGGACACTGCTCATGATGTTTCCCGAGCCGAAACACAGTGCGTTTTTCAAAGCCATCTGACAAAGCCCGCCCACTGAAAACTGCAGCAGATCGTGTAAAGACGTTCAACTTTGTAACTACTGCACGCACAGGAAGCAGAATAAATTCCTCTTTTCAAACTGTCAAAGGTTTGCTTTGTGAACGCAGCAGGACATCGCACAATCTCTTTTGAACGGGGACAAACAATTTCTTATGGGGCGCAGTAAGTACAGACGTTTAAAGAGCTCCACTCATGCCGACGATGCAGCATGAAGAAGCGCAACCTAACGTTTGACAGACAAAAGCCGGGCGCCGCTACGAGCAATATGAAATCAAACTGACAGCACACGGCGTTTCGCGCTGACTCAAAAGTGATCTCGACAGACGCTGTTCTCTGCATAACGCTGAAAGAGCTAAAGAGCGTTTCTGTTGAGACGTAACAAGCTTGTTTCTTTCTACCATGATGTTACCATGACAAAATCTGTCTTTAAACACCTTGCTCAAAAATTGCTTTCGCCGATTGTATTGGAAACCGGCGGAAGCGGGGTATTGGGAAAAGTTTTCAACTAGCAATAATCGCGCCTCGGCTAAACCTCACAGGCTACGATACTGCCACTGCGCAAAGCTGACGGTAGCCAGGCAACCGCGGGGATCCTATGGAAATCGTTATCAATCGTCTCATGGCATGTCGTTGCTGTAACGCTTCATATTTGCGGCCGGACACTTCCCGCCCCCCAAAGAAAAGAGCGCCAATCAGACAGGCGGAGACCGAGGACTCGCAGAGCAGAAGGCCACAGTCGCCGTAATAAGAGCGATTGTGAGCGGTTTTGTTTTCTCTCTTTGACCAGCCCAGCTGCGCCCCACCCAAAGGCAGGGAAGCACAAAAATTGTATGGAACTCATTCATGCTCCTCTCCATGGAAATCTTTAGTAAAAGGCAAAAGATTTGTACGAGATGAAGAGAAACCAGAGTGCGTGGCTGGACAGCTGCAGGAGCCCAGGCCGCCTTCAAGTCCTCTCCCCTGCCGGTCGTGGTTGGCAATGCACCTGGCCTTACAAACGAGCCAGTGGGGCCCGTTTAGCTCCGGGCTCATCGCCTGCGGCTCTCGGCTTACCTGGCAGGGGAGATACCTTGATCAGCCTGTAGTTGGAGTAGTTGGATTGTTTTCTTGTTTTGTGGAAGCAGTGTTTGTTTTGCAGTTTGAGATGGCAACCTTTGGATCCCGCAAGAATGCTGTACGTTTTGAGCTTTTGGATGACCTCTTCATGGATCGTATGCAGTTCAGCAGAAAAGTGTTACAGAAGGAACTTGGCTTTGAACCTCGGCACTTGTTTTTCATCTTCGCTCTCCCAGGTCAGAAAGCATTTGAGGTTGTTTTTGCTACCTATTCTCTGTTTGAACAATGTGTGGATGTGTTTGAGGCAAAAAGAGGGAAAGTTCCTGCCCTTGAGAAGATCAACTTGCAGCCTCTGACACAGAGAGAGAGGTTGTTATGTTCTCGGAAATGGCAAAGACGGAGGACATTCACACCTGGCTTAAGCAGTACTGCACCGTCCACCATGGAACTGAGGTTAGAGATGTTGACGGTATAAAAACAGGAACAAGGAAATTCGAG
This sequence comes from Lepisosteus oculatus, assembly GCF_040954835.1. Taxonomy (NCBI): domain Eukaryota; kingdom Metazoa; phylum Chordata; class Actinopteri; order Semionotiformes; family Lepisosteidae; genus Lepisosteus; species Lepisosteus oculatus. The sequence continues at coordinate 833,950 of NW_027167934.1, read as the reverse complement.
GTTCGCTTGCTACCGGACAATGTAAATGGAGGCTTAAGGCACCTGCCCTCTACAATCCGGCTGGGCGCCTGCAATGGCTATGTTTTTTATGTGGGACAACCAAAGGTGTGTCGGCGCTGTGGTGCTGTGGGACACCTGGCATCGTCCTGCACTGTGAAATGCTGCAAGACCTGTGGCAAACAGGGACATTAAGCCTCTGACTGTTCAATGCTGCCAAAGTGCAATTTATGTGGCTCGGAAGGACACGTTTTTAAGAACTGCCCTCACGCCTACGCCTATAAACTCAAAATGAGAAAGGATGAGGCAGTGCTTGTTTCAGCCAAACCGGCCTGAAAAAGCCAAAGCAAACAACAAGTCAAACAAAGAACCCTTGTTGGACAAAGAGTCTCAGCCTCCAGCCAGGATCAGTCCTGCTGTGGCTCCGGGGCCGGTGGAAGAGAAATCCACTACGCCCCCACAACCGCAGACTGCACCAGACAAGCACGAGGGTTTGAAAACCCCAGAGAACAGCGAGGACCCCTCCCCCACTCCTGCTCCTCAGAACGAGGGCCAGTGTGGGGCCCCCCGGTGGAGCGGGTCCAGCGAGGATACCCAGGATTCAGCGGAGCTGCTTTTCTCAGACTCTGCAAGTGCTACAGATGCCCTCCTCTCCTCCATCCAGTCCATCACGGAGGATCTGCAACAGCTGGTGGGTGAGGGGGAAGAGGAGACTGGTGCATCGGCTGCACCCCTTTCCCCTCGGTGCTCCCAGGAGCTGGACTTGAGGAAAAGGAAAAATGACTCTGTTTTCTCCCCGAGCGAGGAGGAAGGAGAGCATGGCGATGGGGACAGCTGGAACCCCTCCACCCCTCCTTCTACCCCCTTCCTTGAAATGGACTCCGTGAACGCTTTTACTGCTGCCACCCTGATGAAGGCTCATTCAGAGGATGGCTGGCAGGAAATTGGTAAGAAGAAAAAGAAAAAGAAGAAGGTAACAGTTGAGACCGAAGAGAAATGTGTTTTGTAAAGACTGGTTCCACTTTCTTATGTAATATGGCTCTAAACATAATTTCTCTTAACACCAGAGGTATCAATGACAGAGTTAAATGCCAGTGTGTCTTTGATTACCTCCAGCAGAGAGAGGGAGATGTGTTGATGTTGCAGGAGTGTGCTTTAGCCTATCAAGAGAGGTATAAAAGCTTTGAAGATAGGTGGGATAAAGGGCCTTCTGTTTGGTCAGGGGACAATAACAACAGAGCCTCTGGCGTGGCCATTCTTTTCAAAGGATGGGCTTTCAAATTGAAAAGTATTCAGAGGGTCATAGATGGCAGGTTGCTGTGTGTGGATGTGGAATGGGGGACCGTTAACCTGCGGCTAATCAATGTGTATTGTCCTACTGACGTGGGAGGAAGGGTGGAGCTACTCAAGGCACTCTCTCCCCTATTGTTAAGTAGCACAGATGTGATAGTGGGAGGGGATTTTAATTGTATCTTAGAGCACACAGACAGGCAGTCTAGCTCTCCGATAAAATTGGATTCCAGCTCACTGGCCCTGCAAAACTTAGTTCAAGACTTTAAACTCTCAGACACATATAGATGTATATATCCCACAACAGCAGGATATACATGGTCAGGGAGGAATAGCAGCTCCAGAATTGACTATTGCTTTGTCTCAGAGAGAGTGAAAGTTGTTGGGGTCACTCTTCAGCCTGTCTTCTTCTCAGATCATCAGGCTTTAGGGTGTAGAGTGGAACTCCAGGGCGGGACTGTCTTTGGCCCAGGCCTCTGGAAACTCAACACAAAGCTGCTAGAGAACGAGGGGGTAGTATCCCGCTACAAGGAGAAACTATCACAGTGGCTGTCCTTGCAGTGTCTGTACGGGTCAGTAGGAGAGTGGTGGGAGGAGGTGAAGATGAGGACAAAGGCCTTTTTCATGGCTGAGGGAAGGAAGGCTGCTGCCAGACGGAGAGGAGTGCTAGCCAGGAAACAGAGGCAGCTGCAGCGTCTCTACACGATGCTGCACAGTGGCTTCGATGTGCTCGAGGATATCACCCTTTTAAAAAAGGACATCCGGAGCATAGCCAAGAAAGTAGTCGAGGAGTGCTGTTAAGAAGCAGAGTGCAGTTCTTGGAAGAAAATAAGAAGTGTACTCGCTTCTTTTTCAGGAAAGTGGTAGGCTCCAAGTCTGTCATGGAAAGTGTAGTTGATGAGGAGGGACGAGAGAGAACAGAGCTGAGTGCTATCCTCTCCTGCACCGAGGCCTTCTACTCAAGACTGTACAGCTCTACAGAGGTAAAGGATGAAGAAATTCATTTTTTTACCTCAAAGCTAGAAAACGTTTTGAGTGAAGAAGATAGGGAAGTACTTAAGAGGGATTTGACAGTAGAAGAGCTGAGACAGGCTATGGAGAGCTTACAGAAGGGGAAAACTCCGGGTGCTGACGGGCTCCCTAAAGAATTTTATTGCACCTTTTGGGATCTGCTTCAGGATCCGCTACTGCTCCTATTCGAGGAAAGCTATAAGACAGAATTGCTGCCTGACTCCTTAAGAGAAGGCACTATCTCTCTCTTGTTTAAGAAAGGAGCAAAGAATGACATAAAGAACTGGAGACCCCTCAGCCTGTTAGGCGTGGACACTAAGATCCTGTCCAAAGCCCTTTTCCTGCGCCTACAAAATGTAGTGGCCTCACTGGTAGGGAAAGAACAGACTTGTGGGATAGTAGGACGCCTGATGAGCGACAACCTGGCCTTGTTGAGGGATGTCTGTCTGTACTCAGAGGATCGCTCCCTCCCTCTGTGCGTTTTAGGTGTAGACCTAGAAAAGGCCTTTGACCGCCTAAACCGGCAGTACTTAACATCGGTACTTGAGCACATGAATTTTGGCCCCATCATGAGAAAGTGGATTAACCTGCTGTACACAGGTAGCAACAGCAGAGTAATGGTTAATGGCAATAGATCACACCCCTTTGAAGTCTGTTCAGTAGTGAGGCAGGGCTGCCCATTATCCCCTTTGTTATTCGTTTTGGCTACGGAGCCCTTAGCCTGTGCCTTGCGCCAGGATCAGGCCATTAATGGGATACCAGTGCCTGGAAGTGGGGGAGGAGAGGTAAAGACATCTCTATACATGGATGACGTCACCCTGCTCCTCTCTGACAGTACCTCAATTAGCAGAGCTCTGCAGTGTTGTGAGCGTTTCTCTTTGGCTTCCTCTGCAAAAATTAACAAATCTAAGAATGAGATTTTTTATCAGAACTGGAGGGAGCCAAAAGAAGGACATGATCTCATGCTGCAAGAGAAGAGAATTAAGGTCCTGGAGAATTAATTGCTGGCTTGGCATCTCCCAAGGAAAATGTTGAAATCGCACGTGGAACAGGAAAATGACCCTCGAGTACGAGGGAAAAAAAAGAAAAAGATCATCTGGAGCGCGCCAACCCATGTCCGGACAGCCCAGATCCCTCGACGAGGTGGCCGAGTGGTTAAGGCGATGGACTGCTAATCCGTTGTGCTCTGCACGCATGGGTTCGAATCCCATCCTCGTCGCGCTCCATGTCTGACACGTGTGCCCGTTCGGCGTTGGCCCTCCTGTCATTTGCTCCGGTTCTAGAGCCGTGCATTTTCTAGCGGTGGCTGAACATGGTATAGTAGGCTAACGTCGGTATCGAGCAGTAACAGTAACGGTATTTACGTGCCGCTGCTGCCAAGTGGCTCTGGGTTGAGACCGCGTTTTCACTTACTTGCAACGCAAACGGAGAAAGCGATTTTTGACAGTCTCTCGAGAGACTGCGCTAGGTGTTTAGGGATAGACTTGTCAGTTCCCCCTGGGATGGTGGCCTCTCAAATAGTTTGTGATTCCTCTAGACGTTTATACAGTAGAAGCCTGCTTCGTGGCTTAAATCCAAGCTAAGGAAACGAGTTAGAGGTTTGATGCAGAACTGCGAATTCAATTAAGGGGAACACTACAGTACATTGCACTGTATGTGTGAGGAAAGCTGCCCCCTTCAGTCCCTTGTCGACCGAACAGAGGACTGTAAAGGATACCGCCAAGAAACTTAAGGATGCTGGTTGGAATCCAGCTCCAAAGAAGCCCCTTTGGGTGTTATGTCATCAAAAAGTAAGAACAGCGAATCTCCCTTTGATCAAAAGCGCAACAGAGCTGTTTTCCGTGGAGCAGGTTTCAGACCCGTAGACCTGTTTTCCCAAACGCGAATCTCCTGTTTTAGAAGTGCTTTGGGCGGTGTAGCGGCGAGGCTTATTAATAAGAAAGAATTAAGTGTTTCTGAGCTTTCCCAAATTAGGCCTCATCTCTCTGTTCATCTCTGTGGTGCAGCCACAGAGAAACTATTCATGCAGGCTGATTTAAGGTTTCCCTTGATAAGGGACAGCTCCCAAAGGGGGATGCACTTAGCTAAGCCTGGCTATCATGATCAATGGTCATCCATTGGCGCTTATCTGTCTAGGGAGTGCCAGATGGACATCTGGACTGCATTCCTAAGTGTCAGGAGTAAGTGACTCATATCTCACCTTGATCAACCAATCAGGGACTGGTAGGGCCGAGTAACCCACGTGGGACTCTGATGCCCATGGAACTTTCAGCCAATCAACGAGCTGAAGTTCCTCCAGGTAAAAACAGGCAACACAGAGAGCCTGAGAGATTCAGTGGGAATTCAGTAGAGATTTCTGTGGAGTTTTCTAAAGGGAATTCAAAGGAGAATTCCAGGGCAGGACAGCCCAGGAGCAGAAGGCTCCCAAGGGCAGGACATTCTCACAGCGCGCCTCCTGACCATCCTGAGACTCAGCCCGGACAACCACGGAACGGCCAGTGTGTCCGAGTGCCAGAACTTTCCTTTGTTCTAAGAGTCTAAAGCGGAGGTTGCCAGAGAGTAACCAGAGGATCCACCCGAGGTTAGCACCAGCAGCAGGCCTCGTGAACAGGTCGGAACTGTGGACAGTTGAATCACTATTCAGAACTAGCTCTTCATCAGGAACGAACCGGTCTTCTTCTTGACTTGCTGGGACCCACAGTCATCTTTTCTCCTGTGCACAAACTTTGCTAGTTAAAGCCAACACTAACTAGCCGGTCAGTGAGCATCAGCAGCGCACCGTCGCAACCCGCACAGCACAGCCTGGCACCTAGACAGAGAGCACGGATTGGACAGCAACAAGCCTGCAACTGTTTCTTTGTGCCCGCAGGAGATCTGAATCCCCAGAGATTGGATGAGTATTCAACTTCACTGCATTACTGCTCGCGAATTCAATTGTTATCCCAACCAGTTGATATCAATTCAATTCCTAAGAGTTATGTACTTGTTTTCAGTATCTAATGTAGAAGTTATTACCAGGTTCATTTATGAAATGGTCTAAATGAATGATATACTGAATGTATGTCCTCTTGATATGTGTAACACTTTGTAACTGACTGAATATATACCTTTTGTATTCTGATAACCCTCTCGATAAGATCTGTTCGTTTTACATGCATATTCTATGTATTGTAACGCCCTCGCCTGGTGGTGAGGAGGAAGCGCCCCTAGGCGCTCGTAGTACCGCTGGGCATGCTGGGAGTGGTAGCCGGAGTGCGGTCTACGCGAGAGAAGCTCGCCCCACACCCAAAGTCCGTCAAGGCCCCCTGCGCCCTGTGGGAGGCCTTGGAGGTAAAGGACGGGGTGCTGCGCCGGGGGTGGCGGGTACCCTCCAGTGGCGAGGTACGGTGGCAGCTGATGGTGCCTTGGTCGCTCCGCGGGGCGGTGCTCCGAGCAGTGCATGGCCAGCCGGGCGTGGGGCACTTTGGCGGTAAAAAAACCCTGTAGCGCCTCCGAGGCCATTTTTATTGGGGTCTTTGCCACCGGGACGTGGAGTGGTACTGCCGAACGTATGCAGTGTGCGTGGCGCAGAAGGGTCCCCCCGAGCGCTCTCGGGCCCCCCTCCAACAACACCAGGTGGGGGCTCCTATGGAGCGGGTGGGGGTGGACGTTTTGGGCCCGTTTCTGCGCACCGAGGCCGGGAACCTCTACGTCTTGGTGGCCATGGATTATTTTATGAAGTGGCCGGAGGCCTACGCCCTCCCGGACCAGAGTGCCCCCACGGTGGCCGATGCACTGCTGGAGGGGATGTTTGCCAGGCTGGGGGTGCCGGAGGAGTTACATAGTGACTAGGGGCGTAACTTCGAGTCCCAGGTCTTTGCCAGAGTGTGCCAGCGCCTGGGGATCACTAAGACGCGGACCACACCTCTGCATCCCCAGAGCAACGGGTTGGTGGCGCGGTTTAATCGTACGCTCACCACCCAGCTGGCCACCCTGGTGTCCCGGCACCAACGGGACTGGGACCGCCACCTCCCCCTTGCACTCTGGGCGTATAGGACCGTGGTCCAGGAATCCACCGGGTGCACCCCAGCCTCACTCATGCTGGGCCGGGAAATGTGAACCCCGGTGGACCTGGTCTTCGGCCCGTCGCCCGGAGACGGGTCGGCACCGCTGGCTGGACCGGACTACGAATGGGACCTGCGGCAGCGGATGCAGCAGGTGCACAGCTTTGCACGGACCCACCTGACACAGGCGGGGGTCCGGCAGAAGCGGCACTACGACCTGCGCTGCAGGGGGCCTGCCTTCCAGCCCGGGGACTCGGTTTGGGTGTACAACCCGCGCCGCCGCAAATGCCTCAGCCCTAAGCTGGCGCCGTCATGGGAGGGGCCCGCTGAGGTACTCTGGGTGGTGGGCGAGGTCTGCTACCGTGTCCGGTTGCGAACACGGGGGAGAGTGGTGGTCCTGCACCAAGACCGGCTGGCCCCCTACCAGGCCCGGGAGGAGGAGCCGTGTGGGGAGGCTCTAGAGGACCAGCCGGGGCTGGAGCCGGCCGATAGTGGGGCGTCTGTGGGTCGCCAGCCGTCACCGTGGCCAACGGCTTCTCACGCAGGGTTCCACAGCAGTTAGCCGAGTACGAGTACAGCCTGAGGGGGGTGTTCGACGTCGGCGAGACGCCAGACGCTTCAGGTTTTTAAGGAGTAAGAGTGCAGGGGGTCTAAACCTGCGATCCAGTGTGTTGAAGTATTTCACAACACTACCCCTAGCACATCTGGAAATAAATCCTCATAATGATTATTGCCCTGGGCATGTACCAAAAAATCACTGAGCATATATATATATATCACTGTGTTGAAGCTAGAGACACAGAATAAGTGCAAACACATACAGTGTTCCTGCACCTTTGACCTCATCCAGAATGTATCGTTTTTTGAAAGGGATTGCTGTCAGAATGCACAACTGAATCCCAAACAGAATCTCTAGTCAAATATGATCATTTGTGAAACAGGCAAATGAGTCTCTCAGGTGCCCATTGCTCATTTTCAGACACAATTATGCAATACTTTCACCATGCGTTGAGCAATAGGGATTAAAGATACCAGAGGTAAGGTTAAAAGTGATTCTGAGGTGCAACACATCAGTGATACAGCTAGGCATCTGAAATGCGGGGTTTGAGAGCCCTTCAGGGAACACCGTACCCTAAAGGTACCAAAAGTCCACTAGTATAAGCATTAAGCCACTGTCACCCCTGTTACAATGTGATTGCTACATATCTTCATTTCTTTGGTTTTTAAGGAGTAAGAGTGCAGGGGGTCTAAATCTGCGATCCAGTGTGTTGAAGTATTTCACAACACTACCTGTAGCCCGTCTGGAAATAAATCCTCATTCTGATTATTGACCTGGGCATGTACCAATAAATCACTGAGCATATATATATATATATCACTGTGTTGAAGCTAGAGACCTTTATGTAATATTATGATGCTAAAATGTCATTTTCACATATATTAATGTAATAAATGATTGCTTATGCTTTATAAACAAATCTAATTAAAATAAAAGCTTACGTTTTGTATTTAACTTGTACCATAGAACATGATTTGCTTTGTATTTCAAGCCCACAAAGTGTCCAACTGACGCACTACATGATATAAGGAAGATTATCACATGCATATCGGTATTATCTTTCTTATGAAAATGCATTCCTTTCATTACCTTTTACTTTTTAAAATGAACTCAAATTGTGTATAATGTAATAATTTAAGTAGAATAGATTCTAATAATATAATGATCCAGTGTGTTGCACTACTTCACTGCTTCACTGCTCTATGCCGTCTGGAAATAAATCCTCAGACTGCTTACTGCCCTGGGCATGTACCAATAAATTACAGGAGCACATCTATATATCACTGCGATGAAGCAGGAGACACACAATCACTGCAAACACATCCTAAATACAGTGTTCCAGCACCTTTGACCTCATCCAGTACGTATCATTTCTTGAAAGGGATTGCTGTCCGAATGCACATCTGAATCCCAAACAGAATCTCTAGTAAAATACGATCATTTGTGAAACAGGTAAATGACGGTCTCAGGGGCCCATTCCTCATTCTCAAGACACATCTATGCAGTACGTACACCATGCATTGAGCAATAGGGATTAAAGACACCACAGGTAAGGTTAGAAGTCATTCTGACTATATTCTAAAATATTGGACTCATATTCTTATGATGGCAGTCACTTATGATAGTGACAGAGACGCTGTGTTGTAAAAGGGCGCTGTCTTTTGGATGAGATGTAAAACAGAGGTCACAGCAAGCTGAAAAACACGTTTTGAAAAGTGTGCTTTTCCTGCCCCAGAAGTTAAATGGGGGTGACCAAAGTTGCCCAAACGTGTTTATTTCTGCTGAAAAACCCGTTTTGACAGCTTCTGCACAGTGGGGTTAAGGGCTGACTCAGTGGGCTCTAATGAGCCAGGCAGCTACATTGGGATTCCAAGGTTTGAAAAAATACGTTTATTTCGAGCTGAAAAACAAGTTTTGAAAAGTGTGCTTTTCCTGCCCCAGAAGTTAAATGGGGGTGACCAAAGTTGCCAAAATATGTTTATTTCTCTGTCACTATGCTGGGGAATTGGGACCCGCACAGACCTCAGGGTGAATGCCCCCCCGCCGGCACCATTAACACCGCTTCCAGCTGGAAGCTTTGTCTTTCCCTGTAGCTCACCCTCATCCGGGTACTGACCTGACTCACACCTGCTTAGCTTCAGTGGGTTTTCAGTTGCAAGTTGCAAGGGGATGCAAGTGATGGAGCCGCTCGCTGCAAAAGCTACTGCATTGGCCGGGAATCGAACCCGAGCCTCCCGCGTGGCAGGCGAGAATTCTACCACTAAATCACCAATGCTCAGTGCCTGGACCTTCAAAAAAGACGCTTTTTTGGTGCTCTGTGCAAAACGCGTCGACATCTGCTTCCAGCTGCAAAATGCCATTTGCAGACGCTGAAGAATTTATTTCCAAGGCAGCGGGTACAAGCGATTTGGCGTTTTAAAACCACCAGGAACAGCAAAGAGGTGCGCTTCTTTGCTTGCGCCAGAACACAACGACAGGAGGTGGACAACGTAGTCGGCAGGATTCGAACCTGCGCGGGGAGACCCCAATAGATTTCTAGTCCATCGCCTTAAGCACTCGGCCACGACTACAGCAAACCCCGCCGCCGCTGCGTTCTTGCTACAATCTTACCTGGATCGCGAGGCGCCGGCGGAAGCCTATTTCAAAGTCGTTCTCCGTTTCAAAAAAACATTTCCAAAATACAAGCCTTGCAGACAGACACGCCTCAGAGGACTTAAGGGTGGCTTCATGTCGGAATGATAAAGTCTCCCCGTCCGGACATGAAAATGCAACTTTGTTACACACAAAAAAAGACTTTCAGAGGCTTCCCGGATGTTTCCACCAGATTAAAATATTCACCGACGCAATGTCCATTCTGGAAGTCTGGTTGAAGCGGTTGAAGCGGTTTAGTCGGGATTTGTTCACCGTCCGTGTAGAGAGCCAGAAAGTTAATGTTGTAGTGTTTAAATTTGAAGGGGTTTTGTGTAAAACTGCCGCTGAATGCCGCTTTGTCCACAAACCCCAAAATTACCACTTTGGGTAACTGTCCGAGAAAGAGGTTTTCTTGGTTACACACATGGCTCCCTGCAGGCAGGCTGAAGACTTTCATCTGTACGCGGTCTATGGGGTATTTAGGTATTTAGTGGTGCGACCGTCAGGAGTGCTTCGGCGTTCACAAACAAAGATGCAGAGAGTACGCTCAGTTTGTGTTCTCCGATGTTGTTCATTAAGCAGAAAGCATCTCTGTTGCGCGTGAGTTTTATTTTCAGGTCTACGCCATTCAGTAGTCCCAGTGGGCAAAAGACGTATAATATACGTCTATTAAACGCATACCTTAGACGTCTAAATGTGGTCTACAATTCGTCTAGAATGAAATTCTAATATACGTCTAAAGTTATACGTCAATTATACGTCTATGTTTAGACGTTCATTATACATAAATGGTTGGAGTTCTATTATACGGATAAATTTAGAGGACTATTATACATATATGGTTGGAGTTCCGGATAACTTTAGAGGTCTATTATACGGATAACTTTAGAGGACTATTATACGTATATGGTTAGAGGTCTATTATACGTATACCTTTAGAGGTCTATTATACGTATAACTTTAGAGGTCTATTATACGTATATGGGTAGAGGTCTGTTATACGGATAACATTAAAGGTCTATTATACGTATATGGGTAGAGGTCTATTATACATCAAAGATAGATTTTATAGGCGTAGAAACAAGTAAACCAAGCCAATGATTAGGTTTAGAAATGTATTCTGAAAATACACATTCACACCTGAAACATATGTATTTCAAATTATACATTGTATACAATCAATCAACAATCAACATATGGGCAATAATCATAAAAAACACAACTAGTCTTAAACTTCAGCTACAAATTCTGGTAACATGGCAATATACAGTATAGTAATGACAAACACAAAACTAATTACATTAACACACTAACTCAAAACCACATTTTGATTCAAATATACATTTTAAAATGTACAACTTCTATATTTCCAAGAAAAAAAATATTACAATGGAAGTTAAGACGATTTTTGTCCACTATTTGCAAACCCTGTCTAATTGTCCTAACAGTTAGAACCAAAAACCTATTATTTTCAGTGTCCAGATCTCCTGGCCCCCCGTCTTTCATATGCATTCTTCAAGTAACACATTGCATGCTCCTTTATTTCTTTTTCTGTTGATGTAGGGTGGGACTTCAGCACCGCAGCTAGGAGAAAATTGTATAATATTACTTCCCAAATAAATGATGATTATCTTCTTTAGTATAATCTAAAAAGTGAACGGTTTACTAAGCTCAAAACTGAAATAAATGTATAAAATTTGGCTTGCATCATAGCAGTTGAGCAATAAAGTCTGTCCTAATTAAAGAGTACCCAAAGTTTGAAAGTACAACATAGAATAAGAATAGAGAAACGGCAAAACAATTTTGTGTCATCTTCCCCATTCACACTATTTTATGTGCCATTTTTTGCTTATTCACGTACTATTTTTATCAAAATAATATTAAGAAAGATCTGTATGTATTCAGATAGTATTATTATTGTTCATACTTACTCGTCAAAAGAGGATTGCTGAGATATTTGCGGATATACTTCTACGTTTGAAAAACGTGTCCAAAATTGTGACCAACGAATACTAGCAATGCATTGTGGTATATAACCGGAAAATATGCTGGGTTCGATATTTTCTCAACGTATGCGTTTATTAATGTTGTCGATATTATGGTTGAAATATAACATTGATAATACATCGCGGCTATGTGCCCCCTGCTATGAGCTGATGTGCAATTTTAACGCATGTAGTTAGTAAGGATCGGTCACTGTTGTATGGTATTATATATAATGACATTATGGAATAGGATGGGGACAGGCCTGGCATCACGGGGGGAGGGGGGAATGTTGCCCCTTCAGTTTTGGGCAAAAAGATTTACCTAACTTAATTTGCGCCCTAAAAAATAGTTGTACTTTGTCAATGGTCAGACAACACTAAATGACACGAACAGTCACTCAGTCTGTTTGATGGGCAGGAGGGCTATCCGTCCAGGAGCTGCACATATCAGTGTCGTTATTGAGTGTCAACATTACGATCCTGTTTGCTCAGGTGGACCGATTCCTTGCAGTAGTTTATCATTATACTTAAAATCGTTATATAACTAGGACTAGTTATAGCAGTCTGTGCTTTCTGTTGGTTTTACAACATTTTTTCTTAACGATTCAGAACGTCCATGTAGCTGCAAAAATGAACGCTTATGGTACTTTTCGCTCCAGGCAATACTCTCCAGTGAGAGTGACGAAAAATGTGAAACTGAACTTCATCGCAAATACCAGATTGCTAGTCGATATCTTCTATCATAAAGCACTAATTAATGGCATAGCTGCGAGATTTCATTTGGGTAGCTGCACCGTACAGCTCCGTTTCAACCGAAATATCACCCCCGCTCAGAATATCAGACGCCCCCCTACAGATTTTTCCCCGGGCACCGCGCACTGATGGGGGACGGGGTTTCCAGGAAATGGTATCAACTTTTCTCAAGAAAATAAAAATAGAAACTCTATAGGCACTCAAACATTTTACTGTTTTTTTTTTCAGGCAGGTGGCAAGACCCCTCCACAAAACCCTTGTATGCCAAGCTGTGGGCATTGATTCGTCGAATATACGTATATTCACGCCGAAAATACGGCTATACGTATATATACGTCGCCTCGACGTATAATCAACGTCGAATTGCAACCGTAAAATCGACGACATTAATAAATGCATATATAACGTCGAAAACACATCTAACACTAGGAGTATACGGCACTCTGCACAGTGTACGAAGTAAATTATTTTCGCAGTAATTAATTTACACGTGTATAATAAATATAGTAAATATAATTAATTACTGCGAAAATAATTTACTTCGTACACTGTGCAGAGTGCTGTATACTCCTAGTGTTAGATGTGTTTTCGACGTTATATATGCGTTTATTAATGTTTATTTCACAGTGTCGTGCACCTTTTCATTGCTCTCGCTTTCAGAGCCTCCGCACGGCACACGACTCGACATCAGGAAGCACATTGAAGTGAAAGCAGGGAGCGCTGCGACATGCACTGTGCAGATCCCGCCACACTAAGAGGTATATAAGCGTCAAAGGCAAGTCATTCCGAGTTGGTCGTTTGTGTTTTCCGTTCAGACGCGAAATGCTGAAATGATCTCTCGGCTCCTCGGTTGTCATTTCTGCTCCGTAAAGTAATCACAGCACGAGTCGGCTTCCAGCACGGTGGGTCGGGACACAATGCCGGGGGTCGGAGAGCGATGTCTTCCTCGTTAGTACAGGACCTGTCACCTGTCCCCACCTGTCACGCGGGAGACCGGGGTACATCAGGACGCGCATTGAAGTGAAAGCAGGATGCGCTGCGACATGCACTGTGCAGATCCCGCCACACTAAGAGGTGAGTGGGTCTGTTCGATCACAGCACTAGGCGAATCCCCAATCCCCTTTTGTGCGTGGCGACAGAAGAAGTCTGGTCTGTTTCCGCCCAGTTTCGATCCGGGGATCTTTCGCGTGTTAGGCAAACGTGATAGCCGCTACACCACGGAAACCTGCAGGGACTGCTGCTGCTTGCGTTTCGGGCTGAGAAAGGGACGCGTCACTTTAGGCAGGGGGCGCTGGAGAGAGGAACAAAGGGCGCGATGAAACAAAACACCGAAACCCGGGATCTTTAGATCTTCAGTCTAACGCTCTCCCAGCTGAGCTATTTCGGCGGTGCACAGAGCCCACAGCCACCTGCTCCAGCCTTCCTGTGTTGCGGCATGAGCGCACCAAGAGTAGCGGGAGAGTGTTGCAGGAACGTCACTCAGAAGGAAAGCCACCCAGGTGCGTCCTCTGAGCTCTGTCCAGCGCATCTTCCTCGCATGGACTCCTGCCTGCGACGGGCAGGAAACAATTAGCAAGAACAGAACAACACCCCATGGGTGTCTCATGACCACACCTTAGGTTGTGACACGTGCAGGTGTGAGGGGTTGCCGGGCTACTTTGGAGCAGAGCTTGGGCGGAGGGAGGGCGGGAAAGCAGACAAAGAGGTGACACCTCAAGGTCTGCACGATCACAGCTCTCCGCCGCCCCAGGCTTCCGCTCGATAAGCTGCTGGACACACCCGCCCCTCCTCACACAGACCGTGGAAAAGCCCCCGAGTCGGAGGGCTCTCTCTTCCTCCCAGGAGCTCTTGGACACGACGCACAGACAGGGTGCGGGGAGCCGCCGCCTGCAAACACGGCTCCAGGCAGGACTCCACTCAGTAGGAGCCGCAGAGCAGAGGAGATGGGGGCAGCTTAGCTCCTGTGCAGAGACCTGAGCTGCTGTTGCTGCAGACGCTGTCTTTTCTGCACTCGGGGTAGGAGTGAATGTTGAGTTGCCCTTAGAAATGAAGCAGAGTACTTCAACGGCATGGGTGTGTGTGTGTGCGTGCGCCCTGGTGATTCTGGGAGACAGATCGAACCTGGGCTAAAAGAGAGGAGGCTTAGCCCTCTTCCATTTGCTACTTCAAAGTTGTACAACCCATTTGTATCTGCTAGGCGGCGCAGTTGTCGTGCACAAAGAACGCTTTGAAAAGCGTCCAAAGCAAGTCATTCCGAGTTGGTCGTTTGTGTTTTCCGTTCAGACGCGAAATGCTGAAATGATCTCTCGGCTCCTCGGTTGTCATTTCTGCTCCGTAAAGGAATCACAGCACGCGTCGGATTCCAGCACGCTGGGTCGGGACACGATGCCGGGGGTCGGAGCGTGTGATGTCTTCCTCGTTAGTATAGTGGCAAGTATCCCCGCCTGTCACGCGGGAGACCGGGGTTCGATTCCCCGACGGGGAGTAGCTTTTCTTTTACCTCCTTAGAGAAAGGACTGCCTTTCACTTCTCTGTTTTCTAACACAGCGTCGTGCACCTTTTCATTGCTCTCGCTTTCAGAGCCTCCGCACGGCACACGACTCGACATCAGGAAGCACATTGAAGTGAAAGCAGGGAGCGCTGCGACATGCACTGTGCAGATCCCGCCACACTAAGAGGTGAGTGGGTCTGTTCGATGCACAAAGAACGCTTTGATAAGCGTCAAAGGCAAATCATTCCGAGTTGGTCGTTTGTGTTTTCCGTTCAGACGCGAAATGCTGAAATGATCTCTCGGCTCCTCGGTTGTCATTTCTGCTCCGTAAAGGAATCACAGCACGAGTCGGCTTCCAGCACGGTGGGTCGGGACACGATGCCGGGGGTCGGAGAGAGTGATGTCTTCCTCGTTAGTATAGGACCTGTCACCTGTCCCCACCTGTCACGCGGGAGACCGGGGTACATCAGGACGCGCATTGAAGTGAAAGCAGGATGCGCTGCGACATGCACTGTGCAGATCCCGCCACACTAAGAGGTGAGTGGGTCTGTTCGATCACTAGGCGAATCCCCAATCCCCAATCCCATTTTGTGCGTGGCGACAGAAGAAGTCTGGTCTGTTTCCGCCCGGTTTCGATCCGGGGACCTTTCGCGTGTGAGGCGAACGTGATAACCACTACACTACGGAAACTGTGGTCAGATGTGCCCAGCGGCCCAGCGCTGAGCTTCGCCAATGCGATTCAGCTGCTTCCAGTGCCTTTATTGGGGTGCGCTGATGGACCGTGCTCTCTCTCCAGAGACCAGCACGCCTGTCATGGACGGAGCAGGAAAGACGGCGCCACATTCTACAGCCCTCTCCACGCAATCGACGAAATCGGGCTACTGAAGTGGAGAAAATCGCCTCTCCAGAAAGTGCAAATATCATCTTGGAGAGTATAAATCCTATTGCCGAAGGTCAGCCCTGTCTACCAGAGTGACCCTCCCACCTCCTGCAGCGATGGTCAGCTCGTCTCACACGCGAGAAGTTTCGGCTGGAAACAAGCGCCCCCTCTTCTCGCACGTTTTGCACGTTGAGTAGTTTTAATGTGGCTCCTTCGTACACACTGCTGATCTTTTGGAAAGCAGGAGGCAAAATTGACACGTTTCCATAACGGGAGTCGAACCCGGGCCGCCTGGGTGAAAACCAGGAATCCTAACCGCTAGACCATATGGGAGTGCACAACCCTGCTGTTCCGGGCATCATGCAAGCAAACTACATAAATATGAGAAAACACGCAAGAGAGTTGTCACTCAGAGTGTCGAAGGGTCGATGTATACTGGGACTCAGTTGAAATGCAACGTCAGGACTTTTCCGAATTATGTCACACGAAGAGAGCACAGCCTTTTCCGCCCTGCCACGTGTGTATCGGTAACTCGCCGTGATTGTATAGTGGTCAGTACTTTGCGTTGTGGCCGCAACAACCCTGGTTCAAATCCGGGTCACGGCAGAATAGGGGCGTCTGCTTTTACTACTTGCATGAATGAAGGCAAAAAAAAGCCAATCGATGTGAACAAACGGCGCTTTACAGAGGAGTACTGCCTGACTGGATCGTTGATGAACGACAGAGGCCACTCCGACCTCTTCTCGGGTTTCTTCAATGACTTACTAAGGATCTTCTTCACATTCGCCCATGCATGGGAAGCCAGTTACACCAAAGCAAACGCAGGAAAGTGCATTTCATGCAGAGACCAGGAGGGACCTGTTTACACCAAGAGTGGTCGGAGTATGGAACAATGCGCCAAGCCCTGTTTCTGGAGTCGATTCTTGATTAGATCTTGGGCTCACTAAGAGGCCCCCGCTGGGTACTAATCTTTCTGTTGTTCTCGCAGGTGTTGCGCTGCTTTTGAGCCGACAGAGCTCGTCTTGGTCTGTCGGGACAGCCCAATTGCAAATGATCGGCTCCAGGTACAGAAAAAACGTGCGTTTGGTACAAGAGTGCATGAAGGCACCGGAAATACATTAGGAACAAATGACTGGTGGTTCAAGACCTCTGTGAAGTGCAGGAGCGTGCAAGAAGAGGCTGTTTGCACCCAGTCTCGAACCAGGGACCTTTCGCGTGTTAGGCGAACGTGATAGCCGCTACACTACGGAAACCTGTAGGGACTGCTGCTGGTGTCTCGCTTGCGTTTCGGGCTGAGAAAGGGACGCGTCACTTTAGGCAGAGGGCGCTGGAGAGAGGAACAAAGAGCGCGATGAAACAAAATGCCGAAACCCGGGATCGAGCCAGGGACCTTTAGAACATACTCTCACGAATCGTTAGAATACGTGCGTTTGATCATCAATTGCGTAACAACCACATTCGTTCGACTTGAGCCATCAAGCTCATAGTTTTCAAATCTTGAAAGCTGTCATTGAGCACATCATAGTCTGCAGTACGCCCCATAACTTGCGTACTTCAACAGAAAGAAGAGCAGACAGCTCCATAAATATGCGAGGCGCAGAGAGTGCAAGGCGAGCCGCACACGTTTCGGTGGCTGAGAGAGGGCAGTTTTTGCTTCTGCATTTCCCAGGTAAGGACGCATGACAACAACCGATCGCGGTGCTCATTTACGACATAGTGGTGATGAGTTTTCAGTACGTGTTCTTTTGAACGAGCAATGAGGTTGCTGCCTTGGACAGCTGACTGCACGCTCTCATTGTGCCACGTGATGAGTATTCACCAGGCTCGTTCAGTCATTAGTCACATTCCATCGTTTGCCATAAGCAGATGCTGCAAGGTGATGTGGATATCAGTTCCCAGTCTTGTGGACGAGGACAGAAAGAACACACAAGGGCTCATCCGCGATTTGAACCCAGGACCTCCCACACCCTAAGCGAGAATCATACCCCTAAACCAATGAGCCACGGCAGCACTTTCCATTTTATTCTGTCAGCGAGCTTGAGGACGGGGGAGAGGCGTCATTCGCTCGTCCAGTCAGACCTTCATCAATAAGTCAAGAAAGCCGCAATTACACGACTGCCTTGCAGACGAAGGGCAGTGAACTGCACCCGGTAAGAGGGGAACAAGCGGCACTAGGCGACACCGAGGCATGAGCCCCAGCGAGGGGGGTTAGCTTGCATGGTACAGCGCTCGCTTTGCATGCGAGAGGTAGCGGGATCATTTCCCACGTCCTCCAGGTGTGTGCTTAGAGCTTGATGTGCCGAAAGGTGTCCTTTAGCCTGTGGTCACGGAGAGCGTCATGCATCTGTCAATCATTTCGCAGCCACGCCCCCTCTTCATCTTCTCTCTGCCTTAAGCGTCTCCGCCACTCTCTCTTGACATTTCATGTCAGCATGTCAGAAGTCCGAGTGACGTTTTTAAAGGCTGAGTGAGGGCACGATGCTGAAGCAGAGAGGCCACTTCAGTCAGAGAGACTTGTGCTAGGTGAGATCTGAAAAACAGACTTGCAACAGAAACAGACCAAAAAAGTATCGGTGAGATCAAAAGGCAAATGCAACATCCAGCAGAGGGCGTCTAAAGATTAGGGAACGGGCGACTGAAATCCATGAGGCAAACTTTCCGGCTGTGTACTGCAGCTGGCCTCGTTGGCGTAGTTGGTAGCACGTCAGTCTCATCATCTGAAGGTCCTGAGTTTGATCCTCACACGGGGCAGGGCTGCTTCCTCTCTTGCTCTTTTCAAACACTTGCGGCAACTGTTCGCTCATAACCACGTCTGGAATGCGTGACCTTTACACGGGGGAGAAGCAACGCCGCATCCCTTTTCTAAAGAACATTCACATTCAGAAATAAGTCAAGAAATTTGCCATTACTTTCGCTCGCGCTGCTGTCAGCCTGCCCATGTTGCCAAAGAAAGATTCACTCGGCGTCAACATGACAGAACAGCGATCACTTGAAAACACTATTCCACACTCCGTAAGCAAGAACTTCAGTGTTTGCAGTCACCCGATATGCCGATAGTCAAAGGAGCACAAAACACGAAGCGTCAAAAGACAAGATGAGTTGATGGAAAGAGCGTTGAATTGATGAGCACAAAAGTTCAGCTCGTACAATAGGCAACGAAGGTCCCGGCGTCATCATCGCACTTGAAAGGACTGCCTTGCAGACTAAGGGCAGTGGGAGGTTGCTGTTTTGAGATGGAGGCATTGGGATGGTGGGCCGAGATCTATTCTTCTTAAGGAATTCTTCATCGTGAAAGATCGGTCCACAGGTCATCCAAAGAACTTACAAATATTTTTGGACTCAGGGAATCACGTGCTTCCGGAAGGGAGTGAAGTGCTCAAACACATGACATGCCCCCTTGATCTCACATGCACAATTCTGCTGCAACATGCACAGCTACCGTCCACACCAGGCAGTGGGGCTTCAGCAGAATTTGCTACGCCACCTGCAATTACATATCCAGCTGCACACATATACATGGCCCCTCTGTCCTTTTCAGGATCTCAAAAAAAAGCATAGCGTGGTTTTCCTGCAACCTGATTGACCGCATCTCCCTCAGAATGTGCCCCGTTGCATTCATTGCTGAAGCAGGACGGAGGCTAACGGGCATGCCAGAACAGTTAGGCTCAGCGATCTCTCCAAAATATTGTGGTTGTAGTGGAAGAAATATGGTTTAAATTGTACCTTGGTATTTCAAACTCTCTCTAGAATGTTATCCATTTCTATTTTATTTTGACAGGAACTGGCTAATGACACTAGATGAAAAGAGAAGAAAGAAAACACAACGTTTCGGCCGTGGAGCCTTCTTCAGGTGTGAGGGCTCCACGGCTGAAATGTTGTGTTTTCTTTCTTCTCTTTTAAGCATGGAATAGACCTATTACTTGTTCCTTTGCAGCCTACGCATGCTGACACAGCTCCCCACCTGAACTGCTAATGATGCCTGGTAGTTTGTGGTACTTGGGTATTGTCTTATGTTTGCTCAAACTGCATATGTGTGATTGCATATTTTTGGGTATTTTCATATGTCAATATTTAATTCACTGACATTCCTGTATGCTTGGAAGAAAGGTAGATTGGATTTGGCACAGGACGCCTGCCCATATTTGTTGATCATTGTTGGGCTGGAAAAACAATGATAAAAAGTGTATGAAAAAAGCTCTCTCCAATATTTCCCTTCTCTTCGCCATGGTTACACTGCCCGTTCTTTCCGTCTTTTGTCCTTCTACAAAGATTCCAGGGCTCTTTTTCCACCATAATATCAGAATATTTTTTTCTCTTTTAAAGGCTGTAGGTGGGGTGTGATGGACTGTACCACTATCATAGAAGATTTTTTCAGGACACATCGCAGTTCCATAGTAGAATTTATCAATAGTAGAATTCCATAGGACATTATTTACCAACATATTACCCAGTGTGAGACTCTGCCAGTAAACCTCAGAGCATTGAGTTCTCCACTGATAAAGATGGCTGTCTGAAGTCATGAAATCCACTGCTGGGATGCCTGAGAGACAGTAATTGAATCTTGGCTGGAATTAGGCTTTCTATTAGTGTTGATCTTTGGGAATTATGTGGTAAAAAGGGAAAACTCCTTTACTTTAGTCACTTTGAATGTTCAAATGTACAGAACCTGCAAAACTAAGCAATGAAAAAAATCCATCACCACTCTCATGATAGCATAACTCATAGTCTCTGCTGTTATGTAACAATACACACTTTCAATTTTCTTATCGCCTGTCTCCAGAGAGAATGTTGTTAGTGCTGATGACCTTGAATAAGACCTTGTTGACTCTGTAAAACAATCTTCCTCTGCTTAGATTTTCACTCAGATTGATTTTGTTCTCAGATTATTCCTGGCAGGACTGAGTTTCTAGGAAATGAAAAGTGAAAGAAAAAGTACAGAAGATCAGCCCTTGAATATACAACATTGTGCAGTGAGATTGTTAAATGTATTAGCTGCTATCCTGTGCTAGAGCCTGTCGTGGTAAGCAGTGGATGACAGGATCTAGCACAGATACTAATGAAACACTGTTAATGAAAGATAAAACACTTGAGTCTTATTTTAGTTTTCCATTTCCCTTTCATTTGTGATGTACTGTACAACAGGCCACAGAACATGCACAAAAACAGATATGCACACATTCACACCAGGCAATGACAGTCTGCCCAGTCAGAATCTGAGCTGAGGTATCAGAATTCTGAATTCCCTGAATTCTGTCATGGATCATCCACAATAAGGGCAATGTTTGAACACGAGGATCCCCAGGAGAGAGCCTAGTAACATAAATCTTGGAGCAAAAGCAGATGATTAACTTCATAGTTTGTGTGGTTGAGCCAAAGTTGAGCATGAGGATATGTGAGTCACCATTCTTAGAAATGGATCCAACTTCAGACAGGCGTCAAAAGTAAGAGTATACAGTGCTGGGGCAATGACACTTCAATGATCAGAAGGATAACAAGAGTTTTAATGCATTGAAATTGATTTTCTGGTGATGCACACTGTCATGGAACTATTAATTTTTTAAGGATCACTTACTGACGTCAGACAGCTGCCAATTCTCCAGACTGGAAGGATGAACAGTTTATCCCCCTAGGTACCATATTTCCATATTTCGAAGCATTGGAATAATACATGTCATACAGCAACATAAAAACAGGAAGACAAGTATCACAGCCCCTATAATCGGTGTTAGTAACTTAAAAGAAAAACATTCCCCCTGGCCCAAACAGTGATTCTAACCAGGAGAGAAAAGCCGGTGTATCTTTTATGCCTCTCTCTTTATTCACCTTGTCTTTTAGTTCTTTTAAATGCTGAATAGCGAGCGTAAGATTTCCGTAATCATAGTCATTAGCTGGAATATATGTACAACAGGAGTCTCCTACTAAAGCATAGACTCCTCCAGATGCTGCATTTTGAAGGTCCAGCACGAACCTGTTCTGAAGTGCCATTAATCTAACTCCCCTTAATTCTTGTTTGATAGCGTCTAAGCCTTCTAACATGATATTAATAAAAGAGTACATTTCATAAAAAGTCGCATGGGTGAGGCTGTAGAATGAGGCATTAAAGCACATATATAACAAGATGCATTAAATTTCTTTAACTTTACAGTATGATTTATAAATTTATACCACAAATTACTCATATCCCCCTCATTATCAGTTTCATTCAGCCAGTTTGTATACAAAGAGGCTTCGTGTTTAGATTCTTCCTCTTTTGGGGTGGTGACAGGCTTCTACATAAAAAGGAAAAAGGCTGTGCACATCAGTCCCAAGCAGGTTATCCCCATCTGTCCTTGTGGAGACATCACTCCTGCGCTTTGTTCAGTTCGTTTGTGACCTTTTTACAGTGGGAAGCATGAATCCAGGGCACCATTTCTGTGACCTTCACAGCAGTGGCAGTGGTCAGCAGCACCTGGTACAGCCCCCTCCACCTGAGTGAACACCATTTCTTTTTCCTGAAGTCTTTCACCAGAATCCAGTCTCCTTATTCACTCATTAGTTCTTACAGCACAGGTAAATCCCTGTGGGCTGGAGCCCAGCATAATCCTAGGCTTTTTTGGTCAACATTGGTCAACAGATTGGTCAACAACTGGGTAATAACTCTTAGAAAAATCTACACATTGTTCCCCTGCCTCAGCTGTGACGTTTTGTAGAACAATACTAGCTGAAGTTGTAAAATTTCTCTTTGTTCCGTTCCTGCAAAACATCTTATTATGAACAAACAAACCACAATAATCATTTGCATCTAGGGGAATCACTCCCAAGGGTAACCCCCCTTAAAGCTATATTGTTCTACCCATCAGGTTCTGCCACTAGATAAGAGAATCTTTCCCATGAAATCATTTTTTGACCTTCATGATCCCTTCAGGGCGTACAATTAGCACAGAAGCAGCAGCTTTAGTCCACATGTTTTTCAAACAGGATATTAACGATATGATCATAACGAATAATACCAGACCCACAAATATGTATTGAACCAGAGACCCTCTCCATGTTCCTAGCACAGACTGTAGCCATGCACCAATACCCCAATCATCTGGATTGCAGGATTTACGAAGAAAATTATTTTCGCAGTAATTAATTTATTATATTTACTATATTTATTATACAAGTGTAAATTAATTACTGCGAAAATAATTTACTTCGTACACTGTGCAGAGTGCCGTATACTCCTAGTTGCGGCACACACGATACATACAGTAAAAAGCCTCAGGCACTGTGTTAGATGTGTTTTCGACGTTATATATGCGTTTATTAATGTCGTCGATTTTACGGTTGCAATTCGACGTTGATTATACGTCGAGGCGACGTATATATACGTATAGCCGTATTTTCGCCGTGAATATACGTATATGCGACGAATCAATGCCCACTGGGTAAACTCTTGAGCAAACTCTGAACCAGCTCTAAGGAAACTAATCCGATTAGACGTTACTTTGACTCATCTTTTTACGCTCAGTGCTGGATTGCTCAAACTCCAGCTAGGGTTAGGGTTAGCATTCCCACGCTACTTAGACACTTTGTTTACGCTCAGTGCTGGATTTTGGGAACTTCAGGACGAGTGGGAATTTTCTCCTATCTGTCAATTCTGTTTTGTTTTGGAGACTCTTGGGTGCCTATGTTGTACAGTGCAGCGTGAAGGAAACATTTTCCAAAACTGTGTCAGCTCAAAAGTTGTAAGAAAACCTCTCCAGCTGCTTTAACTCTCTTCATTTTTGTCATTTAATGTGACACTCGATGTATAACTGGAGCCTCACATATGCAAATGGTGAGGCTCCAGTTCGACACCACTTTACAGTATCTGACAAAAGCATGGCAGACTGTGCCATGACCGGCAGATAACTTCTGCTTATTTTTACCATATTAAACATTGGAAATCCTCCCAGTTGCATTTGTGACACTTGATTTTGACTCCACCTAAGACACTCTTAAATCTTCAAACACTTTTCTCTTCTCCCGCAACACTCTTGTCTGTCGGCACTATGTGGCAGCGTTGCATGACAACCCATCTCACCACGGAAAGGAACCTAACAGCTTTGGTAAGAGAGGAGAAAAGAACATGGCCCGTACGGGGACCGAACCCATGACCTTGGCGTTATTAGCACCACGCTCTAACCAACTGAGCTAACCGGCCTCACGACAGTGGTCCTCTCTGTGCTGCAAAAAATCGAACTCAGGGAATTTCTTTTGCCCTCCTTTGAATAGAAAGCCGTGTAATTCAGTGTACGGGCTTTCTCGTGCAGTTTCATGGTTCTTGTAACCCAAATCCTACACTGGCCTGAAGTGTCCCCCCATTTCACAGCATTTTTCAGCTGATTTAAAATGTACCTAAAGGAGAAGCATTATTGAAGACCATCAATTACCAAGAGCTTTTGTCAAAGGTTTTGGTGGTCATTTTTAATGACCACAGAGCACTATGACCTCGGTTTTACATCTCAGCCGAAAGACAGCGCCCTTTTACAACACAGCGTCTCCGTCACTATGCTGGGACATTGGGACCCGCACAGACCTCAGGGTGAGCGCCCCCCCGCCGGCACCATTAACACCGCTTCCAGCTGGAAGCTTTGTTTTTCCCTGTAGCTTACCCTCATCCGGGTACTGACCTGGCTCACACCTGCTTAGCTTCAGTGGGTTTTCAGTTGCGAGTTGCAAGGGGATGCAAGTGATGGAGCCGCTCGCTGCAAAAGCCACTGCATTGGCCGGGAATCAAACCCAAGCCTCCCGCGTGGCAGGCAAGAATTCTACCACTGAAACACCAATGCTCAGTGTCTGGGCCTTCAAAAAAGACGCTTTTTTGGTGCTCTGTGCAAAAAGCGTCGACATATGCTTCCAGCTGCAAAATGCCATTCGCGGATGCTGAAGAATTTATTTCAAGGCAGCGGGTACAAGCGATTGGGCGTTTTAAAACCACCAGGAACAGCAAAGAGGCGCGCTTCTTTGCTTGCGCCGGAACACACCGACTGGAGGCGGACAACGTAGTCGGCAGGATTCGAACATGCGCGGGGAGACCCCAATGGATTTCTAGTCCATCGCCTTAACCACTCGGCCACGACTACAGCAAGCCCTGCTGCCGCTGCGTTCTTGCTACAATCTTACCTGGATCGCAAGGCGCCGGCGGAAGCCTATTTCAAAGTCGTTCTCCGTTTCAATAAAACATTTCCAAAATACAAGCCTTGCAGACAGACACGCCTCAGAGGACTTAAGGGTGGCTTCATGTCGGAATGATAAAGTCTCCCCGTCCGGACATGAAAATGCCACTTTGTTACACACAAAAAAAGAATCAACAACAGAGAAATGCCCACAAGCATTTGAAAAGCCGCACCACGTCGCACTTGAAATAGCTCTTACATTAGTGGTAGACGCAGGAATCGCCTTTTTATTTACGCTCTTACCAACGCGATGGAAAGCAAAACAAAGCAAAGCAGAGCAAAACAAAACGAACAAACGAAAACCCTCACGTCCCGCACTTGCATATAACGCCGTTACGTGCCCAAGCGGTATTGTATGTCATCCTAGCACTGCACCCCGGTGCGTATGGTATATGGGAACGAGCACACGCCACGAATCGTCTCGAATCACTCCCGACAGCTATAAGGTGCCTTGAAGCGTGCACCCCCAACATTCTTCTTTGCGCATCTGTGATAGGTAAACTCTTGAGCAAACTCTGAACCAGCTCTAAGGAAACTAATCCGATTAGATGTTACTTTGACTCATCATTTAAGGGACCCTTGTTAATTGGAGAAATCAATGATTTCGAATGAATTCTGTATGCGTTAAAAGACAGCTATACACAGAAAACATGCAGGACACTGCTCATGATGTTTCCCGAGCCGAAACACAGTGCGTTTTTCCAAGCCATCTGACCAAGCCTGCCCCCTGAAAACTGCAGGAGATCGTGTAAAGACGTTCAAGTTTGTAACTACTGCACGCACAGGAAGCAGAATAAATTCCTCTATTCAAACTGTCAAAGGTTTGCTTTGCGAACGCTGCAGGACATCGCACAATCTCTTTTGAACAGGGACAAACGATTTCTTATGGGGCGCAGTAAGTACAGACGTTTAAAAAGCTCCACTCATGCCAATGATGCAGCATGAAGAAGCGCAACCTAAAGTTTGCATTCCTAGCACTGTTGCAACCTAGCACTGTTGCATTCCCCGCATCAGTAGCTAAGAGAATATAATTTACGACTCTTGTTAATGCAGTTTCAGAAACCAGACTGAAATTTCTCAAGTATATTATTTGAATCCATTTGATGTTGGGCAACAACTATTCTTTCAAGACTTTTAGATTGAAATGGGACCTTTGAGACAGGCCTGTAGTTGTTAAGAACTTGTGGATCCAAATTTGACTTCTTAAGGAGCGGTCTAAGAACCACTACCTTAAATTGATCATGTACGACGCCTGACGCAAGCGATGCATTCATCATACTAATTATAGGTCCTGCCAGTCCTTCGAGGGAATCTTTGACTAGCTGAGTGGGGATGGGATCTAGCAAACAGGTGGTTTACTTTGTCTTACGTCTGTGTTCATGAGTCCACCATAAGAAGAAATCTGAACAGGAGTGGTGATCATGCGAGGTCACCACGGAGGAAACCACTGCTCTCCCCCAAAAAAAAACCACCACTGCCCCTCTCAAGTTTGCTAAAGACGACATGGATGTTCCACAACTCATGGAACAATGTTCTGTGGACAGACGTGACAAAAGTTGAACTTGTTGGTAAATATGCACAGTGTTATGTTTGGAGATAACAAAACACCGCATACCAACTCCAAAACCTCATCCCACCTGGGAAGCATGGCGGAGGCTGTACGGCTTGCAATCATCGAGGGACCGATGAATTCCGAGATGTATCAGGAAATTCTACAGCAGAATGTCAGGGTGTCTGCCTGTGATCTAAAACTCAAAAGACGCTGGGTCTTGCAACATGACAAAAACAAAGGAGTACATCAACAACAGAGTGGCTGAAACAGAAGAAATTCCGTATGTTGGGATGGCCAAGTAAGAGTCCTGACACACACGCTTTCACTCATATGAGCTACACGGCTACCAAGATGATCTCAGGTGCGCCGAGCTGGTACGGAACATATTGAACTGATCGACGGCGAATTGTCTCTCAGACAGGCTTTTCACCTCTAAGCTCCCTGACTGACAGTGATCAGCTAGGTAGTAAAACAGTCAGCTGCTTCTAAGCCTTAAACAGCTGCATCTCGGCGCTTCCACGGAGAGATGATTTGAAAGCCGAACATCGCCCATTGGGAACACCTTACTATCACTAGTTTAAGAGACTCTTAAGGTCTTGCAGAGGTGCCTGTCTAATAGCATGCGCTTTGCAAGCTATAGGTGTTTAGGCTGAGGCAGAATGCCTGTTAACAAAATGTTTTTCTAAAGGGGCCTCGCACTCTTTTCCAAGCAATGGTCACCATCCCCACCGAGTGTCACAATGTAGTCATGTCCTAGGACATCACCTGTTAGTCTCCATTTGTCTGCCACCAACACTTTAGGTTACGGGGCCACAACCGCACCCCGGAGACCAGAGGAGCCGTTGGCGTTCTGGCGGCGCAGATTGGGCTGAAGGTGGGACGCTTGAATCTCGCTGTTGGAGGCCGTCTGAAACTGACCCAAGCCTTTCCCTTGAATTAAATGTAAATAAGAAATGAACCCCAGATGCACATGGAATCAATCACGTGTTTCCTTTGAGCCGTTTCAGAGACTGCTCCAGAGTTTACCTTGCACAGATGCGCAAAGATTAATGATGGGGGTGCACGCTTCCAGGCGTCTTACAACTGTAGGGACTGATTAGAGACAATTCGTAGCTTGTGCTCATTTCCCTCTATTCCCCGTGTTGCAGTGGTAGGATGACTTAAATTCCTGCTTCGACACGTAACGGGATTATAATCAAGTGCAGGAGCTGAGGGCTTTAGTTTTGTTTCGTTTTCCATGGCGTTCGTAAGCGCGCAAATCAAAGGCAATTCCTGCGTCTAACACGAATGCTTTTGAAAGTGCAGTGTGGTGCAGCTTGTAAAATCCTTGTCCACATTTTTGGTTCGTTGATGTTTTTTCTGTCTGCCAAAGTTGCATTTTGACATCCGGACTGGGGGACTTTATCATTTGAACGTGAAGCCAGCCTTAAACCCTCTGAGGCGTGTCTGTCTGCCGGCACGAATCTTGTGAAAGGTATTTTTTTTAACGGAGAGCAACTTTAAAAAGGTTTCCGCAGCCACCTCGCAGTCCGTGTTTGATTATAGGAGGAATGCGGCGGCGGGGAGCCCGCATTTGTCGTGCTCGAGTGGTTAAGGCGATGGGCTCGAAATGCGTTGGGGCTTCCCCGCGCAGGTTCGAAACCTGCCGACTCCGGCGTCTGCCGCACGTCACCTTGTGCCTGCGCGGCAGAGGCGGAGTGCCGCTTCTCCTTTCCTGGTACTATAAAAACGCTAAATCGCTTGGCCCCGCTGCCATGGAAAGCAATTCTTCAGATAACCACACATTTTGCGTTCGCACCTCTGGTGCTCTACTTATGCCTTTGAAAACCTAATGAATAAAGCTGTAAGAACCGACACGATGTGTAGGTGCTCTTAAAGCACGCAGTAAAGAACTGTTAACAGCAAGGGTTTCAGTGGGTTAACTGAGGAGAAGGCGTGATCGCTAATTGTTGACTTTTTATTTGGTGTTAGAAACACTCTTACTGTGCATGACGTGCAACAAATGTAACCACAGAAATTGCATCACGCTTTCATGTATGCTATTGCACACACCAACGTTGCCTAGATAGAAAACCGAAATAGCCGTGGGTTTGCTTGCTGGTCTGAAGGATCTCTCTTCGAATCTCTATCATTTGTCAATGGAAGTAAAAGGCGCTGCAATCTGATACGTTCAGAATCAAACCCGCAGCTGTTGTTCGACTTTATTTCTTGACTAATTACAACTGAGTGTCGCATGAGCAGTTACATAAACTTGTCTGGTATATTTGAACACAAATGCCGTTCTTCAATTAAAACTAACAGTACATTGTCAGGGACATTCAGTTCTATACAAACAAGAGACAGACGAGAATATTTCTACCGTTCATGTGGACTACGTGTTGACTTACTGATCGGAATAATTGAAAGGTTCGGGCTCATAGCCGATGCAGTGCGTGCTAATTAGAACAGCAACGCTGAGCTCTCAGCACCGTACTGAGCCCAGGTGTTTTTCTAAAGCTGTCAGGTGCAGTTCATTTACATGAAGGAAATCTCTTACTGGGTACGATTACAATGCAGTAAGTAGCATAGACTACTTAGGGAGTAGCGCGATGCGTTTAAAAACGACCCGAGCCAGGCAGGAGTCGAACCTGCAATCTCTTGATCCGTAGTCAGACGCGTTATCCATTGCGCCACTGGCCCTGGTGTGACACTGCAGGACTGTAACCCAGTGAGATCAGCACTGCAACTAGTAAAATATTACCCCCGGTCCATTCTTTTCCAAAAGTGAGAAACACCTGTTTTCTACATTTTGTCTGTTTTAAAACCATATCTCATTAAACCAAACCAAGAGTTTGTCTTTTGCACTGATATTCTGATTCATTTCGATTTCAAAGAAAAAAAAAACATTATCTTCCAAAGCATCATAAAGTTGTCCATTCTTCCAGACTCTACTTCTCTCTTGTAGTAGTACAGCAGACCTTTCCAGGTGAGCAGATCACAGAGTCCGAAATATGCTTCCTCCATCAAGCAAAGTACCTGAACATGACTCTGTCTTCATAAAAGCGCCCCTGTAATAAAGAAATTAAATCTGAAATCAAGAGGGAAGTTTCCTACTGAAGTTCAAGAAGTCATCAATTTTAACCTAGCAACACATTAAAGGCTGCATCTATACAAGTACGATTCTAGAAATGCTCACCAGATTACGTTTTAAGAAGGAACTGCGCCTCAGGTTCCGCCGAGATCTTAACTTGGATGGCAGGATTCAGAGTCCGGAGTGCGGACTGATGGCGCACGGAGGGTCCACATACTGTGGATCCCTCAGTTTTCTTCCGCGTGTTTAAACCGCCAGCGTGTGACTCCCCTGTCCCCGTGACCTCATTGCTCTGCTCTCGCCTCTGTGCAGCTGAGCCCAACTCATGGTAAAGTGGAAAACAATATGCCCTCAAAGTGGGATTTACTCTGGATCGAGGATAGATGTCACCTTTTTATCGTTGAACAGGATGTATGTGATGTGGCGACTAGGTTCAATTTTGTATCCTTTTAAAAGATTAAGGACTGGGGTGAGCGTGATTTACAACCCTTTCAGCTAAGAACCCGACATGAGCACCGTTTAAGCTGCATAGACTCGGTCGTTTAACTCTTCTCCATTAGCAGGGTTAAGGTTAAAGAAAAAAAACATTGCTGACTTCTTTTTTTTTGCCAGCCGCTAGCGCTGATTAGCAATGTTTGTATTTCATGTTTTGCAAGTTGCATCCATTTTAAGAAAAACAAGTCGCGTTAAAGACAGGAAATGAATACTTGCATTTAATTAAGTCTAGCTGTAGGCGGTTGTCTGTAAGGACCAGTTCTGTTCAAGAAGACAGAACAAAGAAGGCACCACTGGGATTCGGACTCAGGATCTCCTGTTTAAGAGACAGGTGCTTTAAGCAACTAAGCCACGGCACCCCGGGAGCGCTGTCCTTTTGCAGCCACTTGGACACACCACTCAGACACATCTGCATTCGGTGTGTGCTCCGCCTGCTCGCTGAGCAAGTTGCCACCTTTACATACAATAGCAACATCGACACCAAGAGAAAGGATGACAAATGGCTTTTATCTGGAACTTTTCACGTCCAAGGAGCTCAATGTGCTTTCTGTGTACAACAGGGCCTCTGAACTCCACACTGGCCACTGAACCACAGCAGTGGCGTGCTGGCTTGACATCTCCCAAGGAAAATGTTGAAATCGCATGTGGAACAGGAAAATGACCCTCGAGTATGAGGGAAAAAAATGAAAAAGATCATCTGGAGCGCGCTAGCTCATGTCCGGACAGTCCAGTTTCCCCGACGAGGCGATGGCGATGGAGTGCTAATCCATTGTGCTCTGCACGCATGGGTTCAAATCCCATCCTAGTCGCTCTCCATGTCTGACACGTGTGCCTGTTCGACATTGGCCCTCCTGTCGTTTGCTCCGGTACTAGAGCCGAACATTTTCTAGCGGTGGCTGAACATGGTATAGTAGGTTAACGTCGGTATCGAGCAGTAACAGTAACAGTATTTACGTGCCGCTGCTGCCAAGTGGCTCTGGGTTGAGACTGCGTTTTCACTTACTTGCAACGCAAAAGGAGAAAGCGATTTTTGACAGTCTCTCGAGAGACTGCGCTAGGTGTTTAGGCATAGACTTTGTCAGTTCCCCCTGGGATGATGGCCTCTCAAATAGCTTGTGATTCCTCTAGACGTTTATACAGTAGAAGCCTGCTTCGTGGCTTAAATCCAAGCTAAGGAAACGAGTTAGAGGTCTGTTACGACCCCAAGTGTCTAGGGGTAAAGGGGTGTATCATTTAGGATAATTCTTTTGGAAGCAGGGGGATTCTGGTGAGGGACTAGTAAGCGTGATAAGGGTAAGGAACTAGAGTGGTGCCAAAGAAAAGAAAATAAACAAAATGGAGCTGGCTAGGACAGTGAGGGAAAGCTAATCTGACTACAAAAGAAAACCCGAAACACACGGTCTTCGGCGTCTTCAACACCCTAGCTAACCTGCACTGACTACCCAAAACCATACAAGACAAATGGCACTCACCCGTACTAAACTAGTGTACTAATACAAAGTCAACTAAGTGTGTAAGTGTACCCAACAACCTAAACTAACCTTATATACAAAAGTTCACACAAAAACACAAGTGAACCAGGAATACAAATAAGGGAAAACAAGAGTAATAAACAGGAGCAGGGTACAAAAGAACACAAAAGTTGAACATGTAACACTGGGGCAAGGGAATGACAAAACAAGGAAGAACACACAAACAAATGAAAGAACAAAGAAACTAATGTAAACCAACAAAACAACAAAGCCGAAGCTATACCAAAATACACAAACACAAAGCAAAACAAACCAACAAACGAAGCCGAAGCAATAACAAGAAGCAAAGCGAAGCAAAGCGAAAACCAAAACCAAACGGGACCGAAGTCAAACGAAAGGCCTCTTCTTTCTGAAAGCCTCCATGTTATATAGTGAATAAGATGTGTTCTGATTGGCTGAGGGCTGTTTGATGATGACATCATATTGAAACTGTGGTGTGATGGTTGACATTGTTTGACATAACAGAAAAAACACACACAGAACACACACTGGGACGTAACACCCCCACCCATAAAAACAAACATCTAATGTTTGGACAATGAAGACAAAACCAATCAAACAATATGCTATACTCTACCCCCAGCCAGGTCATTTCCAAGAATAAGAGTTACTCCATTAACAGGTAGCGAAGGACATACCCCAACTCTAACAAATCCAGTAACTAAACCACATTGTAGATGTACACAGTGTAAAGGCACTTTCATAAAACCCATTTCGATGCCTTGAACTAATACACTCGAACCACAGAAAGATTTATCAGACAAAGGCAGTGCATCCACAACAATAAATGACTGGGCTGCTCCACTATCTCTAAATATTTGAATTGTTTTCTGGTCTTCTGGTTTACCTTGTAGCGGCGAGGCTTATTAATAAGAAATAATTAAGTGTTTCTGAGCTTTCCCAAATTATTTCTCTGTTCATCTCTGTGGTGCAGCCACAGAGAAACTATTCATGCAAGCTGATATAAGGTTTGATTAGGACAGCTCCCAAAGGGGGATGCACTTAGCTAAGCCTGGCTATCATGATCAATGGTCATCCATTGGTGCCTATCTGTCTAGGGAGTGCCAGTTGGACATCTGGACTGCATTCCTAAGTGTCAGGAGTAAGTGACTCATATCTCACCTTGATCAACCAATCAGGGACTGGTAGGGCCGAGTAACCCACATGGGACTCTGATGCCCATGGAACTTTCAACCAATCAATGAGCTGAAGTTCCTCCAGGTAAAAACAGGCAACACAGAGAGCCTGAGAGATTCAACAAGATTCGGCTTCAGTAAGATTCAGTAAGATTCTGGAGAGGATTCTGTGGACTGTTCTAAAGGGAATTCAAAGGAGAATTCCAGGGCAGGACGGCCCAGGAGCAGAAGGATCCCAAGGGCAGGACATTCTCGCAGCGCGCCTCCTGACCATCCTGAGACTCAGCCCGGACAACCACGGAACGGCCAGTGTGTCCGAGTGCCAGAACTTTCCTTTGTTCTAAGAGTCTAGAGCGGAGGTTGCCAGAGACTAACCAGAGGATCCACTCGAGGTTAGCACCAGCAGCAAGCCTCGTGAACAGGTCGGAACTGTGGACAGCTGAATCACTATTCAGAACTAGCTCTTCATCAGGAACGAACAGGTCCTCTTCCTGACTTGCTGGGACCCACAGTCATCTTTTCTCCTGTGCACAAACTTTGCTAGTTAAAGCCAACAGTGAGCATCAGCAGCGCATCGTTGCAAGCCGCACATCACAGCCTGGCACCGAGCCAGAGAGCGCGGATTTGACAGCAACAGCCTGCAACTGTTTCTTTGTGCCCGCAGGAGATCTGAATCCCCAGAAATTGGATGAGTATTCAACTTCAATGCATTACAGCTCGAGAATTCAATTGTTATCCCAACCAGTTGATATCAATTTATTTCCTAAGAGTTATGTACTTGTTTTGAGTATCTAATGTAGAAGTTGTAACCAAGTTCAATTACGAAACGGTATAAATGAATGATATACTGAACGTATGTCCTCTTGATATGTGTAACACTTAGTAACTGACTGAATATATACCTTTTGTATTCTGATAACCCTCTCGATAAGATCTGTTAGGTTTACATGCATATTCTATGTATTAATAAATGTATCCTCGTGTATTAGTACCTGTGTGTGTGCGTTGTTTGAGTTATGTCGCATGGTTGGATTCTAAAGCCATCAAAAGAATCAACTTTGTGATTTACTGCTACAATTAATAATTGTCTCAGTAAATGCCCAAACCCTACAGAACTGGTGCCTTCAGAGAGCCACTATGATTACATATTTGGCGTCCCTGAGCCGGTTTTCTTACAACCTGTTAGCGAAATGAATCCTTCCATAATAAATGGTTCATAACTAGGGTCAGGGAGACTGTTTTCACTAGACAAAGGAATAGCAGAACGGGAAACAGTCTTAACAAACCCAGCACTCTTAGGATGTTGCTGTTGCTGCTGCTTATGTTTTAGGGCCAAACAATCTGCAATTATATGACCTCTCTTGTGACAATAAAAACATTCACGCTCCTCTTTAAGACGTGAGGAACTAGTTTTTACTGGGGGAGACTGAGACTGGGAACTTAGAGTAGACAAAGTCTTCTCCGCACGCACAGACATGAAAACATTCTTATGAGTGAGCACGAACTCATCTGCCAAAACAGCGGCTTGCGATAAAGTAGTTACTTTTTGCTCATTCAAATACACAACAATGCGTTCAGGCAAACAGTTCTTAAATTCCTCTAAGAGCATTAACTCACGCAATGAGTTAAAGTCACTCACTTTACTGGCTACAACCCATTTATCAAAGAGAGTGCCCTTCTCTCTAGCAAATTCAACAAATGTCTGGTCTGACACTTTACGATGATTTCTGAAGCGTTGTCTATATGCCTCAGGAACTAATTCATAAGCCCGTAAGATAGCAGCTTTCACAGTATTGTAATTCAAACTTTCTTCTAAAGAAAGTGTAGAACAAACTTCCTGAGCTTTGCCCACTAATCTACACTGCAAAAGCAGTGACCAAACCTCCTTAGGCCAACGAAGTGATGTGGCAATTCGCTCGAATGCACCAAAGTACGAATCAACTTCCGTCTCCCTAAACAGAGGTACTAAAGCAATGTGCTTACTTACATCAAAGGTGGTAGAGAGTGGATCTTGCAAAGGAGACATGCTAGAGGCCTCGGAGTGGGTCGGCTGCACAGCAGGAGCATTCTTTCGTGCTTCTAGCTCAAGCTGTCGGAGCTTAACCTCTTTCTCCGCCTTGATCTCCATCTTACGAATTGCAAGGCGCAATTCAAATTCTGCCTGGCGTACTTGGGCTTTTTCCTCCATGTGCAAGCGGGCCAAATGAACTTTCAGGCGAGTATCGCTTTTTGACCCGGTGGAGACCGGAGAGAACGGTTCAAAGGGAGGCAAGGTGGCCTTGACCTCAGCCTCCACTAAGTCTTCAGCCACCCCCTGCACCTCGTCCTGTTCTTCCACCACCATAGCAGGTTTAGCACCAGCCCCAGGAGAACCGGCGTACCTGCTCGTTAATGCAATGACCTCTAACTCTACCAATCTATCCATCACAGGTCTCTTGACGTCCCTTTTAAGAGCTTGCGTCGAAACCTGAATCTGGAAGTAATCAGCAATTTGGAGCAATTCGTCCTTCCTACACTTATCCAGCTGCTCAAAGGAAGGTTCCTCCACAAACTTTCGCAAATCAAAAGTAGCCATAACTACAGTACCTTGCCAAAACACAATCCACAAATCAAAATCCTGTACCAACACCAAAATTCTGCAACACAAAAAAAAATCCTTAGGACGGGAATTTGATATCCCGGACGAGCCCCCAATAATGTTACGACCCCAAGTGTCTAGGGGAAAAGGGGTGTAACATTTAGGATAATTCTTTTGGAAGCAGATGGGTTTTGGTGAGGGACTAGGAAGCGTGATAAGGGTAAGGAACTAGAGTTTTGCCAAAGAAAAGAAAATAACAAACAAAATGGAGCTGGCTAGGACAGTGAGGGAAAGCTAATCTGACTACAAAAGAAAAACCAGAAACACACGGTCTTCTGCGTCTTCAACACCCTAGTTAACCTGCACTGACTACCCAAAACCATACAAGACAAATGGCACTCACCCGTACTAAACTAGTGTACTAATACAAAATTAACTAAGTGTGTAAGTGTACCCAACAACCTAAACTAACCTTATATACAAAAGTTCACACAAAAATACAAGTGAACCAGGAATACAAATAAGGAAAAACAAGAGTAATCAACACGACAGGGTACAAAAGAACACATAAGTTGAACATGTAACACCTGGGCAAGGTAAAGACAAATCATGGATGAACACACAAACAAACGAAAGTACAAAGAAACTAACGTAAAACCAACAAAACAACAAAGCCGAAGCTATACGAAAATACACAAACACAAAGCAATACAAACCAACAAACGAAGCCGAAGCAATAACAAGAAGCGAAGCGAAGCGAAGCGAAAACCAAAACCAAACAGGACCAAAGTCAAACAAAAGGCCTTTTCTTTCTGAAAGCCTCCATGTTATATAGTGAATAAAATATGTTCTGATTGGCTGAAGGCTGATTGATGATGACATCATATTGAAACAGTGGTGTGATGGTTGGCCAATGGGGAAGGGAGAACAATCAAGGGTCAGCAGTGTGGACATAACAGAAATACACACAGAACACACACTGGGACGTAACAGTGCCGGCGGGGGGGCGCTCACCCTGAGGTCTGTGCAGGTCCCAATGCCCCAGCATAGTGACGGAGAAGCTGTGTTATAAAAGGGTGCTGTCCTTTGGATGAGATGTAAAACCGAGGTCACAGCGCTCTGTGGTCATTAAAAATGACCACCAAAACCTTTGACAAAAGCTCTTGGTAATTGATGGTCTTCAATAATGCTCCTCCTTTAGGTACATTTTAAATCAGCTGAAGAATGCTGTGAAATGGGGGGGCACTTCAGGCCAGTGTAGGATTTGGGTTACAAGAACCATGAAACTGCATGAGAAAGCCCGTACACTGAATTACACAGCTTTCTATTCAAAGGAGGACAAAAGAAATTCCCTGAGTTCGATTTTTTGCAGCACAGAGAGGACCACTGTTGTGAGGCCGGTTAGCTCAGTGGGTTAAAGCGTGGTGCTAGTGACGCCAAGGTTGTGGGTTCGAGCCCTGTACGGGCCAGGTCCATTTCTCCTCTCTTACCAAAGCTGTTAGGTTCCTTTCCGTGGTGAGATGGGTTGTCATGCAACACTGCCACATAGTGCCGACAGACAATTAAATGACAAAAATGAAGAGAGTTAAAGCAGCTGGAGAGGTTCTCTTACAACTTTTGAGCTGACACAGTTTTGGAAAATGTTTCCTTCACGCTGCACTGTACCACATAGGCAGCCAAGAGTCTCCAAAACAAAACAGAATTGACAGTCATATAATGTCCATTAACCCCGGTTTTAAACGCAGCATCATGTCAGCCATCATAAGAATATGAGTCCAATATTTTAGAATATAGTCAGAATGACTTCTAACCTTACCTGTGGTGTCTTTAATCCCTATTGCTCAATGCATGGTGTACGTACTGCATACATGTGTCTTGAGAATGAGGAATGGGCCCCTGAGACAGTCATTTACCTGTTTCACAAATGATCGTATTTTACTAGAGATTCTGTTTGGGATTCAGATGTGCATTCGGACAGCAATCCCTTTCAAGAAATGATACGTTCTGGATGAGGTCAGTGGTGCTGGAACACTGTAGTTAGGATGTGTTTGCAGTGATTGTGTGTCCCCTGCTTCAACGCAGTGATATATAGATGTGCTCCTGTAATTTATTGGTACATGCCCAGGGCAGTAAGCAGTCTGAGGATTTATTTCCAGACGGCATAGAGCAGTGAAGCAGTGAAGTAGTGCAACACACTGGATCATTATATTATTAGAATCTATTCTACTTAAATTATTACATTATACACAATTTGAGTTCATTTTAAAAAGTAAAAGGTAATGAAAGGAATGCATTTTCATAAGAAAGATAATACCGATATGCATGTGATAATCTTCCTTATATCATGTAGTGCGTCATTTGGACACTTTGTGGGCTTGAAATACAAAGAAAATCATGTTCTATGATACAAGATAAATACAAAACTTAAGCTTTTATTTTAATTAGATTTGTTTATAAAGCATAAGCAATCATTTATTACATTAATATATCTGAAAATAACATTTTAGCATCATATTATTACATACAGGTCTCTAGCTTCAACACAGTGCTATATATATATATGCTCAGTGATTTATTGGTACATGCCCAGGGCAACAATCAGAATGAGGATTGATTTCCAGACGGGCTACAGGTAGTGTTGTGAAATACTTCAACACACTGGATCGCAGATTTAGACCCCCTGCACTCTTACTCCTTAAAAACCAAGGAAATGAAGATATGTAGCAATCACATTGTAACAGGGGTGACAGTGACTTAATGCTTATACTAGTGGACTTCTGGTACCTTTAGGGTACGGTGTTCCCTGAAGGGCTCTCAAACCCCGCATTTCAGATGCCTAGCTGTATCGCTGATGTGTTGCACCTCAGAATCACTTTTAAACCTTACCTCTGGTATCTTTAATCCCTATTGCTCAACGCATGGTGAAAGTATTGCATAAATGTGTCTGAAAATGAGCAATGGGCACCTGAGAGACTCATTTGCCTGTTTCACAAATGATCATATTTGACTAGAGATTCTGTTTGGGATTCAGTTGTGCATTCTGACAGCAATCCCTTTCAAAAAACGATACATTCTGGATGAGGTCAAAGGTGCAGGAACACTGTATTTAGGATGTGTTTGCTCTTATTCTGTGTCTCTAGCTTCAACACAGTGATATATATATATATGCTCACTGATTTTTTGGTACATGCCCAGGGCAATAATCATTATGAGGATTTATTTCCAAATGTGCTAGGGTTAGTGTTGTGAAATACTTCAACACACTGGATCGCAGGTTTAAACCCCCTGCACTCTTACTCCTTAAAAACCAACAAATGCAGATATGTAGCAATCATATTGTCGCAGACACTCATTTGCCTGTTTCACAAATGATCATATTTTACTAGAGATTATGTTTGGGATACGGGTGTGCATTCTGACAGCAATCTCTTTCAAAAAATGATTTTACCTTATCGCGGCATTGCCATTCTTGCCTCTTTGGACAATATCTCCATCTTGTGGTCGTTGTTGGTAATGTCTAGACAATATCTCCATCCTGTGGTCGTTGTTGGTAATGTCTTCTTATGCCCTTTTTTTATTTCAATTCTCTATTAGTTGATTCTAGAATCTCTACAATGGAGTTGAAAACATCAGTTTTATAGCAGACAATATGACATTATTTATAGTCCAATTAGAAACTTATTACCCTGTTTTTAACATAATAACACATTAAAATTGATTAAAACTAAGTTTGGAACACCAGGGAACATAACAAATGATTTTAGGAAAACCATGAGGTTCTCTGTGTCCGATGCCTGCAAGGGGAGAAAGCTAGAATCCTTTGATTTTTTCAAAATTTGAAAATAAACATCATTTAACAACAGCTTTCATTCCTAGGAGTGAAAAACAACCATTTTTGAAGACATATTAGTTTCTAAAACACTACAATAAAGTTAAAAACATCCGTTTTATGTTACATTATTTTGTGTGAAATTTGTCATTTTTTGCACTATTTTTAATAAAATCTCTAATTAAAAGTGATTAAAATTAAGTTTGGAACAACAAGGAACACAAAAAAAAAAAGATTTTAAGGAAAAAAATGATGTCTTCTGTGCCAGGTGCCTGCAAGGGGAGAAAGCTAGAATCCTACCCAGGCTCCTGGAGCTCTGTCCTGGCTAAAGGAGGGTGAATCCATCCCCTTCAAAGCTCCATGAAAAAATGATATTTTTAAATTTGAAAAAAAACATTATAGAACAACATCTCTTGGTCCACAGAGTGCAAAAATCCAACTTTGAAGAAAATCCATTGACTGATCCCCGAATTCTGAAGTTTCTTCGCATGATATAGGGCTTGCAACCACTTTCTGGAAAATGATAAAAATGCCAAAAATGAAAAAAAAGTTATCAATTCTAGAGCCTAAGAGGAAAACAAGACAAATGTATATCTCCAAAAAATGTTATGTGCTTCAGAAGAGCCCAGGAAAGTTTTTTGCATACATGAAACCACGCCCGTTTGCACGTAAGCAGACATGGTTGCACACACGACTGCAAGAAAGCACGCGTGCATGCGAAGTCATCCTGTTGAGCATTTGAGAAGCCGCACCACGCCGCACTTGAAATAGCTCTTACATTAGTGGTAGACGCAGGAATCGCCTTTTTATTTACGCTCTTACCAACGCGATGGAAAGCAAAACAAAGCAAAGCAGAGCAAAACAAAACGAACAAACGAAAACCCTCACGTCCAGCACTTGCATATAACGCCGTTACGTGCACCCCCAACATTCTTCTTTGCGCATCTGTGAAAGGTAAACTCTTGAGCAAACTCTGAACCAGCTCTAAGGAAACTAATCCGATTAGACGTTACTTTGACTCATCTTTTTACGCTCAGTGCTGGATTACTCAAACTCCAGCTAGGGTTAGGGTTAGCATTCCCACGCTACTTAGACACTTTGTTTACGCTCAGTGCTGGATTTTGGGAACTTCAGGACGAGTGGGAATTTTCTCCTATCTGTCCATTCTGTTTTGTTTTGGAGAGTCTTGGCTGCCTATGTTGTACAGTGCAGCGTGAAGGAAACATTTTCCAAAACTGTGTCGGCTCAAAAGTTGTAAGAAAACCTCTCCAGCTGCTTTAACTCTCTTCATTTTTGTCATTTAATGTGACACTCGATGTATAACTGGAGCCTCACATATGCAAATGGTGAGGCTCCAGTTCGATACCCAGTTCAACACCACTTTACAGTAAATGACAAAAGCATGGCAGACTGTGCCGGACCGGCAGATAACTCTTGTCTGTCGGCACTATGTGGCAGCGTTGCACGACAACTCATCTCACCACGGAAAGGAACCTAACAGCTTTGGTAAAAGAGGAGGAAAGGACCTGGCCCGTACGAGGCTCAAACCCACGACCGTGGCGTTATTAGCACCACGATCTAACCAACTGAGCTAACCGGCCTCACAACAGTGGCCCTCTCTGTGCTGCAAAAAATCGAACTCAGGGAATTTCTTTTGTCCTCCTTTGAATAGAAAGCCGTGTAATTCAGTGTACGGGCTTTCTCGTGCAGTTTCATGGTTCTTGTAACCCAAATCCTACACTGGCCTGAAGTGCCCCCCCATTTCACAGCATTTTTCAGCTGATTTAAAATGTACCTAAAGGAGAAGCATTATTGAAGACCATCAATTACCAAGAGCTTTTGTCAAAGGTTTTGGTGGTCATTTTTAATGACCACAGTGCGCTGTGACCTCGGTTTTACATCTCATCCAAAAGACAGCACCCTTTTACAACACAGCTTCTCCGTCACTATATTGGGACATTGGGACCCGCACAGACCTCAGGGTGAGCACCCCCCCACTGGCACCATTAACACCGCTTCCAGCTGGAAGCTTTGTTTTTCCCTGTAGCTCACCCTCATCCAGGTACTGACCTGGCTAACACCTGCTTAGCTTCAGTGGGTTTTCAGTTGCAAGTTGCAAGGGGATGCAAGTGATGGAGCCGCTCGCTGCAATAGCCACTGCATTGGCCGGGAATCGAACCCCAGCCTCCCGCATAGCGGGCGAGAATTCTACCACTGAACCACCAATGCCCAATGCCAGTACCTTCAAAAAAGACGCTTTTTTGGTGCTCTGTTCAAAAAGCATCGACATCTGCTTCCAGCTGCAAAATGCCATCCCCGGAAGCTGAAGAATTTATTTATTTAGACACCGCTCAGAATCCCCTGTAAGATTATCCCTCAATTCCGTTGTGCAGTGCTTTACCTCGTTCAAAAGGCATCTCTTTCCTAGTCACATTCCAAGGCTCATCGAACCCGTGCTGTTTCCTCCAGCGGTATAGTATTGCAGTAAGACAGCACGATGCCTGCAAGACTATGTCACGCTAAACGCCACAGATAGTGTTTGTCCGTTCGTGTCAGTCCTGCAGCCATGGGAAGTGGGACACAAACATGCTGCAATGCTTTCAGGACGTTAGGATTTGTTTATGCAACATCCGAGAAGAGTACTTGTGGCTTGAATGTGAACTGTACGTGCCCGCCCCCTTTCCTCTGCAGTGCATGAGTTCCTCCTGGCATGCCCTTCGTCATTGTTCTGTCATCTTGTATTTAAAGGGTTGTATTTCTGCTGCTGAAAATAAGCAACGGTTTTCTCACAACGCCCTTTGTTCCTGACGGAGCCCTTGTCTGTCATGAAATTCTTCAAAACCTCAAGCTAGAAGAAGAAGAAGACGACAAATATGAAGCATTATAGCAACGACATGCCATGAGACGATCGATAACGATTTCCATAGGATCCCCGCGGTTGCCTGGCAACCGTCAGCTTTGCGCATTGGCAGTATCATAGCCTGTGAGGTTTAGCCGAGGCGCGATTTTTGCTAGTTGAAAACTTTTCCCAATACCCCGCTTCCGCCGGTTTGCAATACAATCGGCGAAATCAATTTTTGACAGTCTCGTCAGAGACTGAGCAAGGTGTTTAAAGACAGATTTTGTCATAGTGACATAATGGTAGAAAGAAACGAGCTTCCCAGTGGGCAAAAGCCGTATAATATACGTCTATTAAACGCATACCTTAGACATCTAAATGTGGTCTGCAATTCATCTAGAATGAAATTCTAATATACGTCTACTGTTATACGTCAATTATACGTCTATGATTAGATGTTCATTATACGTAAATGGTTGGAGTTCTATTATACGGATAAATTCAGAGGACTATTATACATATATGGTAGGTGTTACAGATAACTTTAGAGGACTATTATACATATATGGGTAGAGGTCTATTATACATCAAAGATAGGTTTTACAGGTGTAGAAACTAGTAAATCAAGCCAATGATTAGGTTTAGAAATTTATTCTGAAAATACACATTCACACCTGAAACATATGTATTTCAAATTATACATTGTATACAATCAATCAACAATCAACATATGGGCAATAATCATAAAAAACACAACTAGTCTTAAACTTCAGCTTCAAATTCTGGTAACATGGCAATATACAGTATAGTAACGACAAACACAAACTAATTACATTAACACACTAACTCAAAACCACATTTTGATTCAAATATACATTTTAAAATGTACAACTTCTATATTTCCAAGAAAAAAAAATATTACAATGGAAGTTAAGACGATTTTTGTCCACTATTTGCAAACCCTGTCTAATTGTCCTAACAGTTAGAACCAAAAACCTATTATTTTCAGTGTCCAGATCTCCTGGCCCCCTGCCTTGCATATGCATTCTTCAAGTAACACATGGCGTGCTCCTTTATTTCTTTTTCTGTTGATGTAGGGTGGGACTTCAGCACCGCAGCTAGGAGAAAATTATATAATATTACTTCCCAAATAAATGATGATTAATATCTTCTTTAGTATAATCTAAAAAATGAATGGTTTACTGAGCTCAAAGCTGAAATAAATGTATAAAATTTGGCTTGCATCATAGCAGTTGAGCAATAAAGTCTGTCCTAATTAAAGAGTACCCAAAGTTTGAAAGTACAACATAGAATAAGAAAAGAGAAACGGCAAAACGATTTTGTGTCATCTTCCCCATTCACACTATTTTTATGTGCCATTTTTTGCTTATTCACGTACTATTTTAATCAAAATAATATTAAGAAAGATCTGTATGTATTCAGATAGTATTATTATTGTTCATACTTGCTCGTCAAAAGAGGATTGCTGAGATATTTGCGGATATACTTCTACGTTTGAAAAACGTGACCAACGAATACTAGCAATGCATTGTGGTATATAACCGGAAAATATGCTGGGTTGAATATTTTCTCAATGTATGCGTTTATTAATGTTGTCGATATTATGGTTGAAATTTAACATTGATAATACATTGCGGCTATGTGCCCCCTGCTATGAGGTATGCTATGTGCCCCCTGCTATCCTCTAAATCTGCAAATGAAGATGAGTCGATAAACCACTCGTTTTTCGTATAACTAGACATATATTCATTTGTTACCGATTTCATTCATTGAGCACGGATACAATAGAGGTACAGCCATTCACTGTTTGACATGTCTGCACTGGTACAGAACCGAGCAATCAGAAAACGGGTGAAACTGTCTTTAGACTCAGCATACAGTACCGAGGCCCCCCATGACCAAATAAAGGCTAACCTCGATAATCAGCCTAAAGAACGCAGACTACAGCAAAACGACTGACTTTGAAAAGGGAATGAACGTCCAGAAAGAGTAGTGGAACTAGCTTGAGATGCTTCTCCGGACCCCTAACTAAAAGCCAGCGAGAACCAGCAGCGGCGTCCACTCCTGTCGAACCGGGATCCTTCCGCAGCCACGCAGCTCGTGGTGTCCTAACCCTCCCGTATCTGATTTTGGACCAAGCACATCAGGGGAGAGCGCGAACGCAGTCCCCCACTACCAGAAATTATGCAGTCGAGATTCCCACATTTGGGGAATTCGCAGGGGTCAGCACAGCCGGAGTGCAATGGCCAAGCCTCGCCCTGGGTGAACCTCCTTCTTGATCAAGGTATCTCCCCTGCCAGGTAAGTATGAGTTAAACAGGCCCCTGCAAGCGGCCCGCACCCACAGCACAAATCGCGCAGTCTAGGCCACCTCCTCGCCCCGCACGCCACCGCCTCCTGCTGGGCCCACTCTTTCACACACTCACACGCCACACTAACACTCAAAAGTGTGGGCAAAACGAGAAAACGAGCGCGCCGTTTCCTACACATCTGCAGTCGCCGTTGCGCATTCGCAGCATGTCCCGGGATGCAATTCGGCCTCATTTGCATAACTCCAGACCGGCAGATCGCCACGCAAGCTCGCGACGTGCGCCTGCCACACACCGAACAAACCTTTTCAGCAATTTCCAAAAAACGG
This sequence comes from Lepisosteus oculatus, assembly GCF_040954835.1. Taxonomy (NCBI): domain Eukaryota; kingdom Metazoa; phylum Chordata; class Actinopteri; order Semionotiformes; family Lepisosteidae; genus Lepisosteus; species Lepisosteus oculatus. The sequence goes on along the minus strand of NW_027167934.1, from coordinate 789,436 downwards.
GCCTGCTCGCCTGCCCACAAGGCTCCGTCTCTTACCTGCTCTCCAGAGCCTGCTGCCTTCTGTGCTTTTCTCTCGGCACCGCTGCAGTGCACACAACTCCTGCAGCGGGAGGGGGGGAGAAAGTTCCCGCGCTCCGCCGCAGGGAAGGCTCGCTCCGTGCGCACACGTCCTTTCGATGCCAGTCCAACAAGTGCTCCGCATTAGCTGCGTCGGGGCTCCGGCGTGTCGCACCTCACCTCACCTCGCACTGCCCCCTCCTTGAATGTCTGCCGCTGGGCATGCCCCGCTCTCCTCCGCCTTATCTTATCGCGTGTGAGCACCGACAATGGCCACAATGCCGGGGAATGGCACCTGTAAAGTGTTAATTGGGGCACAGGAACAGCCCGTCTCGTCTCGGGGGGGCCGCCTTCAGAGACAATACAGCAAACACAGCGGGGCGGGGGAAGAAGACGACACCACACATGCGGGTACATTCAGCTCCGGCGGGATCGAGACATTTGTCGGTCTTTTCAAGTGCCGAGAGCCGAGCAATCCTTCACTTGTATCGTTTCTCCCCGGTGACTAGATCTGGCCCTGCGACTCTCGACTGGGCTCACCCCCGGGGCAGCCCAGCAGGTGTGAGCCTGGCCGGCACCCGGATGGGAGATTCCACCCCGGAAAAGCTCCGGTTGCTGCTGCTCCTGCAAGAGGTGTGACTGGGACCAGTAGGGAGCGCTCACCCTGCGGGCTGTGTGGCTCTCTTACGCCCCAGCCTCCTGATGGCAACACTCTGCTGCACAAACAGGCGCCGTCCTTCGGGATAATTGAAAAGTTCGGGTCATAGCCGATGCAGTGCGTGCTAATTAGAACAGCAACGCTGAGCTCTCAGCACCGTACTGAGCCCAGGTGTTTTTCTAAAGCTGTCAGGTGCAGTTCATTTACAGTACGCCCCGTGTCTCAACGGTAGGACGGAGTCAAATACTGCCTCGACACGCAACAGCATTATAATAAACCGCAGGACTTGAGGGCTGTTCTCTTTCAATGTTCCAAGGCATTCGTAAGAGCGTAGGTCAAGGGCCATTCGTGCATCTCCTGTAACTCGAGTAAAAATGCTATTCAAAGTGCAGTGACTGAAATCGTCGTCCACATGTCTCCGTTGTTGATTTTTTTCTGTCTAAGAAAGTTCTATTTTCATGTCCGAACGGGGAGACTTTATCATTCCAACTTGAAGCCACCCTTAAGTACTCTGAGGTGTGTGTCTGCTTACACGTATGGCGTAAAAGGTTTCTTAAACGGAGAGCGAACTTGAAAAAAGTTGCCGCCGCCTCGCACTCCCTGTTCGATTGTAGCAAGAAGCCAACAGCTGGCGTATTTACTGTAATCGTGGCCGAGTGGTTAAGGCAACAAACTTGAAATCTGTTTGGGTCTCCCTGCGCAGGTTCAAATCCTGCCGACTACGGTGTCCTTTGCATTTGCTCTCGTGCGTGCATGAAAAAGGACCAGCGCTGTTTTGTTTTCGCTGGGACCTTTAACACTCTAAATCGCCTAGACCCACTGCCTTGGAAATCGATTGTTCAGCACCCACGAGTGACGCTTTGCAGCTGGACGCAGATAACGATGCTTTTCTGCAACGAGCTTTCCAGCTGAATTTTCTCGGCAGCTCCATACTGAACCTGTTCTCCATTGCAACATAGCGGAGGCTCGTCACGTCTATAGCAAGGCTGTGTAGGACCGCATACGCCACAGTGACTTGTACACAGACCACATGAAAGGCAAGCAAAATACACTTTTAAAATTCCAAAGACTCACAAGGTCAGAGGAACAGCGATGACCTGAACAGATCTGTTACAGAAGTCTAGGTTGACCTTTTTAGAGCTGTAATTGCATTTTTGTTTAATAGAAGATCAAATCTACTCGCATGTACCAGCACCTTACAGTTTATTGATGTTAATTCTATTTAAGTAATAAGATTGCTAACGATGTTGGACTTTAGCCAGTGTTTTTTAGAACAAATTGCTTACTCTTCTGTAAGGAATACGCAGTACGTGCCTTTGTCAGTCATTGCTCACCATACCTGTAACTTTCTTATCTAACTCACTTCCTCAAATGGTGAAGGTCCACAAACATAAATGAAAAAAAACCCTTGTTGTAGATGAGGTGCACAAAAAAGCAGCCCCTGATAGTGTATAACACATTTATACTATTGCAGAGACACATGTAACATATATATATATACTGTATATATATATGAAACAGAAATACAAACAGAAACAGGAATCGCTTACTCACCTGGAGAATCTCTGTAGGAATATCTAGCATTTATCAATGGAAATAAAAGCTGCTTTAATACAGTGCATGTTCAAACTCAAAACCTCAGCTGCTGTTCTTGTTTGTTTTGGGACAAATTGCAACTGAGCATCGCATGAGCCGGTACGTACCCTTATCTGTTAGGGAATTTCAAGGGAGGAGTTAGATCAGAATGGGTAGGCTGCAAAACAACAAGTAAAGATTTATTCCAAGATGAAACGTTGTGGCGGTTTTCTTATCTTTTCAGCATGGACTAAACTTTTACGTGTTCCTTATATGCTATATATGTATATATTAGAACCAATGTCGTTCTTAAAAACTAACATGAAATTGTCAGGGACATTCAGCTATATACAAAGACGAGACAGACAAAGTAATAATTCTATATTAACGTGGCCTACATATTGACGCAATGATCGAACTAACTGACATGTTCTGATTCAGATCCCCTGCAGTTCATGCCAATTAGAACAATAGCAATGCTGAGTCCTCCCCACCCTACTGAGCACAAATTCAGCTGCTCTCCAGTTCTGTTCTGCATGTTTTTTCATTGCAATTGAGCTCGGAGCTGGAGATGATCTCCATACAGTTCTGTGTTAACTAGCCCGCACTTGCGTGCTAATTTACGGGTTGTGGCAAATGCTTTTCTATAGTTCATATACATGACGGCAACCTGTTACCGAGGAACCTGAGAGGTTTAAAAGCCTCACGAGCCAGGAAGGACTCGAACCTACAATCTTCTGATCCGAAGTCAGACGCGTTATCCATTACGCCACTGGCCCATAGAACATGCGCTTACACTCCACCACAGAGAGCTCTACACTGCTACCAGTAGTACACTTCCCCATCTAAATTTTCACAGCAAGAAACTTGTGTTTCCTACTATTTTTATCAGGTTTAAAATATCATCTCCTTAAAACAGAAAAAGTGTTGATGTGTCGTGCTGAAATTCCGATTGATTTTGAATTCAAAGAAAAAAGGTTTTCTTCCAAAACACCGTGAAATTCTAACATCTTGCAGACAATAGGTGTATTCCATGTTGAAAAGAGAAGAAAGAAAACCATGGAACCTTTTACAGGTGTGAGGCTTCTTCAGGTGTGAGAAGACCTCATGGCCGAAACGTTGTGTTTCCTTTCTTCTCTTTTCAGCATGCAATAAACCTATTACTTGTTCCTTTGCAGCCGAGGCATGGTGACGTAGCTACCCAGCTGAACATCTTGCAGACTCTACAGTACTTCTCTCCTGTAGAAGTAAAGCAGGGCTTGCTGGGTGAGCTTTTGCTCCGGTAAATTAGGTCACGTGTCATGTTAAATCACTTCTTCTAAACACAACATTTGCTGGTGCTAGCTTTCCCCATGAAAAGAGACATTTCCCTTACAGTACATGACATATCGTTTTTTTTTTCTATCAATAAGTATAGAAATAAAACAAAAGAAAAAATGTTGTCGCCAAAGAATGCAGCTCTGTCGCCTTGGGGAGGTGTCAAGGGCATTGAGCTCCATGAGAAGTGTCAAATAAATGCCATTTCTCATCATTTCTCTTGGCGTCAGTTCTGCTATTAAATGGGAAAAAGACAACGGGCTCAGAGATTATGTTAAGTGCACACCGAGCGCAGATGTGTCCAAGTGTCTGTAAAAGTGCGGTGCTCCCTAGTGGCTTAAAGTGCCTGCCTAGTAAGCAGGCGATCCTGGGTCTGAATACCAGCTGTGCCTCTCTCCGTGTCTTGTTGTGCCAAATGTATCATTTCAGACAAACATGTACAGCTTTGTTCAGTTTAATGCAAGAATGCATTTCCTTTCTGGAATAACTTGTTTCTGAAGAAATCCATACATTTTGTGAAAGATGAAATCAATTTCTTGGTTGTCAGTGAAAAAATATTGCTGGCTACAAGAAGCGCAAACGATTGTTTTCTTTGACCATAAACCTGCAAATGTAGGGAGCACAAGCGGCCGTCAGTCTCTGTGGAGCAATCGGTTAGTGCATTTGGCTGTTAACTGAAAGGTTGGTGGTTCAAGCCCCTCTGGTATGGGTGTCTCAGTTTTTCCAATGTAAACATCATCACCATCGCTAAAGAAGATGGCGCAGAAGGCTCCACAGCCAAAACGTTGTGCTTCTTTTTTTCTCTTTTCAGCATGGAGTAAACCTTTGCTTTATCCTTTGCAGCCTAAGCATGCTGATGCAGCTACCTTTCTCTTAACGCGCCTCAATCATTATTCACCAAAACGATCAGCAGAATAAGTCGCCTTTGTGGTGATGTCACTCCTCTGCTTCACAAATGTCCTTAGTGACGGGCCATTTCTTTCTGCCATTTTTTTTCCGGAGCGGTTATTGATTGCTCCATCATTTCCCTCTTACTTTCCATCACTAGATTGAAAAAAAAAACAGAAACAGGCTGACAGGACGACAATCAAATTGCAAAAACTCATCAAAGCACTCGATAGAGTATTGGAATCCACAAGTAGCTACGAGCAACTTTGTCTTGGCTTGCATGAATGTCGGAAAATGTCAAAAAGAAAAAGATGGTGGCTTTTTCATATTCGTTCTTTTATTTTTAGCTCGTTGGCTCTTCTGTCCATTGTCCTCCTGCCTGGCTCTTGACCTGTGACTGTTTGAACGCACACAGTAGACTTTCATGCGGGGGATTTGTCCTGAGCCTCTGTGAAAGACCCACCCACCCCCATAAATAACTGCTCTAGAAACACATGAATGCAAAACTAAACCACAGCTTAAAGAGGAGCTTGTCATGACCGCCAGGCAGTTAAGACCAACTCTTAAGCGATCTAATCAGCACCAGCAGTGGGTGATTATTAACAAACCCTGCCGCACGAGTTAACCCACCTGCACACACTCCACCGTGCGGTACACAGTGCTATTTTTACCATCTTTACCTGCTTCCCGCTGCTCGGTATTGAGTCTATGCCTTGAGAGCTCTACCTGGCGTTTTTTCCATTACCTCGTTTATTCTGGATATTGGACTCCCCTTCTGCCTTTTTGACTTTGGACCTCGCCTCTCACCTCGGACTGTTTGCCACCAGTGTTCTCCCTGGATTACGACTTACCTTACGCCTCTTGACCACGAAACAAAGCAAAGCAGAGCAAAACAAAACGGAAAAACGAAAACCCTCACATCCCGCACTTGCATATAACGCCGTTACGTGCCCAAGCGGTATTGTACGTCATCCTAGCACTGCACCCCGGGGCGTACGGTATATGGGAACGAGCACACGCCACGAATCGTCTCGAATCACTCCCTACAGCTGTAAGGTGCCTTGAAGCGTGCACCCCCAACTTTCTTCTTTGCCCATCTGTGAAAGGTAAACTCTTGAGCAAACTCTGAACCAGCTCTAAGGAAACTAACCCAATTTAGACGTTACTTTGACTCATCTTTTTACGCTCAGTGCTGGATTGCTCAAACTCCAGCTAGGGTTAGGGTTAGCATTCCCACGCTACTTAGACACTTTGTTTACGCTCAGTGCTGGATTTTGGGAACTTCAGGACGAATGGGAATTTTCTCCTATCTGTCAATTCTGTTTTGTTTTGGGGACTCTTGGCTGCCTATGTTGTACAGTGCAGCGTGAAGGAAACATTTTCCAAAACTGTGTCAGCTCAAAAGTTGTAAGAAAACCTCTCCAGCTGCTTTAACTCTCTTCATTTTTGTCATTTAATGTGACACTCGATATATAACTGGAGCCTCACATATGCAAATGGTGAGGCTCCAGTTCGACACCCAGTTCGACACCACTTTACAGTATATGACAAAAGCATGGCAGACTGTGCCGGACCGGCAGATAACTTCCGCTTATTTTTACCATATTAAACATTGGAAATCCTCCCACTTGCATTTGTGACACTTGATTTTGGCTCCACCTAAGACACTCTTAAATCTTCAAACACTTTTCTCTTCTCCCGCAACACACTTGTCTGTCGGCACTATGTGGCAGCGTTGCATGACAACCCCTCTCACCACGGAAAGGAACCTAACAGCTTTGGTAAGAGAGTAGAATTACCTGAAGAACTGCTTTCCATGGAAGCAGGACCAAGCGATGTAGCATTTTTATAGTACCAGGAAAGGAGAAACTGCACTTCGCCTTTGCCGCACAGGCACAAGGCAACGTGCGGCAGACGCCATAGTCGGCAGGATTCGAACCTGAGCAGGGAGTCCCCAATGGATTTCAAGTCTATCGCCTTAACTACTCGGCCACAACTACAGCGAGCTCGCCGCCGCCGCATTCCTCCTATAATCTAACACGGAGTGCGAGGTGGCTGCAGAAACTTTTTTTAAGTCGCTCTCCGTTAAAAAAAAAAAACCTTTCACAAGATACATGCCGGCAGACAGACACGCCTCAGAGGGTTTAAGGCTGGCTTCACGTTCAAATGATAAAGTCTCCCCGTCCTGATGTCAAAATGCAACTTTGGCAGACAGAAAAAACATCAACAAACCAAAAATGTAGACAAGGATTTTACAAGCTGCACCACACTGCACTTTCAAAAGCATTTACATTCGTGTTAGACGGAGGAATTGTCTTTGTTTTGCGCGTTTACGAACGCCATGGAAAACGAAACAAAACAAAAGCCCTCAGCTCCTGCACGTGATTATAATGCCGTTACGTGTTGAAGCAGGAATTTACGTCATCCTACCACTGCAACACGGGGAATAGAGGGAAATGAAAACACGCTACGAATCGTCTCAATCACTCCCTAGAGTCGTAAGGCACATTGAAGGGTGCACCCCCATCATTAATCGTTGGGCCTCTGTGAAAGGAAAGCTGTTGAGCAGTCTTTGAAACAGCTCGGATGAAACACTTGATTGCTTCCATGTGCATCTGGAGCCCACTTCTTATTTTCACTTCACGCCGCCCAAACCATTTCTAAAACAGGAGATTCGCGTTTGGGAATGCGCCCTGCCCTACAAATAAAACAGGTCTACGGGTCTGAAACCTGCTCCACGGAAAACAGTTCTGTTGCGCTTTTGATCAAAGGGAGATTCTCTGTTCTTACTTTTTGATGACATAACACCCAAAGGGGCCTCTTTGGAGCTGGATTCCAACCAGCATCCTAAAGTTTCTTGGCGGTATCCTTTACAGTCCTCTGTTCGGTCGACAAGGAACAGAAGGGGGCAGCTTTCCTCACACATACAGTGCAATGTACTGTAGTGTTCCCCTTCATTGAATTCGCAGTTCTGCATCAGACCTCTAACTCGTTTCCTTAGCTTGGATTTAAGCCACGAAGCAGGCTTCTACTGTATAAACGTCTAGAGGAATCACAAACTATTTGAGAGGCCATCATCCCAGGGGGAACTGACAAAGTCTATCCCTTTGATCTATCCCTAAACACCTAGCGCAGTCTCTCGAGAGACTGTCAAAAATCGCTTTCTCCGTTTGTGCTGCAAGTAAGTGAAAACGCAGTCTCAAACCAGAGCCACTTGGCAGCAGCGGCACGTAAATACTGTTACTGCCACTGCTCGATACCGACGTTAGCCTACTATACCATGTTCAGCCACCGCTAGAAAATGCACGGCTCTAGTACTGGAGCAAACAAAAGGAGGGCCAACGTCGAACAGGCACACGTGTCAGACATAGAGAGCGACGAGAATGGGATTCGAACCCATGCGTGCAGAGCACAACGGATTAGCAGTCCATCGCCTTAACCACTCGGCCACCTCGTCCACGAAACTGGGCTGTCCAGACATGGGTTGGCGCGCTAAAGATGATCTTTTTCTTTTTTTTCCCTCGTACTCGAGGGTCCTTTTCCTGTTCCACATGCGATTTCAACATTTTCCTTGGGAGATGTCAAGCCAGCAAGCCACTGCTGTGGTTCAGTGGCCAGTGTGGAGTTCAGTGGCCCTGTTGTACACAGAAAGCACATTGAGCTCCTTGGACATGAAAAGTTCCAGATAAAAGCCATTTGTCATCCTTTCTCTTGGTGTCGATGTTGCTATTGTATGTAAAGGTGGCAACTTGCTCAGCGAGCAGGCGGAGCACACACCGAATGCAGATGTGTCTGAGTGGTGTGTCCAAGTGGCTGCAAAAGGACAACACTCCCAGGGCGCCGTGGCTTAGTTGGTTAAAGTGCTTGTCTCCTTAAACAGGAGATGCTGGGTCCGAATCCCAGTGGTGCCTTCTTCGTTCTGTCTTCTCGAACTGAACTGGTCCTTACAGACAACCGCCTACCGCTAGACTTAATTAAATGCAAGTATTCATTTCCTGTCTTTAACGCAACTTGTTTTTCTTAAAATGGATGCAACTTGCAAAACATGAAATACAAACCTCGCTAATCAGCGCTCGAGGCTGGCAAAAAAAAAAGAAGTCAGCAATGTTTTTTTCTTTAACCTTAAGCCTGCTAATGGAGAAGAACCTAGTCGCCATATCACATACATCCGTTTCAACGATAAGAAGGTAACAACTATCCTCACTCCAGAGTAAATCTCACGTTTAGGGCATATTTTTTTCCACTTTACCATGAGTCGGGCTCAGCTGCACAGAGGCGAGAGCAGAGCAATGAGGTCACGGGGACAGGGGAGTCACACGCTGGCGGTTTGAACACGCGGAAGATCACTGAGAGATCCACAGTATGTGGACCCTCCGTGCGCCATCATTCCACACTCCAGACTCTGAATCCTGCCATCCGAGTTAAGATCTCGGCGGAACCTGAGGCGCAGTTCTTTCTTAAAACGTAATCTGGTGAGCATTTCTAGAATCGTACTTGTATAGATGCAGCCTTTAATGTGTTGCTAGGTTAAAATTTATGACTTCTTGAACTTCAGTAGGCAACTGCCCTCTTGATTTCGGATTTAATTTCTTTATTACAGGGGCGCTTTTATGATGACAGAGTCATGTTCAGGTACTTTGCTTGATGGAGGAAGCTCATTTCGGACTCTGTGATCTGCTCACCTGGAAAGGTCTGCTGTACTACTACAAGAGAGAAGTAGAGTGTGGAGGAAGGGACAATTTTATGATGCTTTGGAAGGTAATGTTTTTTTTTCTTTGAAATCGAAATGAATCAGAATATCAGTGCAAAAGACAAACTTTTGGTTTGGTTTAAAGAGATATGGTTTTAAAACAGACAAAATGTAGAAAACAGGTGTTTCTCACTTTTGGAAAAGAATGGACCAGGGGTAATATTTTACTAGTTGCAGTGCTAAGCTCACTGGGTTACAGTCCTGTAGTGTCACACCAGGGCCAGTGGTGCAATGGATAATGTGTCTGACTATGGATTAGGAGTTTGGAGGTTCGACTCCTGCCTGGCGCTGGTTGTTTTTAAACACATCAGCCTACTCCCTAAGTGCCTGTCGTAAGAGGCGACTAAAAGGGTTGTGTCAGGAAGGGCATCTGACGTAAAACCATCTTGCCAAAACCATGGTTGCAAAGAACACAAACCACATACCGGATCGGCCGGGGCCCGGGTTAACAACGTCCGCCATTAGTGCTGTGTCCCAACAGGGTACTAATGGAAATTATGCTACTGTGGGGAAAACTGTAGAGTGGGGGCTACAGAAAAGAAACAAGGTGAAGGGGCCTGGAAGGAATGTTAAGTCAATGAGAGTGGGGAGTTGGAATGTTGGCACCATGACAGGGAGAGGGAGAGAATTGGTTGAAACTATGGCAAGGAGAAAAGTGGAGATCTTGTGTGTGCAAGTAACCAAGTGGAAAGGAAACAGCTCAAGACACCTAGGAGAGGGATACATGATTCTATATGCTGGAAAGAGTACCAAAATGAATGGAGTGGGTGTGATAGTGTGCAAAGACCTAGCAGACAAGATAGTGAGGGTGGTTAGACACTCAGACAGGATTATCAATGTACAGGTGGCTTTTGAGAGTGGGTTATGGAATATCATCTCTGTATATGCACCACAGGTAGGAAGACCACAGGAGGAAAAGGAGAGCTTTTTGGAAGATCTCGAAGAAGTGATTAGCAGAATCCCAGGAAATGAAATGGTGGTAATTGGAGGAGACTTCAATGCACATTTAGGAGAGAAATGCCCAGATTATCCAGATGAACATGGTCAGAGAGGGCTAGGAGAGAGAAATGAAGAAGGAGGAAGGCTACTAGAGACACTCCAAGCTCTTGAATTGTTTGCAGTGAACACAGGGTTCACGAAGAATTATGAGCAAAAGGTGACATACAGGAGTGGAGGCCATGATACCCAAATAGATTACATATTAGTGAGAAGAATTGATAGAGCGAAAGTCCAAGATGCTAAAGTCCTGCCCTATGAGGCTGTTACCAGACAACACAGGCTACTGGTGATGGACATCACAATATTGAAGGAGCGAAGAATAAGGCAGAGGAAACACCCAGCACGAACAAAAGTGTGGAAACTGAGAGAAAACAAAGTAGATTTCAACAGGCTGGTGAAAGAAATGAAAAACAACACAGAGGAAACAGAGGAGCCTTCAGTTGAAGAAGAGTGGACTGAGATGAGCCACATCCTAGAAGAGGCTGCTACCAGGGTTTGTGGAAAGACAAGAGGAGGCAGACCGAGGGAAAATGAAGAGTGGTGGTGGGATATGGAAGTTCAGGAAACACTGAAGGAAAAGAAAAAAGCATACAAGGCACTGAAAGATGGCACTGGAGAATTACAAGAATATAAGAGACTAAAGAAGGTAGCAAAAAGAAGTGTAGCAAGAGCAAAGGAAAGAGCCTGGAAAGAATGGAATGAGAAACTTGAAACAAAGGAAGGAGAGGACCAAATCTACAAGATTGCTAAACATAGAGCGAGACAGAAAAAAGATATTATCCGGGTGGCGGGACTCAAGGATGGAGAAGGCAGAGTCTTGATTAAAGAAGAACAGATCAAGCAAAGATGGCTGGAGTACTTCAAAAATCTGTTAAATGTAGAAAATGAGAGGGAGAACCTAGTGGAGGCAGACGTAGTGTGTGGACCAATCCAAGAAATTTCAGTAAAGGAAGTGACAGAAGCTATCAAAGAGATGAAAGTGGGCAAAGCAACTGGACCATCAGGAATAGCAGCAGAACACTTTAAGAACCTCGATGAAGAGGGGATTCAGTGGCTGACGAGATTGCTAAACAATATTGCAAAGGAAGAGAGAATTCCAGAAGAATGGACAAAAAGCAGTATGGTTACCATCTACAAGGAGAAAGGAGACCCAATGGAGTGTTAAAACTATAGAGGAATAAAACTTCTGGAACATGGATTGAAAATCCTGGAAAAAATTCTGGACAAGAGACTCAGGAAGATAATCAGGATCCACAACTCACAATTTGGATTCTCAGTGGGGAAAAGCACAACAGATGCCATTTTTGTGATGAGACAGTTACAGGAGAAGACACTAGAGAAAGGGAAAAAGCTGTATGTGGCCTTTCTGGACTTGGAGAAGGCATATGACCGTGTGCCCAGAGAGGTGGTGTATTGGTGCTTGAGGAAGAAAGGAGTACCAGAAAGCATGGTGAAGTTAGTTCAAGCAACCTATAGAGATGCAACTACGAAGATGATAACACAACAGGGAGAGACAAAAGAGTTTGAAATCACAGTTGGAGTACACCAAGGATCAGCACTAAGTTCTTTCCTTTTCATAAACATTATTGACACACTGACAGAGGAGGTAAGAACAGAAGTGCCTTGGGAACTCATCTTTGCTGATGATGTGGCACTGATGGCAGACTCAGAAGTAGAACTACGGGAGAAAGTGTTCAAATGGCAGAGGAGTCTGGAAAAGGGTGGACTGAAAATGAATGCACAAAAATCTGAAATAATGGTAATGGAGAGAAGAGGAGATACTATGACCAATGTTGAGGAGACAAATGGAGGAAAACTGAAACAAGTTGATGACTTTAAATACCTTGGATCAAAACTGGTAAAGGGAGGAGAAACACTGGAGGCAGTAAAACAAAGAGTGAAAGCTGGATGGAACAAGTGGAGAGAGATAACTGGAATAATCTGTGACAGGAAAATTCCCAGAAAGTTAAAGTGCAAAATGTACAAGACTGTGATTAGACCTGTACTACTATATGGAGCTGAATGCTTGGCAGTTGGAAAGAGGGAAGAGAACTTGATGAGAAGAACTGAAATGAGGATGTTGAGATGGATTCTGCAGATTTCAATGAAGGATAAGATCAGAAATGAAGAAATCCGTAGACAATGTAGGGTGGTGGATGTGGTTGAGAAGATGCGAGAGGCGAGGTTACGGTGGTATGGACATATCATGAGGAGGGACTTTGAGGAAGTAACAAAGAGGGTAATGGAATTTGAGGTGGAAGGTAACAATGGAAGAGGCAGGCCTAGAAAGAGATGGATAGATTGTGTGAGAAAAGATATGGAGGTATGTGAAGTGAGTGAGGAAGATGTGCTCGACAGAGACAAATGGAGAAGAGCAACCAAAGCAGCTGACCCCAGGACAGTCTGGGACTAAGGCTGTGAAAAAGAAGAAGAAGAAGAAGAAGAGCCTACTCCCTAAGTAGCCTGTGCTACTTACTGCATTGTAAGAGCGATTGTGAGCGGTTTTGTTTTCTCTCTTTGACCAGCCCAGCTGCGCCCCACCCGAAGGCAGGGAAGCACAAAAATTGTATGGAACTCATTCATGCTCATTCATGCTCCTCTCCATGGAAATCTTTAGTAAAAGGCAAAAGATTTGTACGAGATGAAGAGAAACCAGAGTGCGTGGCTGGACAGCTGCAGGAGCCCAGGCCGCCTTCAAGTCCTCTGCCCTGCCAGTCGTGGTTGTCAATGCACCTGGCCTTACAAACGAGCCAGTGGCTCTCAGCTTACCTGGCAGGGGAGATACCTTGATCAGCCTGTAGTTGGATTGTTTTCTTGTTTTGTGGAAGCAGTGTTTGTTTTGCAGTTTGAGATGGCAACCTTTGGATCCCGCAAGAATGCTGTACGTTTTGAGCTTTTGGATGACCTCTTCATGGATCGTATGCAGTTCAGCAGAAAAGTGTTACAGAAGGAACTTGGCTTTGAACCTCGGCACTTGGATTTCATCTTCGCTCTCCCAGGTCAGAAAGAATTTGAGGTTGTTTTTGCTACCTATTCTCTGTTTGAACAATGTGTGGATGTGTTTGAGGCAAAAAGAGGGAAAGTTCCTGCCCTTGAGAAGATCAACTTGCAGCCTCTGACACAGAGAGAGAGGAAAACGGTGCATGTTGTTATGTTCTCGGAAATGGCAAAGACGGAGGACATTCACACCTGGCTTAAGCAGTACTGCACCGTCCACCATGGAACTGAGGTTAGAGATGTTGACGGTATAAAAACAGGAGCAAGGAAATTCGAGGTTCGCTTGCTACCGGACAATGTAAATGGAGGCTTAAGGCACCTGCCCTCTACAATCCAGCTGGGCGCCTGCAATGGCTATGTTTTTTATGTGGGACAACCAAAGGTGTGTCGGCGCTGTGGTGCTGTGGGACACAGTGGGTGGGTGCTGTGCAGGAGCCCAGGCCGCCTTCAAGGCCTCTGCCCTGCCGGTCGTGGTTGGCAATGCACCTGGCCTTACAAACTAGCCAGTGGGGCCCGTTCAGCTCCGGGCTCATCGCCTGCGGCTCACGGCTTGCGAGCGTGACCAATCCGTGCGATAACTCGGAAAACACCCGGCCGCACTGTGCCGGAAACGACGCACTCTGGGAAGCCGCTATGCAAAGCGAGGTCCCAAGATCCCCTGCGGCCGGACACTTCCCAACCCCCAAAGAAAAGAGCGCCAATCAGACGGCCGGAGACCGAGGACTCGCGGAGCAGACTGCCACAATCGCCATAACAAGACCGATTGCGAGCGTTTTTGTTTTCTCTCTTTGACCAGCCAGGCTGCACCCCACCCGAAGGCAGGGAAGCACAAAAATTGCATGGAACTCATTCATGCTCCTCTCCACGGATATCTTTAGTAAAAGGCGAAAGATTTGTACGAGATGAAGAGAAACCAGAGTGCGTGGCTGCAAAGCTGCAGGAGCCCAGGCCGCCTTCAAAGCCTCAGCGCTGCCGGTCGTGGTTGGCAATGCACCTGGCCTTACAAACTAGCCAGTGGGGCCCGTTCAGCTCCGGGCTCATCGCCTGCGGCTCACGGCTTGCGAGCGTGACCAATCCATGCGATAACTCGGAAAACACCCGGCCACACTGTGCCGGAAACGACGCACTCTGGGAAGCCGCTATGCAAAGCGAGGTCCCAAGATCCCCTGCAGCCGGACACTTCCCAACCCCCAAAGAAAAGAGCGCCAATCAGACGGCCGGAGACCGAGGACTCGCGGAGCAGACTGCCACAATCGCCATAACAAGACCGATTGCGAGCGTTTTTGTTTTCTCTCTTTGACCAGCCAGGCTGCGCCCCACCCGAAGGCAGGGAAGCACAAAAATTGCATGGAACTCATTCATGCTCCTCTCCACGGAAATCTTTAGTAAAAAGCGAAAGATTTGTACGAGATGAAGAGAAACCAGAGTGCGTGGCTGCAAAGCTGCAGGAGCCCAGGCCGCCTTCAAAGCCTCAGCGCTGCCGGTCGTGGTTGGCAATGCACCTGGCCTTACAAACTAGCCAGTGGGGCCCGTTCAGCTCCGGGCTCATCGCCTGCGGCTCACGGCTTGCGAGCGTGACCAATCCATGCGATAACTCGGAAAACACCCGGCCACACTGTGCCGGAAACGACGCACTCTGGGAAGCCGCTATGCAAAGCGAGGTCCCAAGATCCCCTGCAGCCGGACACTTCCCAACCCCCAAAGAAAAGAGCGCCAATCAGACGGCCGGAGACCGAGGACTCGCGGAGCAGACTGCCACAATCGCCATAACAAGACCGATTGCGAGCGTTTTTGTTTTCTCTCTTTGACCAGCCAGGCTGCGCCCCACCCGAAGGCAGGAAAGCACAAAAATTGCATGGAACTCATTCATGCTCCTCTCCACGGAAATCTTTAGTAAAAAGCGAAAGATTTGTACGAGATGAAGAGAAACCAGAGTGCGTGGCTGCACAGCTGCAGGAGCCCAGGCCGCCTTCAAGGCCTCTGCCCTGCCGGTCGTGGTTGGCAATACACCTGGCCTTACAAACGAGCCAGTGGGGCCCGTTCAGCTCCGGGCTCATCGCCTGCGGCTCACGGCTTGCGAGCGTGCCGAATCCGTGCGATAACTCGGAAAACACCCGGCCACACTGTGCCGGAAACGACGCACTCTGGGAAGCCGCTATGCAAAGCGAGGTCCCAAGATCCCCCGCGGCCGGACACTTCCCGCCCCCCAAAGAAAAGAGCGCCAATCAGACGGCCGGAGACCGTGGACTCGCGGAGCAGACTGCCACAATCGCCATAACAAGACCGATTGCGAGCGTTTTTGTTTTCTCTCTTTGACCAGCCAGGCTGCGCCCCACCCGAAGGCAGGGAAGCACAAAAATTGCATGGAACGCATTCATGCTCCTCTCCACGGAAATCTTTAGTAAAAGGCGAAAGATTTGTACGAGATGAAGAGAAACCAGAGTGCGTGGCTGCACAGCTGCAGGAGTCCAGGCCACCTTCAAAGCCTCTGCGCTGCCGGTCGTGGTTGGCAATACACCTGGCCTTACAAACGAGCCAGTGGGGCCCGTTCAGCTCCGGGCTCATCGCCTGCGGCTCACGGCTTGCGAGCGTGCCCAATCCGTGCGATAACTCGGAAAACACCCGGCCACACTGTGCCGGAAACGACGCACTCTGGGAAGCCGCTATGCAAAGCGAGGTCCCAAGATCCCCTGAGGCCGGACACTTCCCGCCCCCCAAAGAAAAGAGCGCCAATCAGACGGCCGGAGACCGAGGACTCGCGGAGCAGACTGCCACAATCGCCATAACAAGACCGATTGCGAGCGTTTTTGTTTTCTCTCTTTGACCAGCCAGGCTGCGCCCCACCCGAAGGCAGGGAAGCACAAAAATTGCATGGAACGCATTCATGCTCCTCTCCACGGAAATCTTTAGTAAAAGGCAAAAGATTTGTACGAGATGAAGAAAAACCAGAGTGCGTGGCTACACAGCTGCAGGAGCCCAGGCCGCCTTCAAAGCCTCTGCGCTGCCGGTCGTGGTTGGCAATGCACCTGGCCTTACAAACTAGCCAGTGGGGCCCGTTCAGCTCCGGGCTCATCGCCTGCGGCTCACGGCTTGCGAGCGTGACCAATCCGTGCGATAACTCGGAAAACACCCGGCCGCACTGTGCCGGAAACGACGCACTCTGGGAAGCCGCTATGCAAAGCGAGGTCCCAAGATCCCCTGCGGCCGGA
This sequence comes from Lepisosteus oculatus, assembly GCF_040954835.1. NCBI lineage: Eukaryota > Metazoa > Chordata > Actinopteri > Semionotiformes > Lepisosteidae > Lepisosteus > Lepisosteus oculatus. The sequence continues at coordinate 772,987 of NW_027167934.1, read as the reverse complement.
CACTTCCCAACCCCCAAAGAAAAGAGCGCCAATCAGACGGCCGGAGACCGAGGACTCGCGGAGCAGACTGCCACAATCGCCATAACAAGACCGATTGCGAGCGTTTTTGTTTTCTCTCTTTGACCAGCCAGGCTGCGCCCCACCCGAAGGCAGGGAAGCACAAAAATTGCATGGAACTCATTCATGCTCCTCTCCACGGAAACCTTTAGTAAAAGGCGAAAGATTTGTACGAGATGAAGAGAAACCAGAGTGCGTGGCTGCACAGCTGCAGCAGCCCAGGCCGCCTTCAAAGCCTCTGCCCTGCCGGTCGTGGTTGGCAATGCACCTGGCCTTACAAACGAGCCAGTGGGGCCCGTTCAGCTCCGGGCTCATCGCCTGCGGCTCACGGCTTGCGAGCGTGACCAATCCGTGCGATAACTCGGAAAACACCCGGCCGCACTGTGCCGGAAACGACGCACTCTGGGAAGCCGCTATGCAAAGCGAGGTCCCAAGATCCCCTGCGGCCGGACACTTCCCAACCCCCAAAGAAAAGAGCGCCAATCAGACGGCCGGAGACCGAGGACTCGCGGAGCAGACTGCCACAATCGCCATAACAAGACCGATTGCGAGCGTTTTTGTTTTCTCTCTTTGACCAGCCAGGCTGCGCCCCACCCGAAGGCAGGGAAGCACAAAAATTGCATGGAACTCGTTCATGCTCCTCTCCACGGAAATCTTTAGTAAAAGGCGAAAGATTTGTACGAGATGAAGAGAAACCAGAGTGCGTGGCTGCACAGCTTCAGGAGCCCAGGCCACCTTCAAAGCCTCTGCCCTGCCGGTCGTGGTTGGCAATACACCTGGCCTTACAAACGAGCCAGTGGGGCCCGTTCAGCTCCGGGCTCATCGCCTGCGGCTCACGGCTTGCGAGCGTGCCGAATCCGTGCGATAACTCGGAAAACACCCGGCCACACTGTGCCGGAAACGACGCACTCTGGGAAGCCGCTATGCAAAGCGAGGTCCCAAGATCCCCTGAGGCCGGACACTTCCCGCCCCCCAAAGAAAAGAGCGCCAATCAGACGGCCGGAGACCGAGGACTCGCGGAGCAGACTGCCACAATCGCCATAACAAGACTGATTGCGAGCGTTTTTGTTTTCTCTCTTTGACCAGCCAGGCTGCGCCCCACCCGAAGGCAGGGAAGCACAAAAATTGCATGGAACGCATTCATGCCCCTCTCCACGGAAATCTTTAGTAAAAGGCGAAAGATTTGTACGAGATGAAGAGAAACCAGAGTGCGTGGCTGCACAGCTGCAGGAGTCCAGGCCACCTTCAAAGCCTCTGCGCTGCCGGTCGTGGTTGGCAATGCACCTGGCCTTACAAACTAGCCAGTGGGGCCCGTTCAGCTCCGGGCTCATCGCCTGCGGCTCACGGCTTGCGAGCGTGACCAATCCGTGCGATAACTCGGAAAACACCCGGCCACACTGTGCCGGAAATGACGCACTCTGGGAAGCCGCTATGCAAAGCGAGGTCCCAAGATCCCCTGCGGCCGGACACGTCCCAACCCCCAAAGAAAAGAGCGCCAATCAGACGGCCGGAGACCGAGGACTCGCGGAGCAGACTGCCACAATCGCCATAACAAGACCGATTGCGAGCGTTTTTGTTTTCTCTCTTTGACCAGCCAGGCTGCGCCCCACCCGAAGGCAGGGAAGCACAAAAATTGCATGGAACTCGTTCATGCTCCTCTCCACGGAAATCTTTAGTAAAAGGCGAAAGATTTGTACGAGATGAAGAGAAACCAGAGTGCGTGGCTGCACAGCTTCAGGAGCCCAGGCCACCTTCAAAGCCTCTGCCCTGCCGGTCGTGGTTGGCAATACACCTGGCCTTACAAACGAGCCAGTGGGGCCCGTTCAGCTCCGGGCTCATCGCCTGCGGCTCACGGCTTGCGAGCGTGCCGAATCCGTGCGATAACTCGGAAAACACCCGGCCACACTGTGCCGGAAATGACGCACTCTGGGAAGCCGCTATGCAAAGCGAGGTCCCAAGATCCCCTGCGGCCGGACACTTCCCGCCCCCCATAGAAAAGAGCGCCAATCAGACGGCCGGAGACCGAGGACTCGCGGAGCAGACTGCCACAATCGCCATAACAAGACCGATTGCGAGCGTTTTTGTTTTCTCTCTTTGACCAGCCAGGCTGCGCCCCACCCGAAGGCAGGGAAGCACAAAAATTGCATGGAACTCATTCATGCTCCTCTCCACGGAAATCTTTAGTAAAAGGCGAAAGATTTGTACGAGATGAAGAGAAACCAGAGTGCGTGGCTGCACAGCTGCAGGAGCCCAGGCCGCCTTCAAGGCCTCTGCCCTGCCGGTCGTGGTTGGCAATACACCTGGCCTTACAAACGAGCCATTGGGGCCCGTTCAGCTCCGGGCTCATCGCCTGCGGCTCACGGCTTGCGAGCGTGCCCAATCCGTGCGATAACTCGGAAAACACCCGGCCACACTGTGCCGGAAACGACGCACTCTGGGAAGCCGCTATGCAAAGCGAGGTCCCAAGATCCCCTGCGGCCGGACACTTCCCGCCCCCCAAAGAAAAGAGCGCCAATCAGACGGCCGGAGACCGAGGACTCGCGGAGCAGACTGCCACAATCGCTATAACAAGACCGATTGCGAGCGTTTTTGTTTTCTCTCTTTGACCAGCCAGGCTGCGCCCCACCCGAAGGCAGGGAAGCACAAAAATTGCATGGAACTCATTCATGCTCCACTCCACGGAAATCTTTAGTAAAAGGCGAAAGATTTGTATGAGATGAAGAGAAACCAGAGTGCGTGACTGCACAGCTGCAGGAGCCCAGGCCGCCTTCAATGCCTCTGTCCTGCCGGTCGTGGTTGGCAATACACCTGGCCTTACAAACGAGCCAGTGGGGCCCGTTCAGCTCCGGGCTCATCGCCTGCGGCTCACGGCTTGCGAGCGTGCCCAATCCGTGCGATAACTCGGAAAACACCCGGCCACACTGTGCCGGAAACGACGCACTCTGGGAAGCCGCTATGCAAAGCGAGGTCCCAAGATCCCCTGCGGCCGGACACTTCCCGCCCCCCAAAGAAAAGAGCGCCAATCAGACGCCGGAGACCGTGGACTCGCGGAGCAGACTGCCACAATCGCCATAACAAGACCGATTGCGAGCGTTTTTGTTTTCTCTCTTTGACCAGCCAGGCTGCGCCCCACCCGAAGGCAGGGAAGCACAAAAAATGCATGGAACTCATTCATGCTCCTCTCCACGGAAATCTTTAGTAAAAGGCGAAAGATTTGTACGAGATGAAGAGAAACCAGAGTGCATGGCTGCACAGCTGCAGGAGCCCAGGCCGCCTTCAACGCCTCTGCGCTGCCGGTCGTGGTTGGCAATGCACCTGGCCTTACAAACTAGCCAGTGGGGCCCGTTCAGCTCCGGGCTCATCGCCTGCGGCTCACGGCTTGCGAGCGTGACCAATCCGTGCGATAACTCGGAAAACCCCCGGCCACACTGTGCCGGAAACGACGCACTCTGGGAAGCCGCTATGCAAAGCGAGGTCCCAAGATCCCCTGCAGCCGGACACTTCCCAACCCCCAAAGAAAAGAGCGCCAATCAGACGGCCGGAGACCGAGGACTCGCGGAGCAGACTGCCACAATCGCCATAACAAGACCGATTGCGAGCGTTTTTGTTTTCTCTCTTTGACCAGCCAGGCTGCGCCCCACCCGAAGGCAGGGAAGCACAAAAATTGCATGGAACTCATTCATGCTCCTCTCCACGGAAATCTTTAGTAAAAGGCGAAAGATTTGTACGAGATGAAGAGAAACCAGAGTGCGTGGCTGCACAGCTGCAGGAGCCCAGGCCGCCTTCAAGGCCTCTGCCCTGCCGGTCGTGGTTGGCAATACACCTGGCCTTACAAACGAGCCAGTGGGGCCCGTTCAGCTCCGGGCTCATCGCCTGCGGCTCACGGCTTGCGAGCGTGCCCAATCCGTGCGATAACTCGGAAAACACCCAGCCACACTGTGCCGGAAATGACGCACTCTGGGAAGCCGCTATGCAAAGCGAGGTCCCAAGATCCCCTGCGGCCGGACACTTCCCGCCCCCCAAAGAAAAGAGCGCCAATCAGACGGCCGGAGACCGTGGACTCGCGGAGCAGACTGCCACAATCGCCATAACAAGACCGATTGCGAGCGTTTTTGTTTTCTCTCTTTGACCAGCCAGGCTGCGCCCCACCCGAAGGCAGGGAAGCACAAAAATTGCATGGAACTCGTTCATGCTTCTCTCCACGGAAATCTTTAGTAAAAGGCGAAAGATTTGTACGAGATGAAGAGAAACCAGAGTGCGTGGCTGCACAGCTGCAGGAGCCCAGGCCGCCTTCAAAGCCTCTGCGCTGCCGGTCGTGGTTGGCAATGCACCTGGCCTTACAAACTAGCCAGTGGGGCCCGTTCAGCTCCGGGCTCATCGCCTGCGGCTCACGGCTTGCGAGCGTGACCAATCCGTGCGATAACTCGGAAAACACCCGGCCACACTGTGCCGGAAACGACGCACTCTGGGAAGCCGCTATGCAAAGCGAGGTCCCAAGATCCCCTGCGGCCGGACACTTCCCAACCCCCAAAGAAAAGAGCGCCAATCAGACGGCCGGAGACCGAGGACTCGCGGAGCAGACTGCCACAATCGCCATAACAAGACCGATTGCGAGCGTTTTTGTTTTCTCTCTTTGACCAGCCAGGCTGCGCCCCACCGAAAAGCAGGGAAGCACAAAAATTGCATGGAACTCATTCATGCTCCTCTCCACGGAAATCTTTAGTAAAAGGCGAAAGATTTGTACGAGATGAAGAGAAACCAGAGTGCGTGGCTGCACAGCTGCAGGAGCCCAGGCCGCCTTCAAAGCCTCTGCCCTGCCGGTCGTGGTTGGCAATACACCTGGCCTTACAAACGAGCCAGTGGGGCCCGTTCAGCTCCGGGCTCATCGCCTGCGGCTCACGGCTTGCGAGCGTGCCGAATCCATGCGATAACTCGGAAAACACCCGGCCACACTGTGCCGGAAACGACGCACTCTGGGAAGCCGCTATGCAAAGCGAGGTCCCAAGATCCCCTGCGGCCGGACACTTCCCGCCTCCCAAAGAAAAGAGCGCCAATCAGACGCCGGAGACCGTGGACTCGCGGAGCAGACTGCCACAATCGCCATAACAAGACCGATTGCGAGCGTTTTTGTTTTCTCTCTTTGACCAGCCAGGCTGCACCCCACCCGAAGGCAGGGAAGCACAAAAATTGCATGGAACTCATTCATGCTCCTCTCCACGGAAATCTTTAGTAAAAGGCGAAAGATTTGTACGAGATGAAGAAAAACCAGAGTGCGTGGCTGCAAAGCTGCAGGAGCCCAGGCCGCCTTCAAAGCCTCTGCGCTGCCGGTCGTGGTTGGCAATGCACCTGGCCTTACAAACTAGCCAGTGGGGCCCGTTCAGCTCCGGGCTCATCGCCTGCGGCTCACGGCTTGCGAGCGTGACCAATCCGTGCGATAACTCGGAAAACACCCGGCCACACTGTGCCGGAAACGACGCACTCTGGGAAGCCGCTATGCAAAGCGAGGTCCCAAGATCCCCTGCAGCCGGACACTTCCCAACCCCCAAAGAAAAGAGCGCCAATCAGACGGCCGGAGACCGAGGACTCGCGGAGCAGACTGCCACAATCGCCATAACAAGACCGATTGCGAGCGTTTTTGTTTTCTCTCTTTGACCAGCCAGGCTGCGCCCCACCCGAAGGCAGGGAAGCACAAAAATTGCATGGAACTCATTCATGCTCCTCTCCACGGAAATCTTTAGTAAAAGGCGAAAGATTTGTATGAGATGAAGAGAAACCAGAGTGCGTGACTGCACAGCTGCAGGAGCCCAGGCCGCCTTCAATGCCTCTGTCCTGCCGGTCGTGGTTGGCAATACACCTGGCCTTACAAACGAGCCAGTGGGGCCCGTTCAGCTCCGGGCTCATCGCCTGCGGCTCACGGCTTGCGAGCGTGCCCAATCCGTGCGATAACTCGGAAAACACCCGGCCACACTGTGCCGGAAACGACGCACTCTGGGAAGCCGCTATGCAAAGCGAGGTCCCAAGATCCCCTGCGGCCGGACACTTCCCGCCCCCCAAAGAAAAGAGCGCCAATCAGACGCCGGAGACCGTGGACTCGCGGAGCAGACTGCCACAATCGCCATAACAAGACCGATTGCGAGCGTTTTTGTTTTCTCTCTTTGACCAGCCAGGCTGCGCCCCACCCGAAGGCAGGGAAGCACAAAAAATGCATGGAACTCATTCATGCTCCTCTCCACGGAAATCTTTAGTAAAAGGCGAAAGATTTGTACGAGATGAAGAGAAACCAGAGTGCATGGCTGCACAGCTGCAGGAGCCCAGGCCGCCTTCAACGCCTCTGCGCTGCCGGTCGTGGTTGGCAATGCACCTGGCCTTACAAACTAGCCAGTGGGGCCCGTTCAGCTCCGGGCTCATCGCCTGCGGCTCACGGCTTGCGAGCGTGACCAATCCGTGCGATAACTCGGAAAACCCCCGGCCACACTGTGCCGGAAACGACGCACTCTGGGAAGCCGCTATGCAAAGCGAGGTCCCAAGATCCCCTGCAGCCGGACACTTCCCAACCCCCAAAGAAAAGAGCGCCAATCAGACGGCCGGAGATCGAGGACTCGCGGAGCAGACTGCCACAATCGCCATAACAAGACCGATTGCGAGCGTTTTTGTTTTCTCTCTTTGACCAGCCAGGCTGCGCCCCACCCGAAGGCAGGGAAGCACAAAAATTGCATGGAACTCATTCATGCTCCTCTCCACGGAAATCTTTAGTAAAAGGCGAAAGATTTGTACGAGATGAAGAGAAACCAGAGTGCGTGGCTGCACAGCTGCAGGAGCCCAGGCCGCCTTCAAGGCCTCTGCCCTGCCGGTCGTGGTTTGCAATACACCTGGCCTTACAAACGAGCCAGTGGGGCCCGTTCAGCTCCGGGCTCATCGCCTGCGGCTCACGGCTTGCGAGCGTGCCGAATCCGTGCGATAACTCGGAAAACACCCGGCCACACTGTGCCGGAAACGACGCAGTCTGGGAAGCCGCTATGCAAAGCATAGCTATGCATAGCTATGCAAATGTCGTAAATGAGCACCGCGATCGCTTGTTGTCATGCGTCCTTACTTGGGAAATGCAGAAGCAAAAACTGCCCTCTCTCAGTCACCGAAACGTGTGCGGCTCGCCTTGCACTCTCTGCGCCTCGCATATTTATGGAGCTGTCTGCTCTTCTTTCTGTTGAAGTACGCAAGTTACGTGGCGTACTGCAGACTATGATGTGCTCAATGACAGCTTTCAAGATTTGAAAACTATGAGCTTGATGGCTCAAGTCGAACGAATGTGGTTGTTACGCAATTGATGATCAAACGCACGTATTCTAACGATTCGTGAGAGTATGTTCTAAAGGTCCCTGGCTCGATCCCGGGTTTCGGCATTTTGTTTCATCGCGCCCTTTGTTCCTATCTCCAGCGCCCTCTGCCTAAAGTGACGCGTCCCTTTCTCAGCCCGAAACGCAAGCGAGACACCAGCAGCAGTCCCTACAGGTTTCCGTAGTGTAGCGGCTATCACGTTCGCCTAACACGCGAAAGGTCCCCGGTTCGAGACTGGGTGCAAACAGCCTCTTCTTGCACGCTCCTGCACTTCACAGAGGTCTTGAACCACCAGTCATTTGTTCCCAATGTATTTCGGGTGCCTTCATGCACTCTTGTACCAAACGCACGTTTTTTCTGTACCTGGAGCCGATCATTTGCAATTGGGCTATCCCTACAGACCAAGACGAGCTCTGTCGGCTCAAAAGCAGCGCAACACCTGCGAGAACAACAGAAAGATTAGTACCCAGCGGGGGCCTCTTAGTGAGCCCAAGATCTAATCAAGAATCGACTCCAGAAACAGGGCTTGGCGCATTGTTCCATACTCCGACCACTCTTGGTGTAAACAGGTCCCTCCTGGTCTCTGCATGAAATGCACTTTCCTGCGTTTGCTTTGGTGTAACTGGCTTCCCATGCATGGGCGAATGTGAAGAAGATCCTTAGTAAGTCATTGAAGAAACCCGAGAAGAGGTCGGAGTGGCCTCTGTCGTTCATCAACGATCCAGTCAGGCAGTACTCCTCTGTAAAGCGCTGTTCGTTCACATCGATTGGCTTTTTTTTGCCTTCATTCATGCAAGTAGTAAAAGCAGACGCCCCTATTCTGCCGTGACCCGGATTTGAACCAGGGTTGTTGTGGCCACAACGCAAAGTACTGACCACTATACGATCACGGCGAGTTACCGATACACACGTGGCAGGGCGGAAAAGGCTGTGCTCTCTTCGTGTGACATGATTCGGGAAAGTCCTGACGTTGCATTTCAACTGAGCCCCAGTATACATCGACCCTTCGGCACTCTGAGTGACAACTCTCTTGCGTGTTTTCTCATATTTATGTAGTTTGCTTGCATGATGCCCGGAACAGCAGGGTTGTGCACTCCCATATGGTCTAGCGGTTAGGATTCCTGGTTTTCACCCAGGCGGCCCGGGTTCGACTCCCGGTATGGGAACGTGTCAATTTTGCCTCCTGCTTTCCAAAAGATCAGCACTGTGTACGAAGGAGCCACATTAAAACTACTCAACGTGCAAAACGTGCGAGAAGAGGGGGCGCTTGTTTCCAGCCGAAACTTCTCGCGTGTGAGACGAGCTGACCATCGCTGCAGGAGGTGGGAGGGTCACTCTGGTAGACAGGGCTGACCTTCGGCAATAGGATTTATACTCTCCAAGATGATATTTGCACTTTCTGGAGAGGCGATTTTCTCCACTTCAGTAGCCCGATTTCGTCGATTGCGTGGAGAGGGCTGTAGAATGTGGCGCCGTCTTTCCTGCTCCGTCCATGACAGGCGTGCTGGTCTCTGGAGAGAGAGCACGGTCCATCAGCGCACCCCAATAAAGGCACTGGAAGCAGCTGAATCGCATTGGCGAAGCTCAGCGCTGGGCCGCTGGGCACATCTGACCACAGTTTCCGTAGTGTAGTGGTTATCACGTTCGCCTCACACGCGAAAGGTCCCCGGATCGAAACCGGGCGGAAACAGACCAGACTTCTTCTGTCGCCACGCACAAAAGGGGATTGGGGATTCACCTAGCGCTGTGATCGAACAGACCCACTCACCTCTTAGTGTGACGGGATCTGCACAGTGCATGTCGCAGCGCATCCTGCTTTCACTTCAATGCGCGTCCTGATGTACCCCGGTCTCCCGCGTGACAGGTGGGGACAGGTGACAGGTCCACGTGACAGGTCCTATACTAACGAGGAAGACATCACTCTCTCCGACCCCCGGCATCGTGTCCCGACCCACCGTGCTGGAAGCCGACTCGTGCTGTGATTCCTTTACGGAGCAGAAATGACAACTGAGGAGCCGAGAAATCATTTCAGCATTTCGCGTCTGAACGGAAAACACAAACGACCAACTCGGAATGATTTGCCTTTGACGCTTATCAAAGCGTTCTTTGTGCATCGAACAGACCCACTCACCTCTTAGTGTGGCGGGATCTGCACAGTGCATGTCGCAGCGCTCCCTGCTTTCACTTCAATGTGTTTCCTGATGTCGAGTCTTGTGCCGTGCGGAGGCTCTGAAAGCGAGAGCAATGAAAAGGTGCACGACGCTGTGTTAGAAAACAGAGAAGTGAAAGGCAGTCCTTTCTCTAAGGAGGTAAAAGAAAAGCTACTCCCCGTCGGGGAATCGAACCCCGATCTCCCGCGTGACAGGCGGGGATACTTGCCACTATACTAACGAGGAAGACATCACACGCTCCGACCCCCGGCATCGTGTCCCGACCCAGCGTGCTGGAAGGCGACGCGTGCTGTGATTCCTTTACGGAGCAGAAATGACAACCGAGGAGCCGAGAGATCATTTCAGCATTTCGCGTCTGAACGGAAAACACAAACGACCAACTCGGAATGACTTGCCTTTGACGCTTATATACCTCTTAGTGTGGCGGGATCTGCACAGTGCATGTCGCAGCGCTCCCTGCTTTCACTTCAATGTGCTTCCTGATGTCGAGTCGTGTGCCGTGCGGAGGCTCTGAAAGCGAGAGCAATGAAAAGGTGCACGACACTGTGAAATAAACATTAATAAACGCATATATAACGTCGAAAACACATCTAACACTAGGAGTATACAGCACTCTGCACAGTGTACGAAGTAAATTATTTTCGCAGTAATTAATTATATTTACTATATTTATTATACACGTGTAAATTAATTACTGCGAAAATAATTTACTTCGTACACTGTGCAGAGTGCCGTATACTCCTAGTGTTAGATGTGTTTTCGACGTTATATATGCATTTATTAATGTCGTCGATTTTACGGTTGCAATTCGACGTTGATTATACGTCGAGGCGACGTATATATACGTATAGCCGTATTTTCGCCGTGAATATACGTATATTCGACGAATCAATGCCCACAGCTTGGCATACAAGGGTTTTGCGGAGGGGTCTTGCCACCTGCCTGAAAAAAAAACAGTAAAATGTTTGAGTGCCTATAGAGTTTCTATTTTTATTTTCTTGAGAAAAGTTGATACCATTTCCTGGAAACCCCGTCCCCCATCAGTGCGCGGTGCCCGGGGAAAAATCTGTAGGGGGGCGTCTGAAATTCTGAGCGGGGGTGATATTTCGGTTGAAACGGAGCTGTACGGTGCAGCTACCCAAATGAAATCTCGCAGCTATGCCATTAATTAGTGCTTTATGATAGAAGATATCGACTAGCAATCTGGTATTTGCGATGAAGTTCAGTTTCACATTTTTCGTCACTCTCACTGGAGAGTATTGCCTGGAGCGAAAAGTACCATAAGCGTTCATTTTTGCAGCTACATGGACGTTCTGAATCGTTAAGAAAAAATGTTGTAAAACCAACAGAAAGCACAGACTGCTATAACTAGTCCTAGTTATATAACGATTTTAAGTATAATGATAAACTACTGCAAGGAATCGGTCCACCTGAGCAAACAGGATCGTAATGTTGACACTCAATAACGACACTGATATGTGCAGTTCCTGGACGGATAGCCCTCCTGCCCATCAAACAGACTGAGTGACTGTTCCTGTCATTTAGTGTTGTCTGACAAGTACAACTATTTTTTTAGGGCGCAAATTAAGTTAGGTAAATCTTTTTGCCCAAAACTGAAGGGGCAACATTCCCCCCTCCCCCCGTGATGCCAGGCCTGTCCCCATCCTATTCCATAATGTCATTATATATAATACCATACAACAGTGACCGATCCTTACTAACTACATGCGTTAAAATTGCACATCAGCTCATAGCAGGGGGCACATAGCCGCGATGTATTATCAATGTTATATTTCAACCATAATATCGACAACATTAATAAACGCATACGTTGAGAAAATATCGAACCCAGCATATTTTCCGGTTATATACCACAATGCATTGCTAGTATTCGTTGGTCACAATTTTGGACACATTTTTCAAACGTAGAAGTATATCCGCAAATATCTCAGCAATCCTCTTTTGACGAGTAAGTATGAACAATAATAATACTATCTGAATACATACAGATCTTTCTTAATATTATTTTGATTAAAATAGTACGTGAATAAGCAAAAAATGGCACATAAAATAGTGTGAATGGGGAAGATGACACAAAATCGTTTTGCCGTTTCTCTATTCTTATTCTATGTTGTACTTTCAAACTTTGGGTACTCTTTAATTAGGACAGACTTTATTGCTCAACTGCTATGATGCAAGCCAAATTTCATACATTTATTTCAGTTTTGAGCTTAGTAAACCGTTCACTTTTTAGATTATACTAAAGAAGATATTAATCATCATTTATTTGGGAAGTAATATTATATCATTTTCTCCTAGCTGCGGTGCTGAAGTCCCACCCTACATCAACAGAAAAAGAAATAAAGGAGCATGCAATGTGTTACTTGAAGAATCCATATGAAAGACAGGGGGCCAGGAGATCTGGACACTGAAAATAATAGGTTTTTGGTTCTAACTGTTAGGACAATTAGACAGGGTTTGCAAATAGTGGAAAAAAATCATCTTAACTTCCATTGTAATATTTTTTTTTCTTGGAAATATAGAAGTTGTACATTTTAAAATGTATATTTGAATCAAAATGTGGTTTTGAGTTAGTGTGTTAATGTAATTAGTTTTGTGTTTGTCATTACTATACTGTATATTGCCATGTTACCAGAATTTGTAGCTGAAGTTTAAGACTAGTTGTGTTTTTTTATGATTATTGCCCATATGTTGATTGTTGATTGATTGTATACAATGTATAATTTGAAATACATATGTTTCAGGTGTGAATGTGTATTTTCAGAATACATTTCTAAATCTAATCATTGGCTTGGTTTACTTGTTTCTACACCTATAAAATCTATCTTTGATGTATAATAGACCTCTACCCATATACGTATAATAGACCTCTGAAGTTATACGTATAATAGACCTCTAACCATATACGTATAATAGACCTCTAAAGTTATACGTATAATAGACCTCTAACCATATACGTATAATAGTCCTCTAAAGTTATCCGTATAATAGACCTCTAAAGTTATCCGGAACTCCAACCATATATGTATAATAGTCCTCTAAATTTATCCGTATAATAGAACTCCAACCATTTATGTATAATGAACGTCTAAACATAGACGTATAATTGACGTATAACTTTAGACGTATATTAGAATTTCATTCTAGACGAATTGTAGACCACATTTAGACGTATAAGGTATGCGTTTAATAGACGTATATTATACGTCTTTTGCCCACTGGGTGGGCTCCAGATGCACATGGAAGCAATCAAGTGTTTCATCCGAGCTGTTTCAAAGACTGCCCAAGAGCTTTCCTTTCACAGAGGCGCAACGATTAATGATGGGGGTGCACCCTTCAATGCGCCTTACGACTCTAGGGAGTGATTGAGACGATTCGTAGCGTGTGCTCATTTCTCTCTATTCCCCGTGTTGCAGTGGTAGGATGACGTAAATTACTGCTTCGACACGTAACGGCATTATAATCACGTGCAGGAGCTGAGGGCTTTAGTTTTGTTTCGTTTTCCATGACGTTCGTAAGCGCGCAAATCAAAGGCAAGTCCTGCGTCTAACACGAACGTAAATGCTTTTGAAAGTGCAGTGTGGTGCAGCTTGTAAAATCCTTGTCCACATTTGTGGTTTGTTGATGTTTGTTCTGTCTGCCAAAGTTGCATTTTGACATCCGGACGGGGGGACTTTATCATTTGAACGTGAAGCCAGCCTTAAACCCTCTGAGGTGTGTCTGTCTGCCGGCACGTATCTTGTGAAAGGTATTTTTTTTTTAACGGAGAGCAACTTTAAAAAGGTATCCGCAGCCACCTCGCAGTCCGTGTTTGATTATAGGAGGAATGCGGCGGCGGCGAGCTCGCATTTGTCGTGCTCGAGTGTTTAAGGCGATGGGATCGAAATGCGTTGGGGACTCCCCGCGCAGGTTCGAAACCTGCCGACTCCGGCGTCTGCCGCATGTCGCCTTGTGCCTGCGCGGCAGAGGCGAAGTGCCGCTTCTCCTTTCCTGGTACTATAACAACGCGAAATCGCTTGGACCTGCTGCCATGGACATCAATTCTTCAGATAACCACACACTTTGCCTTCGCACCTCTGGTGCTCTGCTTATGCCTTTGAAAACCTAATGAATAAAGCTGAAAGAACCGACACGATATGTAGGTGCTGGTAAAGCACGCAGTAAAGAACTGTTAACAGCAAGGGTTTCAGTGGGTTAACTGAGGAGAAGGCGTGATCGCTAATTGTTGACTTTTTATTTGGTGTTAGAAACACTCTTACTGTGCATGACGTGCAACAAATGTAGCCACAGAAATTGCATCACGCTTTCATGTATGCTATTGCAAACACCAACGTTGCCTAGATAGAAAACCGAAATAGCCGTGGGTTTGCTTGCTGGTCTGAAGGATCTCTCTTCGAATCTCTATCATTTGTCAATGGAAGTAAAAGGCGCTGCAATCTGATACGTTCAGAATCAAACCCGCAGCTGTTGTTCGACTTTATTTCTTGACTAATTACAACTGAGTGTCGCATGAGCAGTTACATAAACTTGTCTGGTATATTTGAACACAAATGCCGTTCTTCAATTAAAACTAACAGTACATTGTCAGGGACATTCAGTTCTATACAAACAAGAGACAGACAAGAGAATATTTCTACCGTTCATGTGGACTACGTGTTGACTTACTGATCGGAATAATTGAAAGGTTCGGGCTCATAGCCGATGCAGTGCGTGCTAATTAGAACAGCAACGCTGAGCTCTCAGCACCGTACTGAGCCCAGGTGTTTTTCTAAAGCTGTCAGGTGCAGTTCATTTACATGAAGGAAATCTCTTACTGGGTACGATTACAATGCAGTAAGTAGCACAGACTACTTAGGGAGCAGCCCGATGTGTTTAAAAATGACCCGAGCCAGGTAAGAGTCAAACCTACAATCTCCTGATTCGTAATCAGACGCCTTATCCATTGCGCCACTGGACCTGGTGTAACACTGCAGGACTGTAACCCAGTGAGCTCAGCCCTGCAACTAGTAAAATATTACCCCCGGTCCATTCTTTTCCAAAAGTGAGAAACACCTGTTTTCTACATGTTGTCTGTTTTAAAACCATATCTCTTTAAACCAAACCAAAGAGTTTGTCTTTTGCACTGCTATTCTGATTCATTTCGATTTCAAAGAAAAAAAAAACATTACCTTCCAAAGCATCATAAAATTGTCCCTTCTTCCAGACTCTACTTCTCTCTTGTAGTAGTACAGCAGACCTTTCCAGGTGAGCAGATCACAGAGTCCGAAATGAGCTTCCTCAATCAAGCAAAGTACCTGAACATGACTCTGTCATCATAAAAGCGCCCCTGTAATAAAGAAATTAAATCCGAAATCAAGAGGGCAGTTGCCTACTGAAATACAAGAAGTCATCAATTTTAACCTAGCAACACATTAAAGGCTGCATCTATACAAGTACGATTCTAGAAATGCTCACCAGATTACGTTTTAAGAAGGAACTGTGCCTCAGGTTCCGCCGAGATCTTAACTCGGATGGCAGGATTCAGAGTCCGGAGTGCGGACTGATGGCGCACGGAGGGTCCATATACTGTGGATCCCTCAGTGATCTTCCGCGTATTCAAACCACCAGCGTGTGACTCCCCTGTCCCCGTGACCTCATTGCTCTGCTCTCTCCTCTGTGCAGCCGAGCCCGACTCACGGTAAAGTGAAAAAAAATATGCCCTCAACGTGAGATTTAGTCTGGAGCGAGGATAGATGTTACCTTTTTATCATTGAACAGGATGTATGTGATGTGGCGACTAGGTTCAATTTTGTATCCTCTTTAAAAGATTAAGGACTGGGGTGAGCGTGATTTACCAGCTAAGAACCCGACGTGCGCACCGTTTAAGCTGCATAGACTCGGTCGTTTAACTCTTCTCCATTAGTAGGGTTAAGGTTAAAGAAAAAAACATTGCTGACTTCTTTTTTTTTTGCCAGCCGCTAGCGCTGATTAGCAAGGTTTGTATTTCATGTTTTGCAAGTTGCATCCATTTTAAGAAAAACAAGTCGCGTTAAAGACAGGAAATGAATACTTGCATTTAATTAAGTCTAGCCGTAGGCGGTTGTCCATAATGACCAGTACTGTTCAAGAAGACAGAACAAAGAAGGCACCGCTGGGATTCGAACCCAGGATCTCCTGTTTACTAGACAGGCGCTTTAACCAACTAAGCCACAGTGCCCCGGGAGTGTTGTCCTTTTGCAGCCACTTGGACACACCTTTAGAAAAACATTTTGTTAGGCATTCTGCCTCAGCCTAAACACCTATAGCTTGCAAAGCGCATGCTATTAGACAGGCACCTCTGCAAGACCTTAAGAGTCTCTTAAACTAGTGATAGTAAGGTGTTCCCAATGGGTGATGTTCGGCTTTCAAATCATCTCTCCGTGGAAGCACCGAGATGCAGCTGTTTAAGGCTTAGAAGCAGCTGACTGTTTCACTACCTAGCTGATCACTGTCAGTCAGGGAGCTTAGAGGTGAAAAGCCTGTCTGAGAGACAATTCGCCGTCGATCAGTTCAATATGTTCCGTACCAGCTCGGCGCACCCGAGATCATCTTGGTAGCCGTGTAGCTCAGATGAGTGAGAGCTTGTGTGTATTTACCACCGTGATTGGATGCCGGCCCTTCTCAGGTCACAGTAAACCTTCTGCTCAAAAAAAGTGAGGTAAAACCTCACTCTGCACAGTAAAACCTAAAAAAGTGAGGTTTTATTTAATCTCTGACCAAGGGAAACGTTTCATTTTTTCAAAGAAATGTTTGTTAAAAAATAAAGTCATAGTTCCATGGGATTCAATCATAGACCGTGTGACATGGAAGTCAGGAACCTAACCCACTAAAGCACTACAGAAACATTATCGACAGACAATGTACAGCGTGTACTATTCTTGTGTTGCGGTACATGAATATAATTATATCGTTATTAATTTCTAATTTATAACTTTATTAACTTTATAAATTAACTTTATAAATTTATTAACGTTATTAATTAATTTCACGACGCACAGACAGAGCGTGGGGAGCCGCCGCCTGCAAACACAGCTCCAGGCAGGACTCCGCTCTGCAGGAGCCGCAGAGCAGAGGAGATGGGGGCAGCTTAGCTCCTGTGCAGAGACCTGAGCTGCTGTTGCTGCGGACGCTGTCTTTTCTGCACTCGGGGTAGGAGTGAATGTTGAGTTGCCCTTAGAAATGAAGCAGAGCACTTCAACGGCACGGGTGTGTGTGTGTGCGCCCTGGTGATTCTGGGAGACAGATCGAACCTGGGCTAAAAGAGAGGAGGCTTAGCCCTCTTCCATTTACTAGTTCAAAGTTGTACAACCCATTTGTATCTGCTAGGCGGCGCAGTCGTCGTGCACAAAGAACGCTTTGAAAAGCGTCAAAGGCAAGTCATTCTGAGTTGGTTGTTTGTGTTTTCCGTTCAGACGCGAAATGCTGAAATGATCTCTCGGCTCCTCGGTTGTCATTTCTGCTCCGTAAAGGAATCACAGCACGTGTCGGCTTCCAGCATGGTGGGTCGGGACACGATGCCGGGGGGTCGGAGAGAGCGATGTCTTCCTCATTAGTATAGGACCTGTCACCTGTCCCCACCTGTCACGCGGGAGACAGGGGTACATCAGGACGCGCATTGAAGTGAAAGCAGGATGCGCTGCGACATGCACTGTGCAGATCCCGCCACACTAAGAGGTGAGTGGGTCTGTTCGATAACAGCGCTAGGCGAATCCCCAATCCCCTTTTGTGCGTGGCGACAAAAGAAGTCTGAAGTCCGTTTCCACCCGGGGACCTTTCGCGTGTGAGGCGAACGTGATAACCACTACACTACGGAAACAGTGGTCAGATGTGCCCAGCGGCCCAGTGCTGAGCTTCGCCAATGCGATTCAGCGGCTTCCAGTGCCTTTATTGGTGTGCGCTGATGGACCGTGCTCTCTCTCCAGAGTCCAGCACGCCTGTCATGGACGGAGCAGGAAAGGCGGCGCCACATTCTACAGCCCTCTCCACGCAATCGACGAAATCGGGCTACTGAAGTGGAGAAAATCGCCTCTCCAGAAAGTGCAAATATCATCTTGGAGAGTATAAATCCTATTGCCAAAGGTCAGCCCTGTCTACCAGAGTAACCCTCCCACCTCCTGCAGCGATGGTCAGCTCGTCTCACACGCGAGAAGTTTCGGCTGGAAACAAGCGCCCCCTCTTCTCGCACGTTTTGCACGTTCGAGTAGTTTTAATGCGGCTCCTTCGTACACGGTGCTGATCTTTTGGAAAGCAGGAGGCAAAATTAACACGTTCTCATACCGGGAGTCGAACCCGGGCCGCCTGGGTGAAAGCCAGGAATCCTAACCGCTAGACCATATGGGAGCACGCAACCCTGCTGTTCCGGGCATCATCCAAGCAAACCACAGAAATATTAGAAAACACGCAAGAGAGTTGTCACTCAGAGTGTCGAAGGGTCGATGTATACTGGGGCTCAGTTGAAATGCAACGTCAGGACTTTTCCGAATTATGTCACACGAAGAGAGCACAGCCTTTTCCGCCCTGCCACGTGTGTATCGGTAACTCGCCGTGATCGTATAGTGGTCAGTACTTTGCGTTGTGGCCGCAACAACCCCAGTTCGAATCCGGGTCACGGCAGAATAGGGGCGTCTGCTTTTACTACTTGCACGAATGAAGGCAAAAAAAAGCCAATCGATGTGAACGAACGGCGCTTTACAGAGGAGTACTGCCTGACTGGATCGTTGATGAACGACAGAGGCCACTCTGACCTCTTCTCGGGTTTCTTCAATGACTTACTAAGGATCTTCTTCACATTCGCCCATGCAGGGGAAGCCAGTTACACCAAAGCAAACGTAGGAAAGTGCAATTCAAGCAGAGACCAGGAGGGACTTGTTTACACCGAGAGTGGTCGGAGAATGGAACAATGCGCCCAGCCCTGTTGGTGGAGCCGATTCTTGATGAGATCTTGGGCTCACTAAGAAGCCCCCGCTGGATGCTAATCTTTCTGCTGTTCTTGCAGGTCCTGCGCTGCTTTTGAGCCGACAAGGCTCGTCCTGGTCTGTCGGCACAACCCAATTGCAAATGATCGGCTCCGTGTACAGACGGAACGTGCGTTTGGTACAAGACTGCATGAAGGCACCGGAAATACATTGGGAACAAATGACCGGTCGCTCAATACCTCTGTGAAGTACAGGAGCATGCAGAACGAGGCTGTTTCCGCCCGGTCTCGAACCGGGGACCTTTCGCGTGTTAGGCGAACGTGATAGCCGCTACACTACGGAAACCTGCAGGGACAGTTGCTGGTGTCTCGCTTGCGTTTCCGGCTGAGAAAGGGAAGCGTCACTTTAGGCAGGGGGCGCTGGAGAGAGGAACAAAGGGCGCGATGAAACAAAATACCGAAACCCTGGATCTTTAGATCTTCAGTCTAACGCTCTCCCAACTGAGCTATTTCGGCGGTGGACAGAGCGCACAGCCACCTGCTCCAGCCTTCCTGTGTTGCGGCATGAGCGCACCAAGAGGAGCGGGAGAGTGTTGCAGGAACGTCACTCAGAAGGAAAGCCACCCAGCTGCGCCCTCTGAGCTCTGTCCAGCGCATCTTCCTCGCATGGACTCCTGCCTGCGACGGGCAGGAAACAATTAGCAAGAACAGAACAACACCCCATGGGTGTCTCATGACCACACCTTAGGTTGTGACACGTGCAGGTGTGAGGGGTTGCCGGGCTACTTTGGAGCAGAGCTTGGGCGGAGGGGGGGCGGGAAAGCAGACAAAGAGGTGACACCTCAAGGTCTGCACGATCACAGCTCTCCGCCGCCCCAGGCTTCCGCTCGATAAGCTGCTGGACACACCCGCCCCTCCTCACACAGACCGTGGAAAAGCCCCCGAGTGGGAGGGCTCTCTCTTCCTCCCAGGAGCTCTTGGACACGACGCACAGACAGGGTGCGGGGAGCTGCCGCCTGCAAACACGGCTCCAGGCAGGACTCCGCTCCGCAGGAGCCGCAGAGCAGAGCAGAGCAGAGGAGATGGGGGCAGCTTAGCTCCTGTGCAGAGACCTGAGCTGCTGCTGCTGCAGACGCTGTCTTTTCTGCACTCGGGGTAGGAGTGAATGTTGAGTTGCCCTTAGAAATGAAGCAGAGCACTTCAACGGCACAGGTGTGTGTGTGTGCGTGCGCCCTGGTGATTCTGGGAGACAGATCGAACCTGGGCTAAAAGAGAGGAGGCTTAGCCCTCTTCCATTTGCTACTTCAAAGTTGTACAACCCATTTGTATCTGCTAGGCGGCGCAGTCGTCGTGCACAAAGAACGCTTTGAAAAGCGTCCAAAGCAAGTCATTCCGAGTTGGTCGTTTGTGTTTTCCACTAATGTAAGAGCTATTTCAAGTGCGACGTGGTGCGGCTTTTCAAATGCTTGTGGGCATTTCTCTGTTGTTGATTCTTTTTTTGTCTGTAACAAAGTGGCATTTTCATGTCCGGACGGGGAGACTTTATCATTCCGACATGAAGCCACCCTTAAGTCCTCTGAGGCGTGTCTGTCTGCAAGGCTTGTATTTTGGAAATGTTTTTTTGAAACGGAAAACGACTTTGAAATAGGCTTCCGCCGGCGTCTCGCGATCCAGGTAAGATTGTAGCAAGAACGCAGCGGCTGTGGGGCTTGCTGTAGTCGTGGCCGAGTGGTTAAGGCGATGGCCTAGAAATCCATTGGGGTCTCCCCGCGCAGGTTCGAATCCTGCCGACTACGTTATCTGCCTCCAGTCGGTGTGTTTCGGCGCAAGCAAAGAAGTGCGCCTCTTTGCTGTTCCTGGTGGTTTTAAAACGCCCAATCGCTTGTACCCGCTGCCTTGGAAATAAGTTCTTCAGCATCCGCGAATGGCATTTTGCAGCTGGAAGCAGATGTCGATGCACTTTGCACAGAGCACCAAAAAAGCGTCTTTTTTGAAGGCCCAGGCACTGAGCATTGGTGGTTCAGTGGTAGCATTCTCGCCTGCCATGCGGGAGGCTCGGGTTCGATTCCCGGCCAATGCAGTGGCTTTTGCAGCGAGCGGCTCCATCACTTGCATCCCCTTGCAACTCGCAACTGAAAACCCACTGAAGCTAAGCAGGTGTGAGCCAGGTCAGTACCCGAATAAGGGTGAGCTACAGGGAAAAACAAAGCTTCCAGCTGGAAGCGGTGTTAATGGTGCCGGCGGGGGGGCGCTCACCCTGAGGTCTGTGCGGGTCCCAATGCCCCAGTATAGTGACGGAGTTGCTGTGTTGTAAAAGGGCGCTGTCTTTTGGATGAGATGTAAAACCGAGGTCACAGCGTTCTGTGGTCATTCAAAATGACCACCAAAACCTTTGACAAAAGCTCTTGGTAATTGATGGTCTTCAATAATGCTTCTCCTTTAGGTACATTTTAAATCAGCTGAAAAATGCTGTGAAATGGGGGGGCACTTCAGGCCAGTGTAGGATTTGGGTTACAAGAACCATGAAACTGCACGAGAAAGCCCGTACACTGAATTACACGGCTTTCTATTCAAAGGAGGACAAAAGAAATTCCCTGAGTTTGATTTTTTGCAGCACAGAGAGGAGCACTGTCGTGAGGCTGGTTAGCTCAGTTGGTTAGAGTGTGGTGCTAATAACGCCAAGGTCGTGGGTTCGAGCCCCGTACGGGCCAGGTCCTTTTCTCCTCTCTTACCAAAGCTGTTAGGTTCCTTTCCGTGGTGAGAGGGGTTGTCATGCAACGCTGCCACATAGTGCCGACAGACAAGAGTGTTGCGTGAGAAGAGAAAAGTGTTTGAAGATTTAAGAGTGTCTTAGGTGGAGCCAAAATCAAGTGTCACAAATGCAAGTGGTTGGATTTCCAATGTTTAATATGGTAAATCCTTAAGTTTCTTGGCGGTATCCTTTACAGTCCTCTGTTCGGTCGACAAGGGACTGAAGGGGGCAGCTTTCCTCACACATACAGTGCAATGTACTGTAGTGTTCCCCTTCATTGAATTCGCAGTTCTGCATCAGACCTCTAACTCGTTTCCTTAGCTTGGATTTAAGCCACGAAGCAGGCTTCTACTGTATAAGGAATCACAAACTATTTGAGAGGCCACCATCCCAGGGGGAACTGACAAAGTCTATCCCTAAACACCTAGCGCGGTCTCTCGAGAGACTGTCAAAAATCACTTTCTCCGTTTGCGTTGCAAGTAAGTGAAAACGCGGTCTCAACCCAGAGCCACTTGGCAGCAGCGACACGTAAATACCGTTACTGTTACTGCTCGATACCGACGTTAGCCTACTATACCATGTTCAGCCACCGCTAGAAAATGCACGGCTCTAGAACCGGAGCAAACGACAGGAGGGCCAACGCCGAACGGGCACACGTGTCAGACATGGAGCGCGACGAGAATGGGATTCGAACCCATGCGTGCAGAGCACAATGGATTAGCAGTCCATCGCCTTAACCACTCGGCCACCTCGTCGAGGGATCTGCGCTGTCCGGACATGGGTTGGCGCGCTCCAGATGATCTTTTTCTTTTTTTTCCCCCGTACTCGAGGGTCATTTTCCTGTTCCACATGCGATTTCAACATTTTCCTTGGGAGATGTCAAGCCAGCAAGCCACTGCTGTGGTTCAGTGGCCAGTGTGGAGTTCAGTGGCCCTGTTGTACACAGAAAGCACATTGAGCTCCTTGGACATGAAAAGTTCCAGATAAAAGCCATTTGTCACCCTTTCTCTTGGTGTTGATGTTGCTATTATATGTAAAGGTGGCAACTTGCTCAGCGAGCAGGCGGAGCACACACCGAATGCAGATGTGTCTGAGTGGTGTGTCCAAGTGGCTGTCAAAGGACAGCTCTCCTGGGGCGCCGTGGCTTAGTTGCTTAAGGTGCCTGTCTAGTACACAGGAGACCCTGGCTCCGAATCCCAGCGGTGCCTTTTTTGTTCTGTCTTCTCGAACAGAACTGGTCATTATGGACAACCGCCTACGGCTAGACTTAATTAAATGCAAGCATTCATTTCCTGTCTTGAACAACTTGTTTTTCTTATAATGGATGCAACTTGCAAAACATGAAATACAAACCTTGCTAATCAGCACTCGTGGCTGGCAAAAAAAAAAAGAAGTCAGCAATGTTTTTTTCTTTAACCTTAACCCTTCTAATGGAGAAGAGTTAAACGACCGAGTCTATGCAGCTTAAACGGTGCGCACGTCGGGTTCTTAGCTGAAAGGGTGGTAAATCACGCTCACCCCAGTCCTTAATCTTTTAAAGAGGATACAAAATTGAACCTAGTCGCCACATCACATACATCCTGTTCAACGATAAAAAGGTAACGTCTATCCTCACTCCAGAGTCAATCTCACGTTGAGGGCATATTTTTTTCCACTTTACCATGAGTCGGGCTCGGCTGCACAGAGGCGAGAGCAGAGCAATGAGGTCACGGGGACAGGGGAGTCACACGCTGGCTGTTTGAACACGCGGAAGATCACTGAGGGATCCACAGTATGTGGACCCTCCGTGCGCCATCAGTCCGCACTCCGGACTCTGAATCCTGCCATCCGAGTTAAGATCTCGGCGGAACCTGAGGCGCAGTTCCTTCTTAAAACGTAATCTGGTGAGCATTTCTAGAATCGTACTTGTATAGATGCAGCCTTTAATGTGTTGCTAGGTTAAAATTGATGACTTCTTGAACTTCAGTAGGCAACTGCCCTCTTGATTTCGGATTTAATTTCTTTATTACAGGGGCACTTTTATGAAGACAGAGTCATGTTCAGGTACTTTGCTTGATGGAGGAAGCTCATTTCGGACTCTGTGACCTGCTCACCTGGAAAGGTCTGCTGTACTACTACAAGAGAGAAGTAGAGTCTGGAAGAAGGGACAATTTTATGATGCTTTGGAAGATAATGTTTTTTTTTTCTTTGAAATCGAAATGAATCAGAATATCAGTGCAAAAGACAGACTCTTGGTTTGGTTTAAAGAGATATGGTTTTAAAACAGACAAAATGTAGAAAACAGGTGTTTCTCACTTTTGGAAAAGAATGGACCGGGGATAATATTTTACTAGTTGCAGTGCTGATCTCACTGGGTTACAGTCCTGCAGTGTCACACCGGGGCCAGTGGCGCAATGGATAACGCGTCTGACTACGGATCAGGAGATTGCAGGTTCGACTCCTGCCTGGCTCGGGTCGTTTTTAAACGCATCGGGCTACTCCCTAATTAGTCTGTGCTACTTACTGCATTGTAATCGTACCCAGTAAGAGATTTCCTTCATGTAAATGAACTGCACCTGACAGCTTTAGAAAAACACCTGGCCTCAGTACGGTGCTGAGAGCTCAGCGTTGCTGTTCTAATTAGCACGCACTGCATCGGCTATGAGCCTGAACTTTTCAATTATTCCGATCAGTAAGTCAACACGTAGTCCACATGAACGGTAGAAATATTCTCTTGTCTGTCTCTTGTTTGTATAGAACTGAATGTCCCTGACAATGTACTGTTAGTTTTAATTGAAGAACGGCATTTGTGTTCAAATATACCAGACAAGTTTATGTAACTGCTCATGCGACACTCAGATGTAATTAGTCAAGAAATAAAGTCGAACAACAGCTGCGGGTTTGATTCTGAATGTATGAGATTGCAGTGCCTTTTACTTCCATTGACAAATGATAGAGATTCGAAGAGAGATCCTTCAGACCAGCAAGCAAACCCACGGCTATTTCGGTTTTCTATCTAGGCAACGTTGGTGTCTGCAATAGCATACGTTGGTGCCGTAGGCTTTGGGAGGAAAACCTGCAGGATGGAAAGGTGATCTATAGCCTCATCTCTAGAGATGTTTTGTTGCTGTGGCATGTGTGTGACCCATATTAAAAAAAAAATATCGAAGCTGCCTCTAAATCTGCAAATGAAGATGAGTCGATATACCACTTGTTTTTCGTATAACTAGACATATATTCATTTGTTACTGATTTCATTCATTGAGCACGGGTACAATAGAGGTACAGCAATTCACTGTTTGACATGTCTGGTACAGAACCTACAGAACCTAGCAATTAAAAAAAGGGGTGAAACTGTCTTTAGACTCAGCATACAGTACCGAGGCCACCCATGACCAAATAAAGGCTAACCTCGATAATCAGCCTAAAGAACGCAGACTACAGCAAAACGACTGACTTTGAAAAGGGAATGAACGTCCGGAAGGAGTAGTGGAACTAGCTTGAGATGCTTCTCCGGACCCCTAACTAAAAGCCACCGAGAACCAGCAGCGGCGTCGACTCCTTTCGAACCGGGATCCTTCCGCAGCCACGCAGTTCGTGGTGTCCTAACCCTCCCGTATCTGATTTTGGACCATGCACATCAGGGGAGAGCACGAACGCAGTCCCCCACTACCAGAAATTATGCAGTCGAGATTCCCACATTTGGGGAATTCGCAGGGGTCAGCACAGCCGGAGTGCAACGGCCGAGCCTCGCCCTGGGTGAACCGATTCGATTTTGATTTTTAAGAACTTTATTTTCTTTTCACAAAAAAATACAGGACATCACAAATCAGAAAGCTTTACATTAATATACATACTTAAAACAGTATATATGATCACATCTCATTACATTTTGACACGGTAACAGTTACATAGCAACAATTTTCTTTTTTTCTGGTGCAAATCACATTCTTTACTTAAACATGATAATGTTTTTCACAGTTTCTTGAGATATTGACCTATGCTCTCTATTTCCCACAGATTTTCTGCTTCCTCCCTCCCTTCTCTCCACAGATCTCTGAGGTAATAGTTCTCTCGGGTGATGAACAGGGCCAGGCTACCTGCTGCCTTGACTGGGACCTCGATGCCTTTGAACAGCCCCATGTTCCTCACTCTCCACAGGGCGTCTTTCCCACTGTTCACCACGGCCCAGATCCTGTCAAACACGTCGGGAGGAAGTTTGACAGGAGAGATGCCGTATATGACGAAAGCAGCGGTCAGGGTAAATTGGGGCAAGAGAGCCTGCAACCAATCTTCAAACTGTGCCCAGAAGGCCTTAGCAAAAAAACAGGACCACAGGAGATGGGTCACAGTCTCCTCCTCGCCGCAGCCCACCCTAACGCAGCGAGGGCTGGGGGTGAGGCCCCTACGGTACAAGAAAGTTCGTACCGGTAAGCACTGGTGGAAGACACTCCAGGCTAAATCTCTGTTAATGTTGCACAGAAATTTAGAGGATGTGTGTCTCCACACCTTCCTTGTTTGGGCTGATGTTAAAATGCCCACAGGGGTCTGCCTATTGTTCTGGGGTGCAACGAAATCTTCCAGTTTTTGGACGCTGACATCTCGGAGGGGAATATGGCCAATTGGGTGAGATCTTAGAAAACTTTTAACTGTCCCATAAATTGCAGGGCATGTGTCAGAGAGTGGGACGTCCAGCTTGGGTCTGACACCCCACACTCTGAACTCCTCCCTACCTACCCAGAGCCTGGAAAAATAAGTCCAGGTACGCGCTGCAGGTGCTGTTGCAAAGCCTCTCAGCACAGAGGCCAGGAAAATGCACAGCAGCTTCGTAGCAATATCTGGGACAGACTTCCCCCCTGAGGGTAGCGGCCTGTACATTATTTCCCTTCTGAGTCTTTCCTGCTTCCCACCCCATAGAAATTGAAACATCAATCTCCTCAGCACCGCTGCAACACGGTGTGGGATTGGGAAGGTAGAAGCCAGAAAATTCAAGACAGGCAAGAGCTCGGCTTTGATGACCAGCACCTTCCCTGTCATGGTGAGGTCTCGGTCCTTCCATTGCATCAGTTTTTTGTTTAAGATTGGCAATTTGTTCTGCCAATTTACTGTTCCCATCTCTTCTCCAAAATACACCCCCAGGACCTTAATTCTCTTCTCTTGCAGCCTGAGATCATGTCCTTCTTTTGGCTCCCTCCAGTTCTGATAAAAAATCTCACTCTTAGATTTGTTAATTTTTGCGGATGAAGCCAAAGAGAAACGATCACAGCACTGCAGAGCTCTGCTAATTGAGGCATTGTCAGAGAGGAGCAGGGTGACGTCATCCATGTATAGAGATGTCTTTACCTCTCCTCCCCCACTTCCAGGCACTGGTATCCGATTAATGGCCTGATCCTGGCGCAAGGCACAGGCTAAGGGCTCCATAGCCAAAACGAATAACAAGGGGGATAATGGGCAGGCCTGCCTCACCTCTGAACAGACTTCAAAGGGGCGTGATCTATTGCCATTAACCATTACTCTGCTGTTGCTACCTGTGTACAGCAGGTTAATCCACTTTCTCATGATGGGGCCAAAATTCATGTGCTCAAGTACCGATGTTAAGTACTGCCGGTTTAGGCGGTCAAAGGCCTTTTCTAGGTCTACACCTAAAATGCACAGAGGGAGGGAGCGATCCTCTGAGTACAGACAAACATCCCTCAACAAGGCCAGGTTGTCGCTCATCAGGCGTCCTGCTATCCCACAAGTCTGTTCTTTCCCTACCAGTGAGGCCACTACATTTTGTAGGCGCAGGATCTTAGTGTCCACGCCTAAGAGGCTGAGGGGTCTCCAGTTCTTTATGTCATTCTTTGCTCCTTTCTTAAACAAGAGAGAGATAGTGCCTTCTCTTAAGGAGTCAGGCAGCAATTCTGTCTTATAGCTTTCCTCGAATAGGAGCAGTAGCGGATCCTGAAGCAGATCCCAAAAGGTGCAATAAAATTCTTTAGGGAGCCCGTCAGCACCCGGAGTTTTCCCCTTCTGTAAGCTCTCCATAGCCTGTCTCAGCTCTTCTACTGTCAAATCCCTCTCAAGTACTTCCCTATCTTCTTCACTCAAAACGTTTTCTAGCTTTGAGGTAAAAAAATGAATTTCTTCATCCTTTACCTCTGTAGAGCTGTACAGTCTTGAGTAGAAGGCCTCGGTGCAGGAGAGGATAGCACTCGGCTCTGTTCTCTCTCGTCCCTCCTCATCAACTACACTTTCCATGACAGACTTGGAGCCTACCACTTTCCTGAAAAAGAAGCGAGTACACTTCTCATTTTCTTCCAAGAACTGCACTCTGCTTCTTAACAGCACTCCTCGACTACTTTCTTCGGCTATGCTCCGGATGTCCTTTTTAAAAGGGTGATATCCTCGAGCACATCGAAGCCACTGTGCAGCATCGTGTAGAGACGCTGCAGCTGCCTCTGTTTCCTGGCTAGCACTCCTCTCCGTCTGGCAGCAGCCTTCCTTCCCTCAGCCATGAAAAAGGCCTTTGTCCACACCTTCACCTCCTCCCACCACTCTCCTACTGACCCGTACAGACACTGCAAGGACAGCCACTGTGATAGTTTCTCCTTGTAGCGGGATACAACCCCCTCGTTCTCTAGCAGCTTTGTGTTGAGTTTCCAGAGGCCTGGGCCAAAGACAGTCCCGCCCTGGAGTTCCACTCTACACCCTAAAGCCTGATGATCTGAGAAGAAGACAGGCTGAAGAGTGACCCCAACAACTTTCACTCTCTCTGAGACAAAGCAATAGTCAATTCTGGAGCTGCTATTCCTCCCTGACCATGTATATCCTGCTGTTGTGGGATATATACATCTATATGTGTCTGAGAGTTTAAAGTCTTGAACTAAGTTTTGCAGGGCCAGTGAGCTGGAATCCAATTTTATCGGAGAGCTAGACTGCCTGTCTGTGTGCTCTAAGATACAATTAAAATCCCCTCCCACTATCACGTCTGTGCTACTTAACAATAGGGGAGAGAGTGCCTTGAGTAGCTCCACCCTTCCTCCCACATCAGTAGGACAATACACATTGATTAGCCGCAGGTTAACGGTCCCCCATTCCACATCCACACACAGCAACCTGCCATCTATGACCCTCTGAATACTTTTCAATTTGAAAGCCCATCCTTTGAAAAGAATGGCCACGCCAGAGGCTCTGTTGTTATTGTCCCCTGACCAAACAGAAGGCCCTTTATCCCACCTATCTTCAAAGCTTTTATACCTCTCTTGATAGGCTAAAGCACACTCCTGCAACATCAACACATCTCCCTCTCTCTGCTGGAGGTAATCAAAGACAGACTGGCATTTCACTCTGTCATTGATACCTCTGGTGTTAAGAGAAATTATGTTTAGAGCCATATTACATAAGAAAGTGGAACCAGTCTTTACAAAACACATTTCTCTTCGGTCTCACCTGTTACCTTCTTCTTTTTCTTTTTCTTCTTACCAATTTCCTGCCAGCCATCCTCTGAATGAGCCTTCATCAGGGTGGCAGCAGTAAAAGCGTTCACGGAGTCCATTTCAAGGAAGGGGGTAGAGGGAGGGGTGGAGGGGTTCCAGCTGTCCCCATCGCCATGCTCTCCTTCCTCCTCGCTCGGGGAGAAAACAGAGTCATTTTTGCACTCCGGCTGTGCTGACCCCTGTGAATTCCCCAAATGTGGGAATCTCGACTGCATAATTTCTGGTAGTGGGGGACTGGGTTCGCGCTCTCCCCTGATGTGCTTGGTCCAAAATCAGATACGGGAGGGTTAGGACACCACGAGCTGCGTGGCTGCGGAAGGATCCCGGTTCGACAGGAGTGGACGCCGCTGCTGGTTCTCGCTGGCTTTTAGTTAGGGGTCCGGAGAAGCATCTCAAGCTAGTTCCACTACTCCTTCCGGACGTTCATTCCCTTTTCAAAGTCAGTCGTTTTGCTGTAGTCTGCGTTCTTTAGGCTGATTATCGAGGTTAGCCTTTATTTGGTCATGGGGGGCCTCGGTACTGTATGCTGAGTCTAAAGACAGTTTCACCCGTTTTCTGATTGCTGGGTTCTGTACCAGTGCAGACATGTCAAACAGTGAATGGCTGTACCTCTATTGTATCCATGCTCAATGAATGAAATTGGTAACAAATGAATATATGTCTAGTTATACGAAAAACGAGTGGTTTATCGACTCATCTTCATTTGCAGATTTAGAGGCAGCTTCGATATTCGTTTTACAGACGGGTTTTTTTTTTTGAATATGGGTCACACACATGCCACAGCAACAAAACATCTCTAGAGATGAGGCTATAGATCACCTTTCCATCCTGCAGGTTTTCCTCCCAAAGCCTACGGCACCAACGGCGACCCCTGCTGGCCGGGAGAGCAAAAGCTTACAGCACCTGGTATTCCCAGGCAGTCTCCCATCCAAGTACTAACCAGGCCCGACGCTGCTTAGCTTCCGAGATCAGACGAGATCGGGCATGTTCAGGGTGGTGTGGCCGTAAGCGAAACCCCTGGCGCCTGACTCGCTACTTGAAGCTGTGTGTGGCGGGGGTTCCGTGCCCCCCGAGCGGGACTGAAGGATCGTTCGTGTGCAACTCTTTGGAAAGGAGCTGCTTTCCAAATCGCATTGCGTGCCTGGATGTTGGCGAATGCGCTCCCTTGTGTTGGCTCGTCCTGCACTGGAGGAGGACAAACAATCTGCACGGAGGAGCACCAGGCAAGTCTTCAGTGCACAGCACTCTGGAAACATTTCGGGGCTGTCGCGTGTTTATTTCAGCACGTAAAGCGCACCGGTCCAACACGTCGGCCGGGCGCACGGCGCCTCCGCCCTCTTGCTGCCCCTGCAGCTGCTTCACTTTTCCCTTTAGTTGCCATCGATTTTTTTGTAGTGCTATACATATACGATTGAGGTATCTTAGAGTTCTCCTTCGAAGACCCAGCACTCTCTTTTCTTTTCCCAGTGTTACTCATATCGGACTTTTTAAACCTAAAAAAAAATCGTTTTTTTTTCTTTCAATTATAACTGAAGTTTAAACAACTAGTGTTAAGTCCTTATTTTTCTGTAGTCAAAAAAAGCAAAAATTAACATTCAGGTCATGAAAAACTCAAAAAAACTCCCCAACCACTAAACTTTACCTCCCACCTGAGCGCCATCTTGAACGCCCCTACCACCAGAGAATGCTCACGATTTCGGAAGCTGTCTCCGGGACGTGCTGATTCCACACATCCTGAATAAATCATGATATTGTTAGTTGTTGTAGCTAGACGTTCAAATGAGTTTCATGGCCAGATGGACTGTTTCCTCCAGCGGTATAATATTGCAGTGAGACAGCACGATGCCTGCAAGACTATGTCACGCTAAACGCCACAGATTGTGTTTGTCCGTTCGTGTCAGTCGTCCCGCAGCCACGGGAAGTGGGACACAAACATGCTGCAATGCTTTCAGGACGTTAGGATTTGTTTGTGCAACATCCGAGAAGAGTTCTTGTGGCTTGAATGTGAACTGTACGTGCCCGCCCCCTTTCCTCTGTAGTGCATGAGTTCCTCCCGGCATGCCCTTCGTCATTGTTCTGTCATCTTGTATTTAAAGGGTTGTATTTCTGCTGCTGAAAATAAGCAACGGTTTTCTCACAACGCCCTTTGTTCCCAACGGAGCCCTTGTCTGTCATGAAATTCTTCAAAACCTCAAGCTAGAAGAAGAAGAAGACGACAAATATGAAGCGTTATAGCAACGACATGCCATGAGACGATCGATAACGATTTCCATAGGATCCCCGCGGTTGCCTGGCAACCGTCAGCTTTGCGCAGTGGCAGTATCGTAGCCTGTGAGGTTTAGCCGAGGCGCGATTATTGCTAGTTGAAAACTTTTCCCAATACCCCGCTTCCGCCGGTTTGCAATACAATCGGCGAAAGCAATTTTTGACAGTCTCGTCAGAGACTGAGCAAGGTGTTTAAAGACAGATTTGGTCACGGTGATATCATGGTAGAAAGAAACGAGCTTGTTACGTGTCAACAGAAACGCTCTTTAGCTCTTTCAGCTTTATGCAGAGAACAGCGTCTGTCGAGATTACTTTTGAGTCAGCGCGAAACGCCGTGTGCTGTCAGTATGATTTCATATTGCTCGTAGCGGCGTCTGGCTTTTGTCTGTCAAACGTTAGGTTGCGCTTCTTCATGCTGCATCGTCGGCATGAGTGGAGCATTTTAAACGTCTGTACTTACTGCGCCCCATAAGAAATCGTTTGTCCCCATTCAAAAGAGATTGTGCGATGTCTTGCAGCGTTCGCAAAGCAAACCTTTGACAGTTTGAAAAGAGGAATTTATTCTGCTTCCTGTGCGTGCAGTAGTTACAAAGTTGAACGTCTTTACACGATCTGCTGCAGTTTTCAGTGGGTGGGCTTTGTCAAATGGCTTGGAAAAACGCACTGTGTTTCGGCTCGGGAAACATCATGAGCAGTGTCCTGCATGTTTTCTGTGTATAGCTGTCTTTTAACGCATACAGAATTCATTCGAAATCATTGATTTCTCCAATTAACAAGGGTCCCTTTTTGAACCTGCCAGAAGCATTCTTTCAATGTAACAGATTTACTCCGGGGAAGGGCAGCATGACATTGAGAGTAGCTCAAGCTTTCAGCACCTTTATCTGACTGCATGTATGCAGACACTGCTCAGAATCCCCTGTAAGATTCTCCTTCAATTCCGTTTTGCAGTGCTTTAGCTCTTTCAAAAGGCTTCGCTTTGCTAGTCACAATCTAAGGCTCATGACAGCATTTGAAAACATTCGCAACTGCGTTGGCCGGGAATTGAACCTGGGTTAACTGCTTTGAAGGCAGCTATGCGCAACACTGGCTCGCTCCAGAATAAATCTCACGTCGAGGGCATATTTTTTTCCATTTTACCGTGAGTCGGGCTCAGCTGCACAGAGGAGAGAGCAGAGCAAAGAGGTCACGGGGACAGGGGAGTCACACGCTAACGGTTTGAATACGCGGAAGATCACTGAGGGATCCACAGTATATGGACCCTCCGTGCGCCATCAGTCCGCACTCCGGACTCTGAATCCTGCCATCCGAGTTAAGATCTCGGCGGAACCTGAGGCGCAGTTCCTTCTTAAAACGTAATCTGGTGAGCATTTCTAGAATCGTACTTGTATAGATGCAGCCTTTAATGTGTTGCTAGGTTAAAATTGATGACTTCTTGTATTTCAGTAGGCAACTGCCCTCTTGATTTCGGATTTAATTTCTTTATTACAGGGGCACTTTTATGAAGACAGAGTCATGTTCAGGTACTTTGCTTGATGGAGGAAGCTCATTTCGGACTCTGTGATCTGCTCACCTGGAAAGGTCTGCTATACTACTACAAGAGAGAAGTAGAGTCTGGAAGAAGGGACAATTTTATGATGCTTTGGAAGATAATGTTTTTTTTTTCTTATACTGAAAATGAAAGGTAGTTGTTTCTATATGGACTCAGTCTTTGGAATTTGTATATATATATTTCAGTGATCCCTCAGCCATTCCTTCTGTATTGTAATTCAATTTCTCTTTTAAAATTCCTTCCCCACTTCTAGGACCTGCAGTTGCTGAACTCCACAATGGCTTCTATTGGAAAGTCTGTGACTGAGACCAAGTGTTCACTTTTTTATGAAACCATTATTTATTTAGGAGCAATGAGCAATTCTTATATAAATGCAATAAAATCATTATGCTCAAACTATGAGAGAGAAAATTAAGGATAATTTAAGAAATCAGTCTTAGCTTGTTTCTATACACAGATGGTATTATTTATTTTCAAAGGAAACCCGCGAGGATTCCCCTGGTGTGCAAGATGTGCCTGAATACTCTTGATCAGCTTCCTGCTCACTTGAAGAGGGTGTGTATGAAGCACGCCACGGCAGAAAACATCAGGATGGCCTCTCAACAGGCGAGGGAGGACATGATGAATCACCTGAAGAACGGGGTCATCGTGGATTACCACAGAATAGAGATCGTGTCTGGTGAGGCAAACAGGATAGTGGTTGTAAGACTGCTAGAGTCCTTGGGCCTTTTTGTACATGGGAAGCCTGAAGACACATTGGCAAGGTGAGATATTTTTAATCTGTAAGGCTTCTGTAGTTTCTTTTTGAAATCATTGTTACAACATATTATGTAAAAGCATGTTGAAAAGAATCTACCTGCATTCCAGCGGCCCTGAGCAAGAGGCCGCAGTCCAGGAGGAAGAGATGCCAGAGGCTGCTCTAGAAACTGAAACAGAAGCGGATAAGGAAGGGGAAGATGTGAGCTCTGAAGAACTCTATCAGCAGTAAGACTTTTTATTTTTCAGATGTATCTATTTTTTACTAAAATTCTAATTTGTCTTATAGGTATAAAATGTTTAAACCGGTGTTTTATATCCTTACAGGCCCTGAGTAGTTAAAAAGTATCAGCAGGCCGGAAGAGAGTGGCCCAAGCTGGACTCTATAGAAAGCACTCCCTGGATGCTCCTCTCCTGATTGGATTCAAACAGTACCTTACCAAGGATCTGGGAGTGGCAAATTATTCTCAGGAGGTATTTATTTTTTAAAGGCATTTAAAATTAAGCAATGGTATCTTCATTGTAAATGTTTTTATTTCTTAGCTTAAAATTCACCCATGTGAAATGATGTCAGCCATAAACATCATGACTCTATATTTCCTACCTGAATCTATTCTACTTAAATTATTACATTATACACAATTTGAGTTCATTTTAAAAAGTAAAAGGTAATGAAAGGAATGCATTTTCATAAGAAAGATAATACCGATATGCATGTGATAATCTTCCTTATATCATGTAGTGCATCATTTGGACACTTTGTGGGCTTCAAATACAAAGAAAATCATGTTCTATGGTACAAGATAAATACAAAACTTAAGCTTTTATTTTAATTAGATTTCTTTATAAAGCATAAGCAATCATTTATTACATCGCTTCTTGAATTAAATCTTTTGACAAGAGGTAAGACTTCTGTTACATTTAAACCCATGTTTAGCTGTGTTTTTTAGATTTAACTGAACCAATTTCTGTGTGTGATAATGTCCTTGAATTCTGACAACATCACACTAAATTACATGATATAAAACAGCTAATGTTTCTAGAGATAAAGTTTCTGAGATGCTTCTAATTACTTTTTCTTACCAGGGACAGTTTAATTCACCTTGTACAGTACTGTAAGACCAAGATACTTTTTTTAAAAGTTATTTAACATTTTATAGAACTTTGTCTACTATGGCAACATGATGTGCTTGGTGAAACTTGGAAAAATACTGCTTGGCCACTTATCTTAAGATAAAGATAGGATAAAGGTTTATCTTTTGCACCTACCTGACCCCCAGGGAAGGCCAATGCTTTCTAAGTTGATGGTTCCCTACAGTAGACTGTACTTTAATTTCAAAGGTAATGTATATTGACCCAAATCAGTTTTGGAATCCAATCTACTGACGAGATGGAGCACATCCTTTTTTCAGGATTTTAGCATCATACGTTTGGTATATTTAGTCCCTAATGCTGAAAGAAATGATCATAGAACATTTGGACACTTTGTGGGCTTGAAATACAAAGCAAATCATGTTCTATGGTACAAGATAAATACAAAACTTAAGCTTTTATTTTAATTAGATTTGTTTATAAAGCATAAGCAATCATTTATTACATTAATATATGTAAAAATAACATTTTAGCATCATACGTTTAGTATATTTAGTCCCTAATGCTGAAAGAAATGAGCATAGAACATGACATCTAACCTTACCTGCGGTGTTTTTAATCCCTATTGCTCAATGCACGGTGAAAGCATTCCATACCTGTGTCTGACAATGAGGAATGGGCCCCTGAGACAGTCATTTGCCTGTTTCACAAATGATCGTATTTTACTAGAGATTCTGTTTGGGATTCAGATGTGCATTCGGACAGCAATCCCTTTCAAGAAATGATATGTTCTGGATGAGGTCAAAGGTGCTGGAACACTGTATCTAGGATGTGTTTGCAGAGACTGTGTGTCTCCTGCTTCAACGCAGTGATAAACAGATGTGCTCCTTTAATTTATTGGTACATGCCCAGGGCAGTAAGCAGTCTGAGGATTTATTTCCAGATGGCATAGAGCAGTGAAGCAGTGAAGTAGTGCAAAACACTGGATCATTATATTATTAGAATCTATTCTACTTAAATTATTACATTATACTCAATTTGAGTTCATTTTAAAAAGTAAAAGGTAATGAAAGGAATGCATTTTCATAAGAAAGATAATACCGATATGCATGTGATAATCTTCCTTATATCATGTAGTGCGTCATTTGGACACTTTGTGGGCTTGAAATACAAAGAAAATCATGTTCTATGGTACAAGATAAATACAAAACTTAAGCTTTTATTTTAATTAGATTTGTTTCTAAAGCATAAGCAATCATTTATTACATTAATATATGTGAAAATAACATTTTAGCATCATATGTTTAGTATATTTAGTCCCTAATGCCGAAAGAAATGATCATTTGTTTAACATGCACGGGTCTGTCTCAAAGGATGCAGTACTCCTGAAGGGTCTCAAACCCTACATTTCGGATGCCTAGCTGTATCCCTCACATGTGGCACCTCAGAATGACTTCTAACCTTACCTGTGGTGTATTCAGTCCCTATTGCTCAATGCACGGTGTACATACTGCATACATGTGTCTTGAGAATGAGGAATGGGCCCCTGAGACAGTCATTTGCCTGTTTCACAAACAGGGACCTGGATCTAGACCTGGCCCGTACAGGGCTCAAACCCGCGACCTTGGCGTTATTAGCACCACGCTCTAACCAACTGAGCTAACCAGCCTCACGACAGTGCTCCTCTCTGTGCTGCAAAAAATCAAACTCAGGGAATTTCTTTTGTCCTCCTTTGAATAGAAAGCCGTGTAATCAGTGTACGGGCTTTCTCGTGCAGTTTCATGGTTCTTGTAACCCAAATCCTACACTGGCCTGAAGTGCCCCCCCATTTCACAGCATTTTTCAGCTGATTTAAAATGTACCTAAAGGAGAAGCATTATTGAAGACCATCAATTACCAAGAGCTTTTGTCAAAGGTTTTGGTGGTCATTTTGAATGACCACAGAGCGCTGTGACCTCGGTTTTACATCTCATCCAAAAGACAGCGCCCTTTTACAACACAGCATCTCCGTCACTATACTGGGGCATTGGGACCCGCACAGACCTCAGGGTGAGCGCCCCCCCGCCGGCACCATTAACACCGCTTCCAGCTGGAAGCTTTGTTTTTCCCTGTAGCTCATCCTCATCCAGGTACTGACCTGGCTCACACCTGCTTAGCTTCAGTGGGTTTTCAGTTGCGAGTTGCAAGGGGATGCAAGTGATGGAGCCGCTCGCTGCAAAAGCCACTGCATTGGCCGGGAATCGAACCCGAGCCTCCCGCGTGGCAGGCGAGAATTCTACCACTGAACCACCAATGCTCAGTGCCTGGGCCTTCAAAAAAGATGCTTTTTTGGTGCTCTGTGCAAAACGCGTCGACATCTGCTTCCAGCTGCAAAATGCCATTTGCGGACGCTGAAGAACTTATTTCTAAGGCAGCGGGTACAAGCGATTGGGCGTTTTAAAACCACCAGGAACAGCAAAGAGGCGCGCTTCTTTGCTTGTGCCGAAACACACCAACTGAAAGCGGACAACGTAGTCGGCAGGATTGGAACCTGTGCGGGGAAACCCCAATGGATTTCTAGTCCATTGCCTTAACCACTCAGCCACGACTACAGCAAGCCCCACTGCCGCTGCGTTCTTGCTACAATCTTACCTGGATCGCGAGGCGCCGGCGGAAGCCTATTTCAAAGTCGTTCTCCGTTTCAAAAAAACATTTCCAAAATACAAGCCTTGCAGACAGACACGCCTCAGAGGACTTAAGGGTGGCTTCATGTCGGAATGATAAAGTCTCCCCGTCCGGACATGAAAATGCCACTTTGTTACACACAAAAAAAGAATCAACAACAGAGAAATGCCCACAAGCATTTGAAAAGCCGCACCACGTCGCACTTGAAATAGCTCTTACATTAGTGGTAGACGCAGGAATCGCCTTTTTATTTACGCTCTTACCAACGCGATGGAAAGCAAAACAAAGCAAAGCAGAGCAAAACAAAACGAACAAACGAAAACCTTGGGTATAACGCCGTTACGTGCCCAAGCGGTATTGTACATCATCCTAGCACTGCACCCCGGGGCGTACGGTATATGGGAACGAGCACACGCCACGAATCGTCTCGAATCACTCCCTACAGCTGTAAGGCGCCTTGAAGCGTGCACCCCCAACATTCTTCTTTGCGCATGTGTGAAAGGTAAACTGTTGAACAGACTCTGAACCAGCTCTAAGGAAACTAATCCGATTAGACGTTACTTTGACTCATCTTTTTACGCTCAGTGCTGGATTGCTCAAACTCCAGCTAGGGTTAGGGTTAGCATTCCCACGCTACTTAGACACTTTGTTTACGCTCAGTGCTGGATTTTGGGAACTTCAGGATGAGTGGGAATTTTCTCCTATCTGTCAATTCTGTTTTGTTTTGGAGACTCTTGGCTGCCTATGTTGTACAGTGCAGCGTGAAGGAAACATTTTCCAAAACTGTGTCAGCTCAAAAGTTGTAAGAAAACCTCTCCAGCTGCTTTAACTCTCTTCATTTTTGTCATTTAATGTGACACTCGATGTATAACTGGAGCCTCACATATGCAAATGGTGAGGCTCCAGTTCGACACCCAGTTCGACACCACTTTACAGTATATGACAAAAGCATGGCAGACTGTGCCGGACCGGCAGATAACTTCCGCTTATTTTTACCATATTAAACATTGGAAATCCTCCCACTTGTATTTGTGACACTTGATTTTGGCTCCACCTAAGACACTCTTAAATCTTCAAACACTTTTCTCTTCTCCCGCAACACTCTTGTCTGTCGGCACTATGTGGCAGCGTTGCATGACAACCCCTCTCACCACGGAAAGGAACCTAACAGCTTTGGTAAGAGAGGAGAAAAGGACCTGGCCAGTATGGGGCTCGAACCCATGACCTTGGCGTTATTAGCACCACGCTCGAACCAACTGAGCTAACCGGCCTCACAACAGTGCTCCTCTCTGTGCTGCAAAAAATCGAACTCAGGGAATTTCTTTTGTCCTCCTTTGAATAGAAAGCCGTGTAATTCAGTGTTTGGGCTTTCTCGTGCAGTTTCATGGTTCTTGTAACCCAAATCCTACACTGGCCTGAAGTGCCCCCCCATTTCACAGCATTTTTCAGCTGATTTAAAATGTACCTAAAGGAGAAGCATTATTGAAGACCATCAATTACCAAGAGCTTTTGTCAAAGGTTTTGGTGGTCATTTTGAATGACCACAGAGCGCTGTGACCTCGGTTTTACATCTCATCCAAAAGACAGCGCCCTTTTACAACACAGCATCTCCGTCACTATACTGGGGCATTGGGACCCGCACAGACCTCAGGGTGAGCGCCCCACCGCCGGCACCATTAACACCGCTTCCAGCTGGAAGCTTTGTTTTCCCCTGTAGCTCACCCTCATCCGGGTACTGACCTGGCTCACACCTGCTTAGCTTCAGTGGGTTTTTTGAGTTGCGAGTTGCAAGGGGATGCAAGTGATGGAGCCGCTCGCTGCAAAAGCCACTGCATTGGCCGGGAATCGAACCCGAGCCTCCCGCGTGGCAGGCGAGAATTCTACCACTGAACCACCAATGCTCAGTGCCTGGGTCTTCAAAAAAGACGCTTTTTTGGTGCTCTGTGCAAAACGCGTCGACATCTGCTTCCAGCTGCAAAATGCCATTCGCGGACGCTGAAGAACTTATTTCCAAGGCAGCGGGTACAAGCGATTGGGCGTTTTAAAACCACCAGGAACAGCAAAGAGGCGCGCTTCTTTGCTTGCGCCGAAACACACCGACTGGAGGCGGATAACGTAGTCGGCAGGATTCGAACCTGCGCGGGGAGACCCCAATGGATTTCTAGTCCATCGCCTTAACCACTCGGCCACGACTACAGCAAGCCCCACTGCCACTGCGTTCTTGCTACAATCTTACCTGGATCGCGAGGCGCCGGCGGAAGCCTATTTCAAAGTCGTTCTCCGTTTCAAAAAAACATTTCCAAAATACAAGCCTTGCAGACAGACACGCCTCAGAGGACTTAAGGGTGGCTTCATGTCGGAATGATAAAGTCTCCCCGTCCGGACATGAAAATGCCACTTTGTTACACACAAAAAAAGAATCAACAACAGAGAAATGCCCACAAGCATTTGAAAAGCCGCACCACGTCGCACTTGAAATAGCTCTTACATTAGTGGTAGACGCAGGAATCGCCTTTTTATTTACGCACTTACCAACGCGATGGAAAGCAAAACAAAGCAAAGCAGAGCAAAACAAAACGAACAAACGAAAACCTTGGGTATAACGCCGTTACGTGCCCAAGCGGTATTGTACATCATCTTAGCACTGCACCCCGGGGCGTACGGTATATGGGAACGAGCACACGCCACGAATCGTCTCGAATCACTCCCTACAGCTGTAAGGCGCCTTGAAGCGTGCACCCCCAACATTCTTCTTTGCGCATGTGTGAAAGGTAAACTGTTGAACAGACTCTGAACCAGCACTAAGGAAACTAATCCGATTAGACGTTACTTTGACTCATCTTTTTACGCTCAGTGCTGGATTGCTCAAACTCCAGCTAGGGTTAGGGTTAGCATTCCCACGCTACTTAGACACTTTGTTTACGCTCAGTGCTGGATTTTGGGAACTTCAGGATGAGTGGGAATTTTCTCCTATCTGTCAATTCTGTTTTGTTTTGGAGACTCTTGGCTGCCTATGTTGTACAGTGCAGCGTGAAGGAAACATTTTCCAAAACTGTGTCAGCTCAAAAGTTGTAAGAAAACCTCTCCAGCTGCTTTAACTCTCTTCATTTTTGTCATTTAATGTGACACTCGATGTATAACTGGAGCCTCACATATGCAAATGGTGAGGCTCCAGTTCGACACCCAGTTCGACACCACTTTACAGTATATGACAAAAGCATGGCAGACTGTGCCGGACCGGCAGATAACTTCCGCTTATTTTTACCATATTAAACATTGGAAATCCTCCCACTTGTATTTGTGACACTTGATTTTGGCTCCACCTAAGACACTCTTAAATCTTCAAACACTTTTCTCTTCTCCCGCAACACTCTTGTCTGTCGGCACTATGTGGCAGCATTGCATGACAACCCCTCTCACCACGGAAAGGAACCTA